>NW_027528856.1:0-28899 GCF_008692635.1 Crocuta crocuta | reverse complement strand
GCTTTCAAAATTCTCTCTTTGTCCTTAGATTTTGCCAGTTTCACTCTGATATATCGTGAAGAATATCGATTCAAATTACGTCTGAGGGATGTTCTCTGTGTCTCTTGTATTTCAACCTTTACTTCCTTCCTCAGGTTGGGGAAGTTCTCTGCTATAATTTGTTCCAGGACTCCTTTCAGCACCTTTCCCTCTCTCTTCCTCTTCTGGGATTCATATGATACAGATATTGCTCCCTTTGACCGTGTCGCTGAGTTCTCGAATTCTTCTTTCATGTCCCTGGATCAGTTTGTCTATTTTTTTTTTTGTCAGTTTCTTCTTTTTCTATAATGATGTCTTCTAAGTCACTTATTTTCCATTCTGCCTCTTCAATCCGTGCATTGGACGCCCCCAATTTATTATATATCACATTTATCACATTTTTTAAATTCATCATGCCTATTTTTATGCTCCATGTTGTTTGTAGCCATAGTTTCTTTGATGTCTTCTATGCTTTTTTCAAGCCTAGCTATTAAACTTATGATTATTGTTCTAAAATCTTGTTAAGTCATGTTGGTTGTATCTGTTTTGAGCAGTTCTCTAGCTGTCAATTCTTCTTGGAATTTCTTTGGAGGAGAGCTCTTTCGTTTCATCATAATCATTAGCTTTCTATCTCTTGTTAGTTTTAAAGACTTGTTATGCTCTCTGCACCTGTGAGTGCTGCTGTACCCTAGAAGACTCTTTGACTGTCCAGGGCCTATCCTTTCAGAAAGTGTTTTTTGAATGATATCTCTTGGTCTTTCTTGTTGAGACCTTGGTTATTTTATTTGCCTACTCATAGTGATATTTGGGACTCTCCACCATGTGTACTTTGGCTTGTTTCTTGAGGTAGCCCTGGAGAAGAAAACATACAGACAAACACACAGGGAGCAGAGGCACAAAAATGCACAGACAAATCCAACAAACATGCAAACTGAGAGGGAAAACGAAGATGTTAAGAGAAAAGATGGAGGAGGGAAGGCAAATAATATAAATTTACAAATACATAAAAAAGTCAAAAAGAAGAAAAGGAAAGGAAAAAGAAGAAAACCGATAGACAAAGAACGGTTTAAAGCATATAATCAGATTTCCCAGCTACAATTAAATAGCCGGGTGTATGCAGTGCTGGTTGAAGAGCATAGAGAAAGAGAGGGAAGACAGGGCGGGGACGAGGCAAAATTGGAAATAGAATGAACAGGCAGAAGGGATAAGAAGCTTTTTTCAAAGGGCTAAAGGGTGGAATATGTTTGGATAGGTGAGAGAAGGACGCTGGTGTTATCCAGAGAAACTGTATAGTCTAATTACTCCTGAGAGAAAGAGATGAAAAGGTAGGTAGGTGTAGAATTTACATCTACAGAATGGACTAAATGTGACTGTTTAAGCAAGCCGGTGACCCTAATTCATCAGGTTAGTGTTCCGAAAAAAAAGAGGGGAAAAAAAAAAGAGAGAAAAAAAAAAGAGGGCAGCTCTCTAGCAGTGATGGGGGTGTGGTTTGATCCAATGCGTCAGGTGGGAGTTCTGCCTTGGCGGTTGTGGGGAGGAGAGTAGCGGCCCTCCAGTCTCTTATTGAACCCAGCAGTACGTCTCACATTTTTGGGTGTGTAGACTCCCCATGCCGGGGGTGCAGCCAAGTGAGTCGTGCTCTTTAACCCAAGCCAGGCCTAGTTTCCAAATCCCAGTTCGNTCGCCTCTCCTCTAGGGGTCCAGCCAAGCCAGGAGCACAAAGGAGCGGTCGGCACGCGGCCCCTCCAGGACGATTTGGCGCACGGGGATTTGGCGCGCAAGGTCCTTTGTGCGCCAAGCGGAGGTTTTTCTGTTCCCCAGGGACAGGGATCATGTCTTGAGTAGTTTTGGCCTCTCTCTTCCCCTCTCACTCCCCGCAGAGGGGAATCGCCCCCATCCCTCTTAGTCTCTAATCCCGGCCCGATTTTATCTTCCCCAGTTCGCACTCACATTAGAAGATTTCTCAGTGGATTCTACATACTTTTTCTCCCAATCTCTTGGATTTTGTAAGATTTCCTATGGCTTCAAATCTTTTTCTTGTGAGATATGGGGGTAAGTGCAATGTATGGAGCTCCCTACTTCTCTGCCATCTTGCCCCTCCCCCACATTTGAGCTATTTTAAAACTGTGCACTTTCTTTGTTGGGATGAGCATCGCATGTTGTATATAAGCGATGAATCATGGGAATCTATCCCTGAAACCAAGAGCCCACTGCATACAATGTATGTTAGCCAACTTGACAATAAGTTATATTTTTAAAAAAACCTTGTGTTTTCATAATTGGCAGCAATTGAAAACAATTCTTTTGTTGTTTCCTTCCCCACCCCACCCCCCTATTTTTCAGGCCCTAACAAATTCCACAGACTGCAAGGCTTATGAGCAGAAATTTATTTCTCATACTTCGGGATGTTATGAAGACTCAGTTCAAGGTACCTGGAAATTGGGTATTTGGTGATAGCTGGCTTCCAAGGTGGACATATCTTCTTTTCAACTCACATGGCAGAATGGCAAGCTAACTCTCTAGGGTCTCTTAAATGGCATTAATCCATTCATGATGGTTCTGGCTTTGGGATTAAGGCACTGCCCAAACATCCACCTACTAATTACAGAACTTTGAGCTTGCATTTCATCTATGAATTTTGTGGAAGACATAAACATTCAGTCTATAGAAGTCATATAGATAACATCTGTCTGTGGAGGTTCAATTGACTTCCCACCTTCATCTTAGATAATGGCTCTCTTGCCCTATTTTAATATACATTTCAATATTCCTGAACTACAGTGTGCATTGGTGGTGTAGTGGTGAGCATCTCTGCCTTCCAATATTCCTGAACTATAAATGTTTCTTTTTAAAGATTCTTCATTCTGGGGTGCCTGCGTGGCTCAGTCGGTTAAGCATCCGACTTCGGCTCAGGTCATGATCTCACGGTTTGTGGGTTCAAGCCCCGCATCGGGCTCTGTGCTGACAGCTAGCTCAGAGCCTGGAGCCTCTTTCAGATTCTGTGTCTCCCTCTCTCTCTGATCCTCCCCTGCTCACGCTGTCTCTCCTTCTCTCTCAGAAATGAACAAAACATTAAAATTTTTTTTTTTAATTTAGAAGAAGATTCTTCATTCAATTAGTAATATCGTCTACCTGGGTCCTTCATTAATGATCAGTTAAATAAAATCCTGAGCATATTCATTTTATATTTATTTAAGAGTCATGATTTTCCGNAGCACTGAGTGTTATGTGGAAACTAATTTGACAATAAACTATTAAAAAAAAAAAAGAGTCATGATTTTCCCTCTTTTGAAAATTGTCCTTGCAAGTCATGTAGGATGGTGATGAACACTCAGCAGGCTTCTACTGGTAGAAGCGCACTGGTAATCTTTGAGATAAACTTACGTGCATAAATGTTTTTATTTTTATTTTTTATTTTTTTAACGTTTATGTCTTTTTTGGGGGGGAGAGAGGCAGAGAGAGACAGACAGAGAGAGAGAGAGAGAGAAAGAGAGAGAGAGAGAGAGAGAGAAGCAGAGAGAGAAAGGGAGACACAGAATTTGAAGCAGGCTCCAGGCTCCGAGCTGTCAGCACAGAGTCCGATGGGAGCTCAAATCCATGAACTGTGAGATTATGACGTGAACCAAAGTTGGATGCTTAGCCGAATGAGCCACTCAGGTGCCCCAGTGCATAAATATTTTTAAAATCAGAGTTTCCTCACTCATAGTGGATGATAAGAGACTCCATCAATAACATAGTAATGATTACCTTGAATTGCCATGATTTAATCAGATGGGTATGTTTCAAAACTGTGCAGAATTGAATAGGGAAAATTGGAATGTTTATCTACTCCCTCTGCCACTACCTGTCACATGCTTTAAATCCCTTCCAGATTCTTCCATGAGGTGAGGCAAATGGACATTAAGCCGCCATGGAGCAATTCATACTACAAAGACTATGTGCATGTCAATCCCCCTTATATAACAAACATCCTGGTGGGCTTTTCTCCATCTCCTGCCTCTCCCACAAGACAAGTCTTGTCCCTATTTGCTACAGGAGATGGGAAGTGAGGTATGTCTGCAATTCTTCTGTGCTTTCCAATGTGCTGGTTTGACTGATTATTCCTGCAGAATGGGAAGGTGTTGGGCTCTGTATTGAGGTTTCAGAAATATGCAGAATGTCTGTATTAGTTTCTCATCGTTGAGTAGCAAATTGAAACAAACTTAATGGCTTAAGACAACAACACAGATTTATTCACTTCTAGATCTAGAGGGGAGCTGTCGAAAGTGTATCTAAAAGGAATTAAAATCAAGGTGTCAGCAAGGCTGGTTCTTTCTGGAGGTTCCAGGAGACAACCCGCTTTTTTTTTTTCTCCAGCTTTTAGAATTCCTTATCTTGTGGTCCTTCTTATGTTACATCTTTCTGTATCTTCATTAGAAACTTTGCTTCCATCATCCCATCTACTTTTCTTTGTTTGGCCTTACCTCCGTCTTAAAAGGTCCTTTGTGACTGTATCACCACAGTGATCAGTAAGGCAGGAGGAATCGTCTCTCCAGAAATGCTTGCTAGAATTCAAGCAGCCCATCAAGAGGCCAGGTTAAATATGTGGCTGACATAATTCAGGAATCAGTTGTGGAAACAAATAATGCTTCCTTGGATGTGGCTGTGATTGGGGAATCTGGCACTGTGAAGTCCAGTTTCACTGATGCCATATGGGGCTTAGTTATGGAGAACAGGGCTCAAGAATTCATTCTTTTTGTAGTACGTTCTTTAACCTCCAAGTATTTGTGGTCTTCCCAATTTTTTTTATGGTGGTTGACTTCAAGTTTCATACTGTTGTTGTCTGAAAATATGCATGGAATGATCTCAATCTTTTCATACCTGTTGGAGACTGATCTATGACACAGCATATGATCTATTCTGGAGAATGTTCCATGTGCAATCAAAAGAATGTGTATTCTGCTGCTTTAGGATGAAATATTCTGAATAGATCTCTTAAGTCCATCTGGTCCAGTGTGTCATTCGAAGCCATTGTTTCCTTGTTAATTTTCTGCTTAGATGATCTGTCTCTTGCTGTAAATGGGGTGTTAAAGTTCCCTACTATTATTGTATTATTATCAATGAGTTTTTTAATGTTTCTTATTAATTGATTTATATATTGGGCGTTTAAGTTGGGGCAAAAATGCTTACAATGATTAGATCTTAATTAATTAATTAAATTTCAAGAATATAATTTAGTGATTCATCACTTACATATAACATCCAGTGCTCATCCCAACATGTATCCTCCTTAATGACACTCACCCATTTAGCCCTTGCTTTCACCCAAACACCCTGCCAGCAATCCTCTTTGTTTTCTGTGTTTAAGTCTCTTATGATTTGTCTCCCTCTATGTTTTTATACTATTTTTGCTTCCCATCCCTTATGTTCATCTGTTTTGTATCTTAAATTCCATATAAGACTAAAGTCATATGATATTTGTCTTTCTCTGATTGACTTATTTCACTTAACATCTATATATCTCACATAAGACAAGCTGGTTTCCTGTCTTACATTTGGGTCTTTCATCCATTTTGAACTTCCTTTTGTGTATGGTGAAAGAAAGTGGTCCAGGTTTATTCTTCTGCATGTCACTGTCCAGTTTTCCCAGTACCATTTGCTAAAGAAAGTGTTTTGTTTTGTTTTTTTCCATTAGATACTCTTTCCTACTTTGTGGAAGATGAGTGGGCTATATATTTTGGGGTCTATTTCTGGATTAGAGAAGAAATGTGTTCTTCTCTATCATGTGATCCTCTCATCTATGTGCTTGCTTTTATGCCAGTACCACACTGTCTTGATGATCAGAGCTTTGTAATATAGCTTGAAGTCCAGAATTTTGATGCATTCAGCTTTGGTTTTCTTTTTCCACATTACGCTGGTTTTTTGGAGACTTCTGGTTCCATACAAATTTGAGGATTGTTTGTTCTAGCTCTGTGAAGAATGCTTGTGTTATTTTGATAAGGATTGTTTTGGGGACTATAAGACATTTTAACAATATTTGTTCATACAATTGATGAGCAAGCAATGTTTTTGCATTTCTTTGTAACTTCTTCAATTTCTTTCATAAGGTTCCTAGAGTTCTCAGCATTCAGCTCTTTTGTCTTTCTGGTTATGTTTATTCCTAGGTATCTTATCATTTTTGGAGCAATTGTAAATGGAATCGATTCCTTTATTTCTCTTTCTGGTGCTTCATTATTGGTGTATAGAAATGCAACCGATTTCTGTGCATTGATCACAGTATAAACTGTGATTTTGGTGAAGTCATGTACCAATTCTAGCCATGTTTTTGGTGGAGTCTTTTGGGTTTCCCATATAATATATCATGTCCTCTGCAAAGAATGAAAGTTTGACTTTTTCTTTGCAAATTTCTATGCTTTTTATTTATTTTTTGTTGTCTGCTGAGTCTAGGACTTCCAGTACTATGTTGAATTTATTGTCAAGTTGCCTAACATACATTTTGGATTTAGGGATAGATTCCCATGATTCATTGCTTACATACAACACCTGGTGCTCATCCCAACAGAGAAAGCGCACGGTTTTAAAATAGCTCGAGAGTAATGAATGACCAAATTGCGTTACAATGTGGCATAGTTTCCAATTGTAGTCACCCAGTAAACATTCTGCTTATTCCAAATTTTCTTACAATGTTCACATTTAAAAAAGAAGAAGAAAAAGAGACATCTTCGATAACATTTCTCTCTTCTCCAACGAGGATGGCATGAGCAGCTTAATGAAATCTTTGCACTTCACTGGCCAGCCCGACCACTCACTTCTCCAAACTCAAAGTGAGTATCCCATCATTGCATGTACACAGTTTGTTCATTCACCACCTCCAAAGAGAAAAAAAGGTTTCTGATGTCAGAGACCACAAATGCTTCCATGAACACAACAGAAAATGCTGAGTCTAGTGAAGTGCTCCCTGGAGCCCCTGACACAGAAACACTCCACAGACCTGTCCTCCATGGGAAATGCAGGCACTGGATGCCCCTGAGGTCACTGGAGTGAGCAAGGAGCTGGAGAACCCCTGTCCAGCCTGGGTAAAGTGCAAGAAACAGTGGGAAGGATGACAGCCTCTGACTTGGGTGCCTCTGTCGGGACTTGACTGATAGTTGAAGGACCACATTTACAGAACATGAAACTGAAACCATCGTTTCTGCACAGAACAAGCAGTTCAGGTAAACAAACATGAAGGTCTTGGGACTTCAGGTGGCTCAGGGAGTGAAGGGAGGGCAGAGGGACACCAGGAGCAATGGGACACAGGTCTCCAACGTGAGGCCCCTAGTCAAGGCTCTTGTGAGAGCACAGAGGATAGAGAGGAATGCAGTGAACAAGATTCCAAAGTTTCCAGTTAATGAAAGAAGCATTTCCCATCAGAAAGAAGAGGGACTCTAACTCTTCACTGCCTTCTGTTGTTGTTGTTGTTGTTGTTGTTTTCATTTTTTTAGCCCTGTTGCCAGCCACCACGTTGTCAGACTTGGGCACGGATGACCCTGGCAGGTCATAGGAGTCACATGTCATGAACAACTTAAACTACCAGGAGGTGCTCTGGGGAAATTTAGTTCGATACCAGGGAAGGAGACACAGAGAGGGAGGAAGGTGCTTGGATTCTAAGATTTGTGTGGAATATCAAGAGGAAAATAACCAATCTTTCTTTAAAAGAAGAGGAACATAGGAGGATTTGCTGTATCAGATAGCATTTATTTTCAATTCTATGGTATCTAAGACAGTTGGATGCTGGCACAGGGATAGACCAACTGACCAACAGAAAGGAACACAGAGCCATGGATAGGATTCAGGCATGTGTGGAATTCTGTTGCATGAGAGAAGTGCAAGGGGACGTCAGTGGGAGTAGAAGGAACTACCTAGCAAGTGGAGCTGACAAACCAGCTCTCCGTACAGAGGTTACTGAATCTCTACCTTCATCACTTATGATAATCAACTCCAGATACATTTAAGACCTAAATTTCAAGTGGAAATGAGAATAACATAGTTACTCTTAGGAAAAGATTTCTTACACAAGATGATACCTATAAAGATGACAAAATGATAGTTGTATAAAACAGACTGACCAATGTGATCCCTTTGACTACATTAAAATGAAGTTTCTCTTCATGAGAACAAATGCAAAAAGAAAGTTTAAAAATCTTCACAAAACTGGGGCACATGGGTGGCTCAGTCGGTTAAACATCTGACTTTATTTTGGCTTAGGTCTTGATTTCACAGTTCCTGAGATTGAGCCCTGCATCAGGCTCTGCACTGACAGCACAGGGTCTGTTTGGGATGCTTTTTCTCCTTCTTTCTTTACCCTTCCCCTTTCTCTCTCTCTCTCTCTCTCTTCTCCTCTGTTCCTCCCCTCTTTCTGCTCTCTCTCTCTCTCTCTCAAAACTGAATAAATTAATATTTACAAAAAGAAGAACCAGTTGAATACCCCCTAAATAAAGCTTCAGGAAAACTAAACCATATATTGTTGAGGCATGCATATGTAAGTGGTAACCCCACAATAAAAGAAAGGAATCATAAACACGTACTTAATGAAATTGTTACTTCGGGGGCTATGAACAGAACTGGAGTGAATAGGAACAGAGAGATAGGCATAAGTTGTTAGAAATGTTCTATTACTTGGGATGATTGTTCAGTGGGTAGGTGATCATTATATTACCCAAGAAAGTAAAAGAGCTTAAAAGAGAAATATCTCAGTGATTTTCAGATTGTTGCTGTGCATATTCTTTTATGTGTAGTCAGTCGTCATTCTCTCCCTCTTGACATTTTTGGGGTCGTCAGAGAAATATTCTCTGTCTGACAAAGAGAGATAATCATTGCTATGATGGGAGAAAGACTGAGAAATCATTCAGGGAGGAAGCAGGGGACAAGAGAGACTGAAATTCCAGGTAGAAGAACTGCAAGGCAAAGATGCAAGCTCACAATTGAACTTGACAACTAGCTGTGGATGTAGATGAACACACACACAGAGAAAATTACAGTCCTCAATAGAAAGATAAGAAATACCTCTGAGGGGCACCTGGGTGGCTTAGTTGGTTAAGCGTCCGACTTTCGCTTGGATCATGATCTCACAGTTCGTGGGTTCGAGCCCCGCGTCGGGCTCTGTGCTGCCTGCCAGCTCAGAGCCTGGAGCCTGTTTCAGAGTCTGTGACTCCCTCTCTCTCTGACCTTCCCCTGCTCACGCTGTCTCTCTCTCTCTCCTAGAAATAAATAAAACATTAAAAAAAATTTAAAAAAAAAAAGAAAAAAGAAATACCTGTGAGACTCAGGTAACCTGGCAGTGAAAGGGCCCTTTGTAGTGGGTGACAGAAATCTCCCACTTGGGGTAGCTCCATTGCAGGGTTGTGTGTGAGAATCACACTGGTGCCCTGTTTGGTTGACTCTGGTTTGCTGTGTCTGCAGCACCCAGTGGGCTGGGGTCTGATGCCCTGGTATGCACACCCCAGGGTCCAGAGTGGGACTTGATGCTTCTAAGACAACGCTAGGAAATCCGGAAGTATGATTTATGAGGATATTGTAACATTACCTCTGTTCAGAAAAGGGAAATCAATTCTAGGAATGGATGGGTTAGGAAATAACCTCTCTCCTGGTCCCACTCAGGTGAGCAGAAGTTCAGTCTGTGTAATATACAATGTCCACTCTTGTAGAATGGAAATTTCCCCAGGCCTGGCTCAGTCCCTCCGGTAACTGAGTGATGCACCTGCACTAGAGACAGGAAAAGAGTTGGCTTCTCTCCTCTTTATTCCCCCCACTGCCCCCATTACACAGAGGAGCATGGTGTAGGGAAACTAAACAGTAGGAAAGAATTCACTCAGGTGGGACATTTGCAATCCAGTGGATGGCCTGAGGTGGTCAGTGTCCCTCAGACAGGAGGGCCCATGGATGGCCCATGCTGATGTCCCCACTGGGATCTCAGGGCAGGCACAGTCCAGACCTTCCCAGCTTCTACCTTCCCCGTGGTATTGGGCACAGGAGGGCAGCCCCGTCTCATGCTCCTCAGACCCTCCTACCCAGGAAGCCCTCAGTGTTGGCAATATCCTTTGCAACAGGGCTCCCTAAAATAATCCTTGCCGTTCTTCTCTTTGTAGCATCAGCTGTCCTTTTCCGACCCAGGGGAGGGATCAAGGATGGCAATGCCAAACTCACACTCTCTTAGCCACAGAAGGACTTCCTAAGTTGTAATGGATATTTGCAATCTTGGCAGAAACATTGTAAAGCTGATCTTCTCTTTCACTCGGTCAAGTCACACACACCCCTTGCTGGGGCCTGTCTCTTGAACACAAACACCCAGGGAGCTTTCCCAGATTCCCCCACATGAGAATGAGAACACGACAATCTCTGAGAGCTTAAGCAGCTGTCCAGAGTCACCCAGTCAGCAGTAAGCAGTGCTGGGACTCCGGCCCTCCCCTGGTGGAAACAGGGGCATTGACACAAAGTAAGTCACAGCGGGGTCAAGAAGAGAACTCCACTGTGTATGTAGCATCTACAGTCTAATTTTTGAGAGTGAGAGCGAGTGAGCCCCTGAACTGAGCAGGTTGGGTAACCCCAGGAGCAAATTTGCAGGCAGTGTCCGCATACATCTGCGAGGCCAGCCTCATGGGGGCTGAATGTGGACTTCTCACTGGTCTGGGCACTGACATCTGAAGAAGAATGTCAGGGGAGAAAGCAGAGCTACTCACAGAGCACCCCTCCCCCCTTTCAGGCCTCTGTGCTGAAGATACTCAAATAACCCTGCATACTTAAGCCTCAGACAGATGCGGCAGTGCCCCCATCCTCCGGAATCCAGAAAGTGAAACTGGTTCGCCCCTGCTTTGAGAACTGGGGGCATTTCTGGGAATAGAAACTGAAAGTGCCTCTCCCAGAGCCCCTCCTCCTGTGTCTGGGGCGCTGCCACCGACCTTTTTTAGAAAACACAGAGCACTGAGCTGGAAGGGCACTGGAGAAGAAAACCCTAGAAGAATGTCATCTTCTTCCCAGCTCTTCTTCCCCGCTTCTGTGTAGGCTCTTCCTAGGACAATCCCAATACAAAGCAACCCTCTTCCTTCCTTCTGGAGCAATCTGAGTCTGGAACCAGATTTGGACGGTCCCAGAGGGGAAACTGTCTCTGCCTGAGAACTGGACCCTTCCCCAGGAAGTGGTAACGTGCCAGGAGGACCACTGACTTCTGCCTCATCAGGTCACCCTCTGCTTCCCGGAGCAGGTAAGTGAAAGGGCTCCTATAACACAATTTGGCTAATAACCCGCTAATGTGAAGCTATGGAAGGTGGAGCCTGACATCAGGGCAGGAGAGCTTGGGGACTGGCTTATCCATTTTAATGAATAAACACAGCAGGTCCCCTCTCTGACAGTTTTCGGGGCCAAAATTTAGCAACTAACTCTTGGTCTGCTCTAAACCCATGCAGCCCTTCGGTGTGGAGACAAGGTGCCTATCACCTCCATGTTCATAGCGTTGGGCGTCTTCTGACGGAGACCATGTTTGGAAAATGATGGAGGGTTTGCCCTTCATATTCTCTTAGAGTGCAGCAGGAAACAAGACAATGGCAATCGGGAGAGTCTATCTGGAACACTGCCTGGACCTTCTGTGGAATAGGGACTGGGGTGGGGTTTCAGGGACAAGGTGTCCAACAGACCTTAGACAATGTATAAAAATACACATGTGTATCTACATTGGAGAAACAGTTTCTATTGCTGGACACCGACTCCACCTTTACAGATGATTTTAGTGAGGTGGGCTTTCCAAACACTATCTCCATAGACCAGATTCTTTTGAGTTTCATGTCCGTTGATGATGCAGATGATTATTAATCTAAATCAATATGCTGATTTTTTCCCCTTCATCCTTTACCTGTGACGATAAAGTGGGGGAAATGTGGGGCTTGGTCCCCATTGGTTACAAGCTCACCAAAATAATTGATACTCAGATTTCCAGTCTGGTCCAAGGCTGATCCCTGCTTCATGGCTCAAGACAATTGGGCATGGCATGACCTGTATAGGATCTTGCATGGGAAATCCATGAATGGGTGTTTTTCATTCTGCTTCTTAGATCCTAAAATCTATCTGGTGCATTGTAACAAGGGTTCAAAAACGTTACCCATTGGAATAGATATAGTAGATCAAAATGGAGCGTAGGCAAATTGTTGGTAAAATCTTTCTTCAGGTGATGCGTGTGTGTTGAGTGGGTACTTAGTTATTCTGTGAAATGGATCTCCTACTGCTGGTCTCCTTCAGAAGATTTTGAAGGATCTGCTCACAGAGTCTGGTTCTCTTTCCAAGCACAACCGCCCTCTCTAGTTGACTACACTCCCTGGGCTCACTGCATAAAGGCCTATGTTTCTTTCACCGGGACCCTCAAACCCCATCCATAGAGAGAAGATCAGAGGTATAACATGAGTATGATCTGCAAAAGAGTGGGGCTAGGGGATCACTTGCATCCCAGACTGATCTCTGATGGCCTTGCCTCAACTTCTGGGTCAGTGCTCTGAGCCTCAATGTCCTACAGGTTCACACACACGCACAGTGACCACTCCTGGAAGACCCTGAAACCTCTCATAGAGTTACCCTTATCCTGCCCTGGCCTGGCAGTGACACGTGAACACAGTACTGCCTTAAAGTACCCTGGGAGGGCCCCCTGTGCAGGGATGTCTAGCACCAGGTGCAGGGCAGGCACAAGATGAATAGGTAATGGGGGACAGGGAGCTGTGGCAGGAGCTATGGGGCCTCAATTATCCCCCCCACTTCCTCTCAGTCAGCACAGGTGTTCAGACACGTGTGAGCACACATGTGCAAATTCCATGGTTGGGCCAGACATGGTCACAGAAATGGTCTGGAAAAGTGTAGGTGAGTGCTCACCTCCCACACCTTCCTTAGGGCAGGGACTCATGCAATGCTCCGGTCCTTACTTGCTTTTCAAAGGGCATGGAGGAGCTGGCTTCGGCATTTCAGAAGACATATTTAGGAACCAAAGTTAATTTATCTGTCAATCACTAAGTGTAGGGCACACACAGTATATTTTGGTGCATTCTTCTGACAGAAATGTGTCGCGTACCTGCTGGGCACTAAGGACAACAGGCAGAGTCTAGGAAATTAGTTAATCTAAGTGCCGAGACCTGTGTGTGTATTTGGTAATACAGGCATCTAATAGGTGACAAAACGATAATTTCTGGGACTTTAAGCTTTTGAAGGTACAGTCTTTTAAAAAATTGGCCCAACAGAGAGGTCAAAGTGAGACGGGTACCTGTGGAGGTTGTGACAGGATTTAGACAAAACAAGAGAAGGACTCAAGGGCTCTAGCCCAATTCCTGTGTTCTGGTTGGCCTGGGCCCCACAGGACTGCTGATAAGGACATCCAGACCTCCTCACTCCGTTCTCGGGGCAAACTTATGGGCAAGCAGACCACATAGCATGTTCAGGGGTAGAGAAAATCCCTTTGTACAACCAAGCCAGTGAGCCTGGAACTCACCCAGGAGACTACCTCCCTAGAGCCAGGATGGCAATTGAGGCGTCCAGGAACCTCCTTGCCCCCCATGAAGAAGAACTTGGACTATTGTTTGGAATGGTCAAGAGAGGTCTTAAAGAAGGCTTTGAGCACAGGGGCAAAAGAGGGCTATTCTTAAGTGTTCTCATTCCAAACTGTTCTCTCAGTCTGACCCAGGCCAGTGCTCCATCTTTGTGGCTTCTAGCCAGCTCTGCTCATGTGTGCTCTGCCCCACCATCGAAGTATTCATCCCCACACTGAGCTAAGTGCACCTCCACTCTCTGAAGAAGAGACACCTTTCTTGCTGACTTATTGCACTTTGAGTTTGTCACAGAGGTCCCTGGTGCAAGACACTGAAGACTTTATGGGTACAGTTGCCATGGGAATCTGATCCCCAAAAGGGTGGGATGGTGATCACATCATAGTCCCGTCATCTCTTTTCCTCTGAACTCCCAGAATCTCCCAATCATTTTGTTAAGTCTCTCTATCTCCCAATGAGTGCCATGTTCCCAGCAACAGGTTCTCAGGAGTGGGGACTCTGTGGAATTTCACTCACACATGCAAATCGATGAGTTTTCTTTAATGTGCAGTGAGGATGGGAAGTGAGAGAGGACTGTGATTTCCGCTCTCTCCCCAAATTAGGAAGGGTTCATCCAGGGTGGGTTAAATGGCAGTTGATAGCAGCAAGTGGACCCACGTCCCCAGGAGAAGATTCTTGGCATCCCGTGATCCGTCAGCCCTTGGGGCTGGAGATTCAGTATTAACTAGGATCATCTTTCCCTCCTGTCCAGACAGAAACAGAGAATCACAGTATTGGTGTAAATCTTGGGTTCCATCACTGCTTTGTAATTTCAAGCTTGTTTCTTGTCTGTGAGATACTGTTTCTTCATCCATAACCAGGAATAATCATATCAATTATCTAACATAGCTTGGGGAGGAATAATCCAGAAAAGACATGCAGAAGACTCAGCTCAGGCAGACTCACAGAACAGAGTCTTCAAACACTGTGGTAAGAACTGGAGGGAGTAAGAAGAACCAGAGGAGGGACATCTAGGTGGCTCCGTTGGTTGAGCGTCTTGATTTTGGCTCAGGTCAAGATCTCTTGGCTCATGGGATCGAGCCCTAGGTTGGGCTTAGGGCTAACAGCAGGGTGCCCTCTTCGGATACTCTCTCTCCCTCTTTCTCTGTCCCTCCCCAACTCACACTTTCTCTCTCTCAAAATAAAATGTTAAAACCTTTTTTTTTTAAAAAAAGAAGTTCTTCCTCTGAGACCCTAATAAGACCAGAGAGGATTCACCCTGAGGTTGCTAGGAGGTCTGCCCAGAACTTCACCCAGATCATACCATGAAACCCTCCCTGGCATTAACACTGGGGCTCAGTTTTCCTTCTGAAAGTGCCCGCATTGCCCCAGGCCAAGCTGTCTGCAAACTCGGGTGGGGAGTTTCCTCATGGAAGACAGTGAATCCAGGCCTTCCTTATAGGGGATGAAAGCACCCACAGAAGTCCAGGGAGCAGTGATGCGAGCAGGACCCAGCTGTGGAGAGGAAAGCTGGGTGACGGTGGGTGGAGGAGGAGAACAAGAAGCTGCTCTACGGGACCTGTAGGTCAGAATGAAACTTTTCCGAAGAGGAAACTACAGGGAAACTCCTCAGCCAAAGAGGCAGTCTTGAATTATAAGAGGTTTGAAAATTTTATATGTGCACATAGAGATAGTAGATTTTTTTAAAGTTTTTATGTAAATTCAATTTAAATAAAGTTTTTATTTAAATCAATTTAAACAAATTTATGTAAATTCGTTAACATACAGTGTAATATTAGTTTCGGGTGTACAATGTAGTGTGGTTCAACACTTCCACACGATACCTGGTGCTCATCAAAACAAAATGCACTCCTCAGTCCTGATCCTCTATTTAACCCACCCCACCCACCTTCCTTCTGGCATCAGTTCCTTCTCAGTCTTAAGAATCTTGGGTTCTTGGATTGTGTCTCCAGGTCCTTTTGTGTTCCTTTGTGTGTTTGTTTTGTTTCTTAAATTCCACATATGAGTGAAATCATATGGTATCTGTCTTTCTCTGACTTAGTTCACTTAGCATAATCCTCTCTACCTCAAACTATGTTGATGCAGATGGCAAGATTTCATTTTTTTTTTGGCTGAGTAATATTACATTATATATATAGAAGAATTTCCATAGTTTGGCTAGTGTAGACGGTACTGCTATAAACACCAGGGTGCATATACTCCTTTGAATCTGTATTTTTTGATGCTTTGGGGAAATACATAGTAGGGCATTTTACTGGATCTTAAGGTAGTTCTCAATTTTTAGCTTTTTGAAGAACCTCCACACTGTTTTCCAGAGTGGGTGCAACAGTTTGCATTCCCACCGACAGTGCAAGTTTCTGTATGCTCGCCAGCACCCATTGTTTCTTCCGTTGTTGACTTTGGCCATTCTGAAAGATGCGAGGTGATATCTCATTGTAGTGTTTATTTGTATCTCCCTGACGATAAGTGATGATGCGCATCTTTTCATGTGTCCGTTGACTATCTAGATGTTTTCTTTGGAAAAAGGTGTATTTGTGTCTACTGCTCAGTTTTCAATTGGATTATTTGTTTCTTAGGTGTTGAGTTTTAGAAGTTCTACATATATGTTGGAGAATAGCCTTTTATTAGATAGGTCATTTGAAAATATTTTCTCCCATTGTATGTTGCCTTTAGTTTCGTAGATTGTTTCCTTCACTATGCAGAAGCTTTTATTTTGATGTAAACCCAACAGTTATTTTCCTTTTCTTTCTCTTGCTTTAGGATCCACATCTGGAAAGGCGTTGCTACATGATGTCAAAGAGGTTACTGACTGTTTTCTCTTCTAGAATTTTTTTTATCTCTTCTAGAATTTTTTAAAATTTTTTTAAATTTTAGAACTTATTTATATTTTTATTTATGTATCTATTCTAGAATTTTCTAGAGGTTTGACCTCACGTTTAGGTCTTTCATCCAGTTTGAATTTACTTTTGTGCGTGGTGTAAGAAAGTGGTCCAGTTTCATTCTTCGGCATGTTGCCATCCAGTTTTCCCAACACCATGTGTTGAAGGGACTGTCTTTTCCCCATTACATGGTCTTTCCTGGTTGTCCCACATTCGTGGACCATACAATTCTGGGTTTCTGTCTGGTTGTTTAATTCAGTTCCATTGATGGATGCGTCAGTTTTTGCGCCAGTGCCATCCTGGATTTTTGTTTGTTTGCTTATAGTACACACTTTATTGAAGGATGTTACTTGAAAAATGGTTTCTACACAGTCTACGTTCAAGAAGTGCCATACTGTTTTGATCACTACAGCTTTGTATACTACAAATCTGATCCCTCCAGGTTTGCTTTTCTTTTCAAAGGT
This sequence comes from Crocuta crocuta, assembly GCF_008692635.1. Lineage (NCBI taxonomy): Eukaryota > Metazoa > Chordata > Mammalia > Carnivora > Hyaenidae > Crocuta > Crocuta crocuta. The sequence continues at coordinate 12,006 of NW_027528856.1, read as the reverse complement.
TGCTCTGGCTATTTGGGGGTTTTATGGCTGCATAGAATTTTTAGGATTACTTGTTTTGGCTCTGTGAAAAATGCTTTTTGTATGAGATACTAGATTTATCAAGGGGAATTACCACACCAAGCCGTTATAACTTGTGGACTGGGAAAACACACCAGTCAGCACTGTGTGTGTAGCCCCCAGGAGGAGAGTCCACTACGTAATCCCAACCAATTCTCTTTCCCAGTCTGCCTTGTAGAATATTTGCAATCTTACTGCAAGTCTAAGCTTACCAGAGAAATTTCACAGTAGCATCCAAATATTTATTATAATAAAAACACCAGTGACAAAGAGAAACGATAATGTACAAACATAATGCTGATTTTCCAAAACCCAGGGAGATATTATTTGGAAAGTTGTTTAACTTGGATGTTGAGGTGAATAAGGGACAGGGCTTTGTTCGGTATGCGGTGGTGGAAAAGGACATGGAAAATGTCTTTAGAGAAAAGAAAATGTGCTCTTCAGTATGATAAAAAATAATGAAATTACTCTTGACTTTAAGGACATATGCAGTGAGAACGTGTGGGCCCTCAGGACTGAAGGGTATGGAGAGTTGTCACATGCTTACTTCTGTCCTCATCCCCACGAGACATCCTGCTCATCCAGTTAAGGTGGAAGTGTACCTACATCTGCCTGACTCTTGACTGAGCGACCCACATGATGCTCTGCGGCTTAAGTCCAGTTATGTGTATAATCTGCTTTGGTGCTGACTACTGGCACTGCATAGCTGCAGAGTATTCCTCAGTGGTCTTGTCTGAGCCCTAAAATGTGCACATCTGAATAACATTTTCTGTTGCTTTTCTTTTCAACAGCTTTATTGGGATATGACTTACACATTCTATAACTCAATTTTAAAATTTAAAATTTTTAGCTTTTAATATATTCACAAAGTTGTACGCTCATCATAATAAAATGTAGAACAATTTTGGGACACCTGGGTGGCTCAGGTGGTTAAGCATCCAACATCAGCTCAGGTCATGATCTCATGGCTCCTGAGTTTGAGCCCTGCATCATGCTGTGTGCTGACAGCTCAGATTCTGTGTCTCTGTCTCTCACTCTGCTCCTCCTCTACCCCCCCATCTCTCTCAAAAATAAACATTAAAGAACATTATCATTATCCAGAATATATCCTGTAACTCTTGACTTCCACGTCTCTTTTCCCTCATACCATTGCTCTTCAGATCTAGGAAATTCCCAATATATTTTCTATGGCTAAGGATTTGCCTATTCTGGACATTTCATGTGAATACAATCATACAGTCCATGATCCAATGGGTTTTCTTCTTTCACTGACAATAAAATTCTTGGGTTCTTCCATATTGTAGCAGATATCAATACTGTGTTTCTTTTCCTTGTCCAATACTGTTCTCTTGAATGGATAGACCATGTTTCTTTATCCATTGATCAGTTGGTGTGCATTTGTTAAGTCTACCTGAGGGCTATTAAAAATAATGCTACTATGAATATATGCATGTAGGCTTTAAATAGATATATACATTGTTACTATTTTGGTGTATATACCTAGCAGTGGAATTGCTGGGTCATTTGGTGACTGTTTATATCACCAGTTTTATTGGGGGAAAAAAAAAACAGTTGACATATTTCAGTGTATAAGTTCAAGACATACAGTATGTTGATGTGATTTACATATGTACTGAAATGATTACCACAATAAGTTTAGCTCAAATCCATCATCTCACAAAAATACACTAAAAAGAAAAGAAAGAAGGAAAAACGGGTTTTCTTGTGATGAGAACTCTTAGGATTTATTCCCTTAACAACTCTCCTATAAATTATACAACGTTGTTATCACTCAACATTCTTTTTTCACATTTAGAGGAAGAACTATTAACCAAATATGTGGGCATTTTATAAGCTCTTTAAATTTTTTTTAAATGTTTATTTATTTTTGAGAAAGAGAGAGAGAGAGAAGCAGAGGGCAGGGGAGGCACAGAGAGAGAGGTAGACACAGAATCCCAAGCAGGCTCCAGGCTGTGAGCTGTCAGCACAGAGCCCAACCTGGGGCTAGAGCTCATAATCACGACCTGGGCCCAAGTCGGCCGCTAAACTGACTGAGCCACCCATATGCCCCTACAATGTTATTATCTATAGTCATCAAGTAGTAAGTACATTACATCCCATGTACTTACGTACCTTATAACTGGAATATTATTTATCTTGACCATGTCCTGCAACTACCCTCCTCTCACACTGTGCCTCTGCCTCTCCACAAGTTTGATCTCGTTCTGTGAATTTTATTTTAATATTTTATTCTATTTTATTTTACTTATTATTGTATTTTAAGATTCCACACCTCAGTTATATCATGCTGTTTTTGTCTTTGCCTGATTTATTTTACTTATCATGATGCTTCCAAGGACCATCTATGTTGTCACAAATGGTAGGATTTCCTCGTTTTCTATGGTTGTTTAGTATGTGTAAGCTTTTGAGAAACTGTCAAACGTTTTTTGCAGAGGCATGCTGTTTCTAATCTGGATGCCTCTGCAGTGAGTTGGGTGTGGATCTGACACCCTCAGTTTGGGATACCAAGTCCGATGTCTCCTCTGCCCCCGTGTGTGCCTGGCTCTAACTCTCCTGCTCTTCCCTTTTCTACAGGTCACTTACTGCTCAGCAGCATGACTCAACCTGCCCAATTCCCTCACACCCCAATACCTATATCCTTCACCTCTGATGTGCAATACAATATGGATTGCAGCGTCGTATCTGAAATGAGTGCCATGAACATAGAAAAGGCCGTGGGAGAAGGGAATTGGCTGGAGGTGATCTCTGTGGTCAGGAAAACCATGAAGACAGTGTCCAGTGCCCCAGTGAGCATTGCTGTGACTGGGGATTCTGGTAATGGAATGTCCTCCTTCATCAATGCACTGCGGGGAATTGGGCATGAGGAGGAGGACTCAGCTCCCACTGGGGTAGTGCAGACCACCCAGACTCCCACTTGTTACACTTGCTCTCTCTTTCCCAATGTGACACTGTGGGACCTGCCTGGCACAGGGGCTGCCATGCAAAGCCTGGACAACTATCTGGAGGAGATGCAGTTTAGCCAGTATGACCTTTTCATCATCATTGCATCTGAACAGTTCAGCACGAATCTCGTGAAACTTGCCAAAACCATCCACGGTTTGGGAAAGAGGTTCTACATTGTCTGGACCAAGCTGGATAGGGACCTCAGCACACGTATTCTCTCAGAGAAACAACTCCTGCAGAATATTCGGGACAATATCCGGAAAACTCTCCAGGGGGAGGGTGTGTGTGAACCCATCATATTCCTGGTCTCAAGCTTCTATCCATTATTGCATGACTTCCCAGAGCTTAGGGACACCTTGCACAGGGACGTCTTTGACTTCAGGTACCATGATCCCCTAGAGAACCTATCCCTCATCTGTGAGAAGGTCATTAATGACAAAGTGACCACTTGGCAGGGGCAAATAGGCTCAGAGTCTCTCCAGAACACCCATGGTATCCAGAATGCAGATGATCCTCAGGAGTGTTTATATGCCTACCGCTTGCTCTTTCATGTGGATGATAACTCTCTCCAGCAGGTCTCCCAGAGTCTGGGAAAACCCATGGAGGAGTACAAGGCCACTATGAAGTCTCGGGATCTGCCCACGGTCCTCACAGAGAACTGGGCATTATCTTGGATGAACTGTAAGACAGCCTCTTACTTATATTCAATTCTGAGCAACATCCCAATTGTAGGTTATACTAGTATCTACTACCTGAGATGGCGTCAGAGCCTCTTCCTTAAAATAGTTGCTGAGGACACAAAGACCATTCTGAGGAAAATCTTGAAAGACTCCATTATCTGAAGAGGTGATGTCCTAGCAAGTTCTTCCTTGGGGATAGTCAGGACATTTGGGATCCTCTCCTTACATTATGCCCAATCAAATTGAATACTTCCACTTTCTTTGGTCCTAAGTTTTATGAGGTAAATGAGTTGATGTGATTTGCTTTGAACGTATCTCAAAATATGTTCTACTTCTTGTAATTTAGTTAGCCTGGATCCAAACATGGCAATCAAGATTTGCACAGTGTGTCATCCAATCTCATTCTCACGTACACTTGTCACTTAATGTTAACATCATTTCTCCAAGTCCTCTTGGTTTTCCCTTATATCTTCACTTCTCACCTCTCAGTCTGTGGACGCATAGATGGATGCAGAGAGCAGAACATCATGTGGGATGTTCCCTTTGGAGAAATATGTTGGAGAGTGTGTGTTTGATGTTCTCAAAAAGTATTCTGTGGTGGTGCCAGGATCCAAGGCTAGTCTGGTGTCTTATAAAGCTCTGCCCTTATTCCCATCCTCTGAAATGACCATATTATATATATAAAAAAAAAAAAAAAGAAGAAGAAGAAGAAGAAGAAGAGTAGGGAGCATGGACTCAAGGGCTATTGTTACTGAGATTGGAGAATTATTGAATGGAAAAGCAAACTTGATTATTGTAAGTACCAAAAACTGACCCCCGTCTCCAAGAGGTCCCATGCTGTTCACATACACACGCTCAGGGTAGGCCTGTCATAGGAAGTAGTAGTTGTTAGATTATGATTGCTCCAGAAAGACCTTTGTTCATTTAAAGTTAACCTACTATATTTTGTTATTTGCCAAAAATTATAACCAATGTGGTTTAAAGGAAACTAAATTTGATCATCGGCATTAAGGAAACTAACCCACTGTCCATGATCTCACTGTTTAGTTAACCCAACCTATACAGACATTATACAAATTCTAAATCCTTTCAGACCCTAGAGCTAGATTTTTCTTTTTGCTAGGCATATATATAATGCAAGTGGTATTTTTTACAACAGATGTTTTCAGATTAAGTTTGAAACCTGACTTTCCATCACCAGAAGTGACATAACCTGCCTTTTGCCACTGTCGGAATCATTAAGTCCTCAAAAGAGCAACCCTCCTTCCATGCATCATTCCCTATCAACCTCATCACCTTAATGTATTTACCTGGGAAGATGTAACCCTGTGTGGAGTCCAATCAGAATTTAGTATATGTATCTGAACTATACCAATGTGTAAAATGTTGGCCCATCTTCAGGCTTCAGCTCAAAGAGGAGGGTTTATCAGAGGTATGAAAACTAGTCCCTGGGATGGAGAGCGAAGTTAATATTGAATGGAAGTGAACTGAAAGCAGCCTCACGGAGTGGTTAAGAACCCTAAGGTTAAGTTTTGACTCCAGCATGCCCTTACCATGTTGACCTTGAATAAGTTGGCTGACATTCCACTGTCTTAGTTTTCCAGTAGTTAAAAATGTAGTAATATTACATCCTAGGAGATCAGTCCAAATCCAGGTAATGTGAGGATTTAATAATTTAAAGCACATAAAGCACTTAGGATAGGGTCAGACATGTAATTCTGTATTATCTGGTATTATATGTCTGGTATTATCATTACCATTGCTTCCCTTCATGGCTAAGAAGGGACAAAATAAAGTCACACTGAAAGAGAGTTCCATCAAAAGGTGAATGTCCTGCTCTACTTGTCCATCCAGTGGAATGAAAAGAGTCTGGTGGGAGAGACCTCCATTAACATAGACACTTTGAAAGAATAGTTGCATCTCAACTTAGCTTGTTACATTTCCCTTTGGAAAGTGCAGGAAGCAGAAGACAGTTTCATACAAAGCGTGTTCCTGAATTCTGAAATCTCCAGAGAATGGGGGAAGGGGGACAGAACTGAGAATAATGGTCAAAGAATTTAGAGGTCAGAACTGCCCTATGTACAGAGTTCTTAGAGTGAACCCAAACCTAACCAGCCTCTCTTGGGTGATCACGATGAGGGAGGGTAAAGAAGAGCCCACACCCACTGGAGCTACCCGTGTTCAGCCAAGAAGAAAACCAGGTCACACTGAACACAAGGAAGCCTGACCACTGGGGAGGTCTACTGGGAGGTTTCAGACTACATAATTTACCACAGAGGAATCCAATGTCTTTGTGGTCAAAGGCAAAAGAGGAGAGATCATCAAAGCAGACGACAAAGTAATCAGAATTTCTGATGAGAGCTTCCTCCTCAGTACCACATGGAATCCAGCAGGTGTTCACAAAGAGGATTGGAAAATACAATCTTGACCTGCCCCTCAGTCAGTGGGGGCATCTTTAAGATGGGCTCCAACATTATCTCCTACTTTCATGGCTTTGTTTAATCCCATTCCCTGGAGTGATGAATGGTTTATAGCAGCAATAATGGAATGCACAAGAATTCCGAAATTTTGTTATAACAAGCCTGCAACTTATGTGTTTTAAACCCTCTTCACTGGCTCACCTGTGTTCTCTCTCGTGCTGTCTCTCTTTGTCTCTGTTCTTCTCTTTCTCTCTGCCTCGTAACCATAGGAAACGAGCCTGCCGGAGAGGAGCTGAAGGATTAGAGGCCAAGTGGAGGAGAACTGATTTAGTCTGCATTAATTGCCAGCCATGCATCATTTTGGGAGCAAATCCTCCAGCCCCAGGCAAGGCTTCAGAAGATGCAGCCCAGCTGATAGCTTGAATACCACCTCTTGAGAGACCCTTATCCAGAACCACACAAACTGCTTGTGGATTTCCGATTCTGAGTAATTATAAGATAATAGACAGCTGTTTTAAGCTACTAAGTTTCATGGTAATTTGCTTCACAGCAACAGATAACCAATAATACAATCAAGAAGCTTCTTACCACCTGGCAGTTGTGAGTGACTTCCTCCTTTTGTGACAGTCATTCCTGTATGAACACAGCATGAAGGAGCTGCTTCCTCCCCAATCACAGCCCTTCCCTCCTTGGCATGTCCTTTCCTGCTTTCTACTCAAGGACCAGTCTCTGCCAACTTTCACAGGTCATTCCATCTAGCCTCAGGCCACAGAGAGCTATTCAGTTTGAGGCCCTATGTTTGAGAAGGAAAAGCAGGGAAATAAAGATAAATCAAAACACAGTGAAGATCAGTAGTGAAAGGGGAGATAAATGATAGTAGAATGTGAGCCATCTCCCTGAAGGTGTCCTTTGTAACAACTTTAATTCCTATTCTCACCTCGACTAGTTTCCCTCCTAGCCTGGAGCACAGGCTTCATTCACATCCTTCCACTATCTTGGTGGTGCTGGTGCTTCTTCGATTTCCTGTTCATTACATTGAATTCATTCTCAAACAAACTGAAACAGTTTTCTGGTTGTAAACTTTCTGAGTCTTTGGATTTCCAACTAATGCCTTTATTTTGGGATCACTTTTAATAAATAGTGTCTCAGTTGGTTAAGTGTCCAATTCTTGTTTTCAACTCAGGTCAGGATCTCACAGTTGTGAGACTGAGCCCTGAGTTGGGGTCTGCAGTTGGCTTGCAGGCTGTTTGGGATTCTCTCTCTCCTCTTTCTGCCCCTCCCTATGCGCGCGTGCTTTCTCTCCCTCCCAAAATAAAAAAAAAAAGTGGCTCCCAAGTGTTGGGAAAAAGGGTGGGAAGAAGCAGTGAAATTACTCTGTGTGATACTATAATGATGGATAAATGGCTGGTAAATTATACATTTGTCAAAACCCATAGAACATAGAATATACAATACCAGGAGAGGTCCCAAGGTAAACTATGGACTTGGAGAGAAAAAGGTGGATCAGTTTGGGTTCATGAATTGTATGATGGTGTGAGTTATTGATAGTGGGGAGGCTGTACTTTTGTGAGGGCAGGAGGTACATGGGAATCTTCTGTGCTTTCTGCCCAATTTTGACGTGATGCTAAAACTGTTCTAAAAATATAGTCTGTTGAAAACCAAAATGGCTGCTGGCATCCTTCTTCAGCTTTGGAATTTTCCTTTGTTATTTTTCCTAAGTGTAATATGTGTTCAGCAGCTAGCTTAATGATATTACGCTCATACTGGAATGTTTCTTATGTCGTTGAATATTCTGACAAGCTTCATTCCATCTCCTGTATCTTTACATCTCTTCTCAGAAGTACAGCTTCTTCGAATTTTCGTTTAACATTTTTGTCTCTCTTTGGTTTTTACCATAGGTATGTGTTTCCTCGGGCAATATATCATTTAGTTTTGCTTGTTTGGGTGCCTTGGGAAAATATAATTATTTTGCGGGCCATCTTCTGTAAGCTGTTTTTCATTTACAGTTGTTTTTATCACATGTGTTTTCCAGTTTGAGAAGATAGCACATATTACCTATATATTCCTTGTCAATGGACATTTGTGATTGGGGTTCTTTACAGTTGTTTCTTTATCTTAAACACTTAAAATCCAACAGTTCTGCTTTTGACATCTTACACATGTTTCTGGCAAACCTGCATAGAATCTTCGTCAGAAATAGAGGTGGAATTGCTGGGTCATAGCATACGGATTTTTACACATTGCACGAAAGGAAGAGAATGCATTGCTTACCAAACAGCCTCAAATCTCCCATCATTTATATATTTTCTGTATTTCTATTACTACTGGACAGTTGAGAAAAATCTGCCTAATCTTATACCTCAAATGGAGAGTACACTTGTAAGTTGGTGCCTCTGACCACCATTTCTGTCTTGAGGAGGTTACACGGTATGAGAACACATTTGCATCAGAAGTAGCTTCCTGTGTCATGTATTTTGAACTCTGCAGGGGCTGCTGGCTCATCCTCCTGGGTGAATGGACTTCACCAGAGTGTTGGGGTTCTCAGACACACCCACAACATTCTCTAGAACAACTCCACACTACACAAGAAATACTGCTACTAATTTTTTTTTTTTTTGGCGTTAGGGTTTGTATGACTGAAGTGTATACCCCTCAAGTTCCTATGTTGAAGCCCTAATCCCCACTGTGAGTGTATTTGTAGGAGGTTCTTTAAGGAGGTAATCATGGTTAACAGATGTCAGATGAGTGGGATTCTGATATAATAGGACTGGTGTCCTTACAAGAAGAGGAAGAGACACAAGAGATGCACACGCATAGAGAAAGACCATGTGAGGACACAGCAGGAAGGTGACCAGCTGCAAGCCAAGGGAAGCGTCTTCAGGAGAAGCAAAACCTGCTGGCTCATCGATATTTGACTTCCATCCTCCAGTAGAGTGAGACAATAAATTTCTGTTTTTTTAAATCCCCCAGTACATAGTATTTACTTATGGCAATCCTAGCAAACCAACCTCCTGAAACTAAGAGAGTTTCCACAAGAGTCTGATTCCCAATAGGTTTTTGTTTTCTAATTTAAATTTTCGTTACTTAACATACAGAGCAACATTGGTTTCAGGAGTAGAATTCAGTGATTTATCACTTACTTACTTACAACACCCAGTGCTCATCACAACTAGTGGCCTCCTTAATACCCATCACCCATCTAGTGCATCTCCCACCAACCACCCTCCATCAACCCTCAGTTTGTTCTTTGTCGTTAAGAGTCTCTTGTGATTTGTTTCCCTCTATCTCTTCCCCCTTTTTGCATATGAGTGAAATCATATGGTATTTGTTTTTCTCTGATTGACTAATTCCAGTTAGCATAATACATTCTAGCTCTATCCAAGTTGTTGTAAATGGCATGATTTCATTTTCTTTTTGATGGCTAATTAAAGATCCAGTGTGTGTGTGTGTGTGTGTGTGTGTGTGTGTGTGTGTGTATCACATTTTCTTTATCCATTCATCATTCAATGGACATTTCAGCTCTCTTGATAGTTTGTCTATTGCTTATAATGCTGCTATAAACATTGGGATGCAGGTACCCCCTTCAAATCTGTTTTTTTGTATCCTTTGGATAAACACCTAATTGTGCAATTGCTTGACCCTAGGGTAGTTCAATCTTTAGTTTTTAAGGGATACTCATACTGTTGTCCAGCATGGTTGCATCAGTTTGCCTTCCCACCAACAGTCACGAGGGTTTCTCTTCTCTGCATCCTTGCCAACACCTGCTATTTCTTGTGCTGTTAATTTAAGCCATTCTGACAGGTGTGATGTGATACTTTGTTTGTTTACATAATATATAAGTACATATTTTATTTTATTCTTTTTTATAAACAAGTATACATAAATATGTGTACATCGTTCACACATATATCTCTTTCCTTTGATAGAAGAATTTGACCTCATTAATTACTTTTAATTGATTTTAAAAATTCATGTAACCTCTTTCCTGCAAAGCAACAATTTTCGAGTTTTTGATCCAATAAAGTATTCCAATACGTGAAGTGTAATTCTTTGAGGAACCTCCACACTGTTTGCCAGAGCGGCTGCACCAGTCTGCGTTCCCACCAACAGTGCATGATGGTTCCATTTATCCACATCCTCTCCAGCATCTGCTGTTTCCTGAGTTGTTAATTTAGTCACTCTGACCGGTGTGAGGTAGTATTTCAGTGTGGTCTTGATTTGTATTTCCCTGCTGATGAGTGACGTTGAGCGTATTTTCATGTGTCTGTTGGCCATCTGGATGTCGTCTTTGAGAAGTGTCTATTTATGTCTTCTTCCCATTTCTTCACCGGATTATTTGTCTTTCAGGTGTGGAGTTTGGTGAGTTCTTTATAGATTTTGGATACTAGCCTGTTATCCCATATGTCATTAGCAAATATCTTTTCCCATTCTGTCGGTTGCCTTTTAGTTTTGTTGATTGTTTCCTTTGCAGTGCAGAAGTTTTGTATCTTGATGAGGTCCCAATAGTTCATTTTTGATTTTAGTTCCCTTGTCTTTGGAGACAGGTTGAGCAAGAAATTGCAGCAGCTGAGGTCAAAGAGGTTGTGGCCTGCTTTCTCCTCTAAGGTATGAATGGTTTCCTCTTTCACATTCAGGCCCTTCATCCATTTTGAGTTTATTTTTGTGTATGGTGTATGACACTGGTCTGGTTTCATTCTTCTGCATGTTGCTGTCTAGTTCTCCCAGCACCATTTGCTAAAGAGACTGTCTTTTTTCCATTGGATACTCTTTCCTGCTTGGTCAAAGATTCATTGGCCATACATGTGTGGGTTCAATTCTGGGTTCTCTATTTTATTCCATTCATCTATGTGTCTGTTTTGTGCCCAAATACCTTACAACCTTGATGATTACAGCTTTATAGTAGAGGCTAATGTCTGGGATTGTGATGTCTTCCGCTTTGGTTTTCGTTTTCAATATATATATATATATTTTTTTGGCTATTCAGGGTCTTTTGTGGTTCTACAAAAATTTTAGGATTGTTTTTCTAGTTTTGAGAAGAATGCTGGTGTATTTTGACTAGGATTGCATTGAATGTGTAGATTGCTTTGGGTAGTATTGACATTCTAACATTTTTTCTTCCAATCCTTGAGCATGGAATGTTTTTTCCATTTCTCTGTGTCTAGAAGTCTTTTATCTTGATGAAGTCCCAATAGTTCATTTGGTTTTATTTCTCTTGTCTCTGGTAACATGTCCAGTAAGAAGTTGCTCCGGCCAAGGTCAAAGAAGTTACTGTCTGTCTTCTGTTGGATTTTGATGGTTTCCTATCCCATGTTTAGATCTTTCAACCATTTTGAATTTATTGCTGTGTGTGATGTAAGAAAGTGGTTCAGCTTCATTCTTCTGTATTTCACTGTCCCATTTTCCCACCACCATTTGCTAAAGAGACGGTCCTTTATCAATTGCATATTCTTTTCTGCTTTATCAGGATTAGTTGACTACATAGTTGTGGGTCATCTCTGGGATTTATTTTCTATTTCATTCATCTATGTGTCTGTTTTTGTGCCAGTATCATACTATCTTGGTGATTACAGCCTTCTAATCCAGCTTGAAGTCCAGAATTGTGATGCCTCCCATTTTGACTTTTTTCTTCAACATTACTTTAGAGATTTGGATTGTGTACGTGGCACCATTCTTGCTTTTTGAGATAGGCCTGAATTACAGTACACTTCCCTCTTAGAAGTGCCTTGATGCATGTCAAAGGTTTTGGACTGTTGTGTATTCATTTTCATTTGCTTCCATGTATTTTTAAAGTTTTCTTTTTTTTTAAACTTATTATAAATATCTGCCTTAGAATAGGCAGACTTTTTTTTTATAAATAGTTTATTGTCAAATTAGTTTCCACATAA
>NW_027528855.1:1252675-1292394 GCF_008692635.1 Crocuta crocuta | reverse complement strand
CCTGGAGGAAAGGGGACACAGGCCATGGCCTTCACTGCAGGCCTTCTGTTCCTAAATGACTAGTGGACTCAGTTGGCCTGAGGTGCTCACCTGGACACACAGACGCCAGGCTTAGTGGGNGACTCCGTTGGTCTGAGGTGCTCACCTGGACACACAGACGCCAGGCTTAGTGGGACTTCTGGAGTTTCCTATGAAGTGCTCAGTTCCCAGTGCCCACTGGTTGCTGGCTCACCCAGGAGGCACCACATGTTTGAAAACTTTTAAAGGAAAAACAAAGCATACCGTACAAAAACTCAAAAGATGATGGGCAAAGCAGGGGGTGGGGGGATTGTAACCTAGACCATTCATATCACTAACACTAAAACTCTCTTCCAATATTTAGAAATAAGATCCAAAACCTGAGAGAAAAATGTGAAAAATTTACAATTTACAAGAAAGATGTAACACTTGCTTTTCACCGTATTAGCAAGGTATTTAATATCACTAAGGAAAGAAAAGTTGTTGTGCCCGATTCGCGAGTCCCCAGAGACCACCAAGGAGCTGACACTGATGCAAGTACAAAAGGGTCTTTATTACAAGCTCGAGCAGGGGCTCACTAGCCTGCCGGTATAGTGGCAGCAAAGTGAAGCCCCGAACAACAGCGAGTAGGGGTTTTATGGGGTAAGGGACGGGGGTGTTACAGTGCACATGTTGTACATATGGCATTATCACATAAGCCCCAATTACAATTGCACAGCGCCCATGGTAACAGCTTTGACCATTCAGTATCTGTGAGGTGTTCATTACTTTTGCTGGGACCCAATCATGACTTTTGAGCATCCTTTGAAAATGACCACTTATGAGGTGAGTTCAAAGGGCCTACGTGGGGATCAGGCAAACAGTGAGAAATTGGCTAGTTTGTATAAAATACCTGTATGTGGTTCCCAGCCTTGACTCAGACCATAGGATTGTTTTTTGATTAGCTGATCTGAGGGCGGTTTGAGGATGGCTTTAGCCTTAAGCACTCTGAGGCCTTTCCAGGAACTGGAACTGGAACTGGGGCTACGTGCAGCCCGAGGTTGCTGTTAATGGAGGCCTTAATCTCAAGATGACGTTGCTTAGGCTCTTCAAAATGAAATAGAAACTCCCTTGAGAAATCAAAAGTGCCCTAAGAACTGGCACAGAATTTAGAATTAGCAAAGATGTTAAAATAGTTATAATAACTATATCCATGTGTTCACACATTAAGTGGAGATAATCACTAAAAACTGGATGCAGGGGTGCCTGGGTGACTTAGTTGGTTAAGTGGCTGACTCCTGATTTCAGCTCAGGTCATGATGTCTTGGTTTATGAGTTCAAGCCCCACATAAGGCTCTGCATTCATAGCTCTGAGCTCTGTCTCCCACTCTCTGCCCCTCCGCCATGAGCGCACATTCTTTGTCTCTTTCAAAAATAAATAAAATGTTAAAAAATTTTTTAAACTGTTTGCAAAGAAGATATCCTTCAATAGGTAAATGGATCAACAAAGCAGTTCATCCATAGAACAGAATATCACTATTCAGTGATTAAAAAAAGACAAAAACAGAGACAGAAAACAGATCAGTGGTTGCCAGAGGTTTGGGCAGGAGATAGCACTGAATAGTTGAAGCACAAGGGATTTGTGCTGGTGAAACTATTATGTCATACTGTAGTTGTGGATACACAACAATACAATTTGGCCAAAACCCACAGAACTTTATAGCACGAAGTATAAATCTTAAAAAAAGTCATTTGGGGTATCATGAACCTCAATTGGCAGAATGAAAAATAATGTAACTGTATCACGAATGGTGTGACATAACTTCACTGAAGGGGGTGAAAGCTGACCTAAGTAGTTTTGATAATGAATGGAGATGTTAGGTCAAAAGACAAAAGGAACTAGACATAAATGCTGTATTCTAAGTGGTGAAGTTATTTCCCATTGCACGGGTTCACAATTTTGAAGTCACTACACATGTTTAATGGAACTGAAACAAATAAGTAAATGGATGGCAGATGGTCAGAGGCAGGTTTGTCACTGTTGGCATGAGAGACACAGACAAGCAAGGGACCTTGTGGTCCTAGAGTAGAGACAACAGTATGGACTCATGTGTAACTTAATACAGACACAGACGGAGATGCATATACAGATAGATACAGCAATAATTACAGATATATGTATACACATGGGTATGCATAGACATATAACCTATCTCTTTCAACTGTGACATTGCCATTGCAAGAAATATAGCTACCACTCACCACCAGAACTTGGTTTCTGAAAGCAGGCTTCTTAGACAAATGGAAGATTTCAGAGTTGGGGAATGAAATATACAGGATCAGCCTAGAGCATCCTGTGCCAGAAAGTAAGGATCTGGTCAAAATCACAAAAGGGTGGGGCATGGCAGACTGACACAGGAGCCATTGAAAGAGCTCTAAAAATGGCCAAAGCTGGAACAAAGTGAGCAACAAAATAAATAAAAGAATATTAGATTCTAACTCAAGGCACTAAATAACATTCAAGAGTCCATACTGACACAAAGAAATGATTGAATCCATAATTAAGTAAAGGAGAACAAACAAATCTCTTGTAGAAAAGAAGTCTAAGTAATTTATGTGGGTGTTACCCCCTCAAGGAGGTAGAGCATAACTCCCCACCCCTTAACTTTGGGCTGTGTGTAGGGTTTTCCTTCCAAAGAGAACACTGAAAAGAATAGCTTTTGCAGTGTAGAAACCTGACAGACACTCCCTCAGCCAGGTGAAGAAGGTTAACATCAACAGTGATGAGTCATGTTGATAGCATGCTCCCTTGATATGATAAACTGAGAAGGACTCTGTGCCGCTGTGACTGGTCTTCTTCCCCAAAAGCCAGAGCCCCAGTCTAATCATGAGAGGAATGGCAGACAAATCCTAGCTGAGTGTCATTTGACAAAATACTTGACCAGTAGTCCATAAAAGTGTCAGTGTCATCAAAAACAAAGAAAGCCTGAGAAATTGTCAAAGTCAAGAGAATCCTAGGGAGACGTGACGAGTAAATATAATCTTGGATGGGATCCTAGAACAGAAAAGAGACATTAGGTAAAAACTTAGGAAATAAGAATAAAGTATGGGATTTAATAATAACAATGAGCACCTGGGTGGCTCAGTCAGCTGAGCGTCTGACTTGGGCTCAGGTCATGATTTCAACAGGTAGTGACTTCAAGCCCCACATGGGGCTCTCTACTGTCAGCACAGGGCCTGCTCCAAATCACCTGTCCCCCTCTCTCTCCGCCCCTCCCTGGCTCATTCTCTAAATAATAAATAAATAAACTTTAAAAAAAAATCTAAAAACAGGGAAACCTGGGTGGCTTGGTTGGTTAAGCATCTGACTTTGGCTCAGGTCATGATCTCACGGTTCATGAATTCAAGCCTCACATCAGGCTCTGTGCTGACAGCTCAGAGCCTGGAGCCTGTTTCGGATTCTGTGTCTCCCTCTCTCTCTACCCCTCCCTCACTTGTTCTCTGTCTCTCCCTCTCCCTCAAAAATAAATAAATGTTAATATTTTTTAAAAAATTACGATGTCTCAACATTGGCTCATTAGTTGTAACAAATGTTTCATGCCAATATCAGATATTAACAATAGAGAAAACTGATGTGGAATACAGAAGAGCTGTTTGTACTACCTTACAGTTTTTCTGTAAATTTAAAACTATGCTAAAGTTAAAAGTTCATTAAAACCACAAAAAATAAGCTATTGTAACTGCACTTCATATGTCCAAAAGTAGCTAGAAGACCTATAATCCTCACTTCCATTTTAGAAGTACCTAGCGAGGGTTTGGGAGGTAAACCAAGTAGCCCCAACATTATAGAGGCTTCTACATGAACAACTAGGACTTCAGGCCACATCTCACTGATTCCACAGCCCATGACTTCCCTCCCTCTGTCTGAATCACAGGAAGCTAGGTAGCAGAGCAATGTTATTGTATTATAAGCCAGATTTTGCTTTCCTGTTTAGATTACAAAATTGATTATTGTAATTCTGGTTGACTTTTTCTTTCTGGATTTCATATTCTGGAACATCTCTCATGTAACACCTGAAGAGACTGCATTTAAGAAAATGGAGGGGTGGCTCGGTTAAGCATTGGACTCGATTTCAGCTCAGGACATGATCTCAGTTTTGAGATAGAGCCCCTCATCAAGCTCCAGGCTGGGCATGGAGACTGCTTGAGGTTCTCTCTCTCTCCTTCTCCCATTGCCCATCTCCCCCACTTGCACTCACTCTTTCTCTCTTAAAAAATTAAATTAAATTTAAAAAAACCCCAAAAAACAAAAAAATTAAAATTGAGGGCTTTTTTTTTGCACAGGGTGAAACTTGTACTCTCCATCTGCCTGGAGGAAGAGAACTGAATGGAGACACAGGCACAGCTACAGTTTGAGATCTCTTCCAGACTGGCCCGAGGCCAAGAAGTAGGACCCCGAGTTTATACTAAACCTCCATGACCTAACTGGACCACTCTCCATCCAGGGGCATCTCTGGCTCCAAGGTTTTCTTCTCACATCTTACCATCCAGTGTAATCTTTCTAAAAGGAAAGAAAAGCTCATGGCCCTCAGATCTCTCTTAATCCAAGTCCCAAATGGTTTTAGTTATCCCACATCTGTAATTCCTTCTCACAGAAGAGAGGAAGGAATATGAAAGGCAACTTGGCTTCTGTCAGAACTGTTTACCATCACATGTCTTAGAGAGCTCTTATGTCCTCACCCCCCCCTTTCCCCCACAAGCCCTCAACTAAGTGGCTTAAGTTGGAATGGAGAGAGAAGAGGTGGAGAGAGGTGCCAGCAGAGATTTGCCGAGGTAAGTGACTCTCTAATATCACCGCCGTCTGTCTTCTCCTTCCCTCGGTACCACATGCCCATCATTATCTGCACTAACAAACATTTCCTCTAGCACTTACCATAGTGTGCCTTCAAGCTGCCTCATTGACAGATGGACAAACTGAGGTTCAGAGAGGTGAAGTGACTTGCCCAAGGTCACACAACTAATAAGAGAGACAGAATTCAGAACGGACCTAGAGGATACTCTAGCCTTTGGGCAGAGGGCAGACAGCTGAGGTGAAATACATGCCTCTTGGTCTCGATCTCATCGTTGAAGTAGGGACGCAGGAGGGAATAGGTATTGTAACAAGGTTTGGGTAAATGGGAGAGCCAGCATCTTCCATAGCTCAGGTGTGTGTGCCAATGAGTCAGAGTAAGTGGTGCAAGAGCAGACACTTCAGGCCCATTTACCTTTTCTCATCGGTTCAAGAGGGACAGGGGGAAGGAAATAATTTAAACCAGTTGTTTGACCAAGCCACTGGTTGATTATCTGATATTTTCCCCTTTCCAGGTGATTTTATTGGCACTTGTGTAGACAGCCTAAAGCTACATTTCCAGGCCTGTAATTATACAGGGAACGAAGTCAGTGCTTTCCTTAATTACACGGGAAATGAAGGAGAGGGAGATTATTTACTTTTTCAGCTTGAATTGTACAGTCTGGACTGCCCGGATTTACAAGACAGTCCTCAAGAGTTGGCAGCCTGGATCTCTCTATGTGAGTTCGAGCATCATGTCCTCTCCCTCATTGTGCCTCTCTGGGACATACTGCCTCATCACTCCCCCACTAGCCAAGTTGCATTGTGAAATATTTGATCACTTAAACACCTTTTCAGGGGGCAAATACATAACTTCCCTGTGTTGAAAAATGCAATTGATCTGCTCAGTGTTAGCCACCTACATTTGTTTTAACTGCCATGGAATCATGATTCAGTGAAAGCCTAGTAATTTGGCTTGAGAGGTGATTATGGCACCTCCACTGAGTTTGTGCTCCCTTCACTCGGTACAATTACATTGCTATTTAGTAGGTATTTAAGTGGAAAACGGTGTTTATCAAGTGAAGGCAGAAGCATATTATGTGCTAACTTGGCAAAAGAAAATGTGCTTTTTATGTTAAACGTGCACGCACACTTTATATACCTGTTAACAGACAACTTTCAAAGTACAGTTTTATGCAAGTTGAAAATGTCCATCCGTGCAGAAACAACTTCTAATCTCAGGAAGGAGGAGACATTAAGTGGCCAAGTTGTGTCATGTAGCCCAAATACCAAAGGGTCTGAGTGTGACAACTCATCCATAAGAGCTGACTAGATGAGCTTCTCACCTTGCTGTCAGGCCTTGGCCAGTGAGCATCTCAACCATCTCCACAATGGCCCAGAGGGAAGAGGCTCTCCCTTGAGTTTCTTGGATCATGTAAGCCCTGGCATTCTTCTCAGATCCATTGGAAATGAGGAGGTTCTCCTGGCATCACCACAATGAAGAGAAACAACAAAAATGATGGGGCTCTCTGGAAAGCAGGGTACTGGCCCCCGAAGATACCTATGTCCTAAATCTAGAACCTGTGAATATGTTACCTTGTATGGCTAAAGGGACATGAATCCTTCAAAGCAGAGAAATTTTCCCAACTATAGTCAGAAAAAGATGTCATGATAGAAGAAGGGTCAGAGACATGCCACACTGTTGACTTTGAAGATTGAGGAAGACCATAAACCAAGAAATGCAGATAGTCTCTAGAAGCCAGAAAGAACAAAGAAACCAATTCTCCCCTAGATATTCTAGAAAGGAAGTCAGTCCTGTTAACACCTTGATTTTTAGCACAGTGAGGCCCATGTGTGACTTTTGACCTCAGGAACTAGAAGATAATGAATTTGTGTTGTTTGAAGCCACTACATTGTTGTAATTTGTTATAGCAGCAATACAAACCAATACAAGCTCAGATATTGATCAATAAGTATGTGGTCAGAAAGGTTATTTTCTCTATTCGAGGACAATAATACAACCTTGTCTGTGCCCATCTAACCAGTAGAAATACATTCTAGAATGAGCAAAATGGGGTTCAGTCTAGCAACCAGGATTTTGTAGTTGGGATCATGCCTAAGGAGTGCTGTGAATAAACAGACACACATCCAGTTGGTTGTTTTGGCATAGGACCGTTAGAACCAGCATGACTTTCCAAGGCTCCCTGGTCCCTTGCCCATGTGGTTTCTGAGGTGTATACAGGAACAAGAAGGAAAACTGAGGGAGAGCAGAAGAGGGAGAGGAAGCAGAAGTAAGAGTGTGCTACCAAATGCTTTTGGCTAAATTCAAGGTATTTGAGCTCAAAACCCTGTTCCAACATACGTTTTAGAGTTTTAATGGCTTAATCTTAAGGAATAGCCTTATACATGATTTACTCCTTCAGAATGTCTTCTAATGCCTTAGTTTCAAATTGCTGCCCAAAGCGGTTGATGTATATACATGTGTACATGTGCACACAGACATGCCCACACGCCAAATTGGGTAAAAATGATCTTTAGCTTCCTTCTGAAAAGAACTGAATATTCATATAAAGAGTCACCTAGAGGGGCACCTGGGTGGCTCAGTCAGTTAAGCATCTGACTTCGGCTCAGGTCATGATCTCACGGTTTGTGGGTTCAAGCCCCGTGTCTGGCTCTGTACTGACAGCTAGCTCAGAGCCTGGAGCCTGTTTCAGATTCTGTATCTCCCTCTCTCTCTGACCTCCCCTGCTCACGCTGTCTCTTTCTCTCTCTCAGAAATAAATAAAACATTTTAAAAAATTAAAAAAAAGAAGAGTCACCTAGAGCGTGGGCTTAATGGACTCTGTCATTTTCTACAATTTTGCCCAAATGAGGTTTCCTTTTTTTAAAAAATCACGTGAGAAGCTCCTTCCTACAATGTTTGTATGTGTAGTTGGACTATTCATTCTCTATTCAGACAGCCATCATAATCTAATATGTAACAAGAGTCTAAAAGCTAATCAATAATGGAACACAGATCTGCCTATGGAAGTACTCACGCCTCCTTGGAGAAGAAGCTGCACAAGACAGCGAGCCTCCAAGGGCAGTTCCAACTTTATATTTATTCTATGATGGTTCAGCTCCATGTGTAATTCTTTGTATTGTCACTTCCAATTATTTTTAGAACAAAAACACCAGGGAAATGAGTTACTCATTTCAAAAAGCACATTCATATTTGATAAATAGCTTACAGATTAGAGAGAAGATGTTTACTGAAACCAGGATTCAAAGCTCTTTCCTGGGGATCAGACTAAAGCGCTAGATGAAGGATGACAAATCTGCATTGCCTGGATCATCTGAAGCTAATAGTGCAGGGCTGGGCCCAGTTCCCCGTGAAGGTGCTTCCTTGGGAAATAGCGTGAAGACGAGCCTTTCACTGAGGTTCTGACCAGATGCAAGACCCTGGGAAGCCTGCATCCATCAATTAACTTCCTGTTCAGTAGCCCAGGGGACAGAGTGGACAGAGACCAATGCGGCCTTGAGAGCCAACCTCCAGCATCACCATCCTATGTATGAATTATGTGGTTGCCCCAAGCATTGTGCCCCTCTGTTCTGGAGTCCCTAATTCTTCTCTCGTCTCCATTTTAGGGCCCAGCAGGGATTCGGGAACCAACAGCGTTAGTTCTCTGTGTCCTGAGCTCTAGTCCTGCAAAGCACAAGTGAAAAATCTTTTCTTACCTCTATGCTTTTCCTTGTTTATTCAGCTGTTGGATTGTCTTATACAGGCTGCTATAACAAATTGCCATGGACTGGGTGGCTTATAAACAGCAGAAATTTCTTTCTCATGGTTCTGGAGGATGGAAGTCCAAGATCAGAGTGCTGGTGCAGTCATGCTCTGCTGAAGTCCACTTCTGGGCTACAGACAACTGACTTTTTGTTATATCTCCGTATGGTGGAAGGGATGAGAGATCTTTGTGGGGCTCCTTTTATAAGAAAACTACTCCCATTCATGATGACTCCACCATCACGACCTAAGCACCTTCCAGAGGCCCCACCACCTCCTAATACCATCACATTGGGAGTAGGGATTTCAATCTAAGAATTTGGGGGGGGGGGACACAAACATGCAGATTATAGCACACATCATTTAACATAAACCTTTGCTGAAAAAAATCAATAGGTGTCACTCACTCATTCATTCATTTACGTATGCCACGTATCCTATCTCAGTATTGTATTGTATTCTAGGATGTACCCCAGGTGCTAAGCCTTCAGATCATTTCTATAACTCATTTCTTCTTTTTTTAATGTTTATTTTTATTGAGAGAGAGAGAGAGAGAGAGAGAGAGAGAGGACTTGCAGGGGTGGGGCAGTTAGAGAGGGAGACACAGAATCCGAAGCAGGCTCCAGGCTCTGAGCTGTCAGCACAGAGCACTACGTGGGGCTTGAGCTCACAGACTGTGAGATCATGACCTGAGCCAAAGTTAGACAATGGATTGAGCCACCTGAGCACCCCTACAACTCATTTCGAAAGTAATGTTTCTTGTGATTCTTTGTTTGTACTCTATTGTCAACTGCCCTTGGTTCACAAGCAGATGGCACATTGTTTGGACTGGGAAGATGACTTCACACCAGAATCTCCTGCATCAGTGTTGTTGGGCCCCTTTGACGAACAAAGCAGCTGGAAGACCTGACCTGTTTGAGCATCTACTTCATAGGATTTTTTGTGAGCATTAAATAAGCAAATAGGTATGAACTGCTTAGAACTATGTCTGGCAAGTGATAAATGCTTTCAGAATGAAAGATAGGCATGAAAAAATATTAGAAATAATTAAGACCTGGTTTATTCCTTGTGTAGCCTGGAGCCTGTGTCAGTCAGTGGGTGTGCTGGTTGCCAACATCCTACTGTCATTGCCCTCAAACAACCACCCACATAGTCTGGGGAAGCCACAATATTTCTTTGAGGAAGGACTAAACTCTAGGAGGTAAGGAAGGCATGCCTTCTTTGGTGGGCTGACCATTTAAGGCTGACTGAAAAATACCTAGAGCATTGGATCTAGGAGGGAGACCTTAACTTTCAGGTCTTTCTTTTACTGGCTCCAAGCTAAGCAACTTGGCAAATGCCATGGTGGTGGTGAGGAGGGATAGTGATTTGAGGGTTCAGCTGATACAGCAGAAATCTCTGTTCTGAGCCATGGAAGTACTTGCTTAGACATTTCCTTTTGGCCACATTTACAGAGGCCTACTAAGTGCAGGGAAGCGTGGCTAATGGAAAGATGAAGGGGCAGAATCAGCAGTGCTTCTGGGCAATACTGGGCTTGGTCCCCAGGATCTACTTGTTGACTGACTGAACCATGTCCAAGTGTAGTGATTACTGAAGACACTCACTTTTCCCCTTCCAGGAAATGTAAGCTGCAGAATATTTCAAGAAGGTCATTGAGCATTCCCTTTTTTGAAGCATCATCTTAAAATGGCAATAACAATAGCAATAAGATATTATGGATGTAATGAATTCCAGATACAGTGCTAAGAGCTTTACATACATTATCCCATTCATTGTCTCAACTCTGTGAGCCCACTACTATTATTCTCATATTTTATAGATGAGGAAATTGAAATTCAGAAGAAAATGACATTTCTGATGTCACATTATCAGTAGGGGAAGGGCTGAAATTTGAATCCAGGACCTCAGACCCCAGAAATCATACTCTCAAAAACTGTGTATTCCACCCTTGTGGAGAATGGGAGCTCCATTTGACTATCTCTGAGACCCCACTTCAGTGAGTTCATGGCGACTGACAGACTGGTCCACTGGAAGGCTAGACGGGAGCCTTCTTCTGCCTAGTAGTGCAGAAACCACCTCCCCAGCCCCATTCACCCTAGAGACCCCTTGACTAGACCCTGGTAGAAATCGAGGCTGGTAGCCAAGCACAGGGGGGCCCAAGTCTTCATCCGATGAGGCCATCCTTTGCCTTTCAGGGACTTTTACTGTTTAACATGCAGCACAGATCTCACATATCATAGACTCCTTTTTTCTATTTAAATGAGAAGACAATAGCTTCCATGTTTGAGGCCTTTTACAAGACTCTGATAATCTTTACCTCATGCAGAATAAATACCGTTATGGTTATTGAGCACATTGATCATTATGCTGTGGCTATGTCTTCCCAATTAAGCAGTTGGCATGTTTGTTGCTAATAATGTGCTAATATGGGGGGAAAGGGCTTTTAGAAACAGAACGGCAAAAGTGGGATTCATTCATGGATTTCAGGTGCATCTGGCTGTCATTTCATGTTATGCTTAGAAATCAAGGTAGCATCAGTGTGAACAAAGATCTGTTAGGAATCAGCGGACATCACTTNATCTCTTGGGTTCTGTAAGGTTTCCTATGGCTTCAGATCTTTTCCGTGTGAGATATGGGCGAGTGCAATGCACGGAGCTCCCTACTTCCCTGCCATCTTGCCCCTTCTCAAAATTTACAATCTTAACAGCTTCAAACTATATAGTTCAGTAGTGTTAAGAATAGTCACACTGTTGGGGTACCTGAGTAGCTCAGTCGGTTAAGCATCCAACTTCGGCTCAGGTCATGATCTCACAGTTCATGAGTTGGAGCCCTATGTCTGACTCTCTGCTGACAGCTCAGAGCCTGGAGCTGCTTCAGATTCTGTCTCCCTCTCTCTCTGCCCCTCCCGTGCTCATGCCCTGTCTGCCTTTCTCTCTCAAAAATAAATAAACATTAAAAAATTAAAAAAAAAAGAATATTCACATTGTTTTCAATGGATCTCCAGAACTCTTTCATCTTGCAAGCTGAAACTCTTTTCCCATCATACATCAACTCCCTATTTCCCCTCTCCACAGCCCCTGGAACCACCCTTCTTTTTGTGTCCATGAATCTGACTGCTCTATGTGCCTCATAGAAGTGGAATCCTACAATATTGTCCTTTTGTGACTAACTTATTTCACATAGTGCAATGTCCTTGAGATTCATCCACATTGTACCATGTGACAGAATGTCCTTTTTGTTTTTTAAGGCCACATTATGTTACACTGTATGTATAGACCAAATTTTCCTCATCCATTCATCCTTGTTGGTGCACACATGGGTTGCTTCTACCTCTGGGTGTTGTAAATAATGCTGCAATGAACATAGATGTGCAAGCATCTCTTTGAGATCTTGGTTCAGTTCCTTTGGAAATATACCCAAAAGTGTAACTGCCGGATCTTAGGGTAATTCCATGTTCAAATTTTTATGTAACTGTCATACTGTTTTCTATGGCAGTTGCACCATTTTACATTCCCACCAAGAGGGATTCCAGTTTCTCCATGTCCTCACCAACACTTGTTATTTTCTGTTTTATGTAGTGGCCATACTGATGTGTGAGAGGATATTTATGTATTTTAAAATTTTGTCTTCTCTCTGCCGTAATTTCTTAACATGTGAAATGTCTTCTTCACATATCAAATGTGGCCTACCTTAGAGAATTTCACCAAAATGATGAATGCATGATGCACGCATGGCAACAAGGCACCCAGGGAGAATTGGTGTGCTTGCTCTGGATGAAAGCCCTAGTAGTTACTTCTTTTAAGCTTTAAATGTAATGCAAGTCTCCTCCTCTTTGATGTCTTCCCTAACCCTCCAGGAGGAGGCAGTAACTATCCCCTCTGTGCTCTACGGCATTATATTGTTGTTTGTCTCCAGGTCTGAGGACTGGTCTTTTTAGCTCATCTCACGGCATGCTCCACTCCATGCTGTTTCTGGGTGTATCTCACAGCATGTATAGCAATTAAATGTGTGGGCTCTGACGTCAGATTGCCCGGGCTTGAATGCCAGCCTCTATTATAATTTGCTCTGTGACCTTGGGCAAGGCAAGCTACTTCCCCTCTCTGGATCTCAATTTCTCATCTGTTAAATGAGTATAATAGTATAAACCTCATAGCCTCATTGTGAGAAGTCCATCAGTTAGCATATGTAAAAGGTTCAGATACACATCTGGTGTATCACAGGTGCTCACACATATTAGCTCTTAGTGTAGCTATAAAGGTTGCCATCACTATGTTACATTGCAGTCAAGTTCAAGTTGTCTGGGTAGTCCTTGGTACCTGTGCTCTGCCCTGATTCCCAGGGTCTATCCCTAGAAAGGTGGATTCTTAGACAATTATAACTAGGTAGGTGACCTTGAGGAGAGCAAGAGAGTGAAGGTGACCTGATTTCTCTTTGGACTGACATTTTTGGGGTGCCTGGGTGGCTCAGTCGGTTGGGTGTCCAGTTCTTGACTTTGGCTCAGGTCATAATCTCATAGTTCATGAGTTTGAGCCCCACATCCGGCTATGTGCTGACAGTGTGTAGCCTGCTTGGGATTCTATGTCTCCCTCTCCCTCTCTCCTTCTGCTGCTTCTGTACTCTCTTTTTCTCCTCTCTCAAAATAAACAAATGAATTTACATTTTTAAAAATTAAAACTGGGGAGGCTGGGTGGCTCAGTCGGTTGAGTGTCCAGCTGCAGCTCAGGTCATGATCTCACGGTTCATGGGTTCGAGCCCCACGTCGGGCTCTGTGCTGACAGCTCAGAGTCGGGAGCCTGTCTTCGGATTCTGTGTCTCCCTCTCTCTCTGACCCTCCCCTGCTCACGTTGTCTCTTTCTCTCTCTTAAAAATAAATATTAAAAATTAAAAAAAAAAAACAAAATAAAATTTAAACTGAAATTTTTGAGTCTACTGTTTAGAGAGTAAAATCTCTGAGTTAGTACTCCTTGAGTGCCTGGCACGATTGATCTTATAGAGATGGTAGGCTGGCCAGGGAGCTAGGGTGGGACAGGGCTGAGGCATTCTCTAGAGAATAAAATGAACCTTGCAAGACAATTATGTAGATTCCTAGACTACTTTGCTTAATTTTCCAGTTGTTATTCCTGAGTCCTTAGTAAAGTCCTGTAGGGTCTTATTTATATCCTCCAGCCCTGCCTGTTTTGTGTTATGAAGTGATAAAGGGGAGGGTCCCNCTACTGCTGCCACCATCACCATCACCCCACTGCCACCCCACAGCCCCCCACCATGCCCACTCTTCATTTCCTATGTCACCAGTGGGTGAGCCCAGTTAGGAATCAGTGAAGCAACCAGATGATGAATGGGGCTCTTGGCTTCAGCTCAGGGTATAAGATACAACTTGGAGAGTCAGTCTTCTTACCCAAAAGGCTTCCCTCTAGCAGGAGAGTTGTCTTAGCTCAGGTTGCTATAACAAAAATATCTACAAGTGGATGGGCTTAAACAACAGACATTTATTCCTGGAGGCCGGAAGTCCAAAGTCAGGGTGCCAGCATTGCTGGGTCCTGGTGAGAGCCCTTCTCTTGGTTTATTGATGGCTACCATCTTGTTTTCCTGGGGAAAAAAGAGGGGCCGTCACGTTAGTGCCTCTTCCTATAAGGGCACTAATCCCATCATGAAAGTTCCACCCTCATGACCCAATGGCCTCCTGAAGGCTTCTTGTCTCAATACCATCACTTTGGAGCTTGGGGCTTCAACATATGAATAGAGGGGAGTGTAGAAACAGCCACTCCATAATACAGACTGCCAGCCTTGAAGGAGATGAACTTGATGCTATCTTAAGGTAGTGATTTAGTTCATGTAGTCAGAGCCATCACTGCAAGTTTCTGGATCAAATTTTATTAGAAGTGTGTAATCCTGTGGTGGCAGGAGTGGCCTGTAAGGCTATCTGGCTGCTCAGCCCCTCGTTTTCCAGCCACAGAAAGCAAGGTTCGGAGAAAACAAAGCCTGTTTTCAGGCCCAAGGCTAGAGAGCAGCAGAGCTGGGATGAGGGCCCGGGCCTCTCAGATGGCGTGCTGATGCCTGTGACAGCCTGGCGTGACAGGACGGAATCTGGCGTGAAGCGTTTCACAGTCACCCTACCTACCTCCTCCTCCTGCCTGTCGGGGGCAACATTACCTGAGGACTGAGGCTGGGATGAGGAAACACGTGTCAAAACCCCTCAGCGAGCCTGCTCGAGTGACTGTCAGGAACTTCTTGGAAAGGCATTTTTGTTCACTCTTCTGTGCGTAAGAGAAGTTTTGACCATTCGTTTTCAAAAGGCCTTTCATTTTTTAAAGTTACTGAAGCTCGGGCCGTTCTCCCCCCTGGCCCCTGCCTGCCGGCTCTGTGAGTTGAACGGAATCCACTCTTGGCCCGGCATCCTCAGGGAAGAGCTGCCCTGTTGTCTTCCCAGTCAACGGCAAGCTTGTGGCGGCCGGCAGAGAGAAGTGCAGGCCTCTCGCTGGAGGGCGGCCGGGCTTCTGGGACCGGCAGGCCATCGGCAGTGACAGAGATGAAGAAGGCAGGAGCCGTTTACCCTTCACAAATATGGATAATTACACAGAACACAAAGCTGTAGAGAGATTAAGAAAGTTCAGCAGGAGTCTGGGGAGCTTTCCCGAACTTTTAAGGATTTATCCAAAATGAACCTTTACCCTTTTCCAGTTCATCCTCAGCTAATAAAAAGGAATCAATGGCAGTTATAATCCTGTTGAGTCCTCCAAGAAGGAAGCCATCAGAGAGGACAAATGGTGAGACGTGTCTGTCCTTGGAAAACTGGATCTAACTACAGGAAAACACTCATTCTCTTTAGACAATACCTTTCTGGCAAGCTGCCTCCCACCCTCCACGCATGCAAATAGACTGCATTTTCAGGTTGCAGACATTTCCTTCATTTTAGGAACAACGAG
The DNA here is from genome assembly GCF_008692635.1 of Crocuta crocuta. Lineage (NCBI taxonomy): Eukaryota > Metazoa > Chordata > Mammalia > Carnivora > Hyaenidae > Crocuta > Crocuta crocuta. The sequence continues at coordinate 1,276,883 of NW_027528855.1, read as the reverse complement.
AAAACAGCGCTACCGTGGGCTTCAAAGCATGGCATTTGGGCTGGATTGCAAACTCTGGGCCAGCCACAGGGACAGGACACAGGTCAGCTCAGGACACATGTGCCTAGGCCACGGTTGCATCAGGATGTGCAGAGTGCAATGCTTTCTCTGAAAAACTCATGGAAACAAGGGAATGTGGCCCAACCAGTGAAAGCCTGGGTACTCAGCTCAGAGCCATCACTTTATGACTCTTTCACCTATCTTTCTAGGAGCCTTAGTTTTGTGTATAAAAAATATTCTTATAACACTAATAGCATCACCACTATTAACAAAAGCCAAGTACTGAACATTTGTTGGGTGCTTATTAGGAGCTAAGCCCTTTTCTCAATCGGTTTTCCTGGGCTGAGTCATTGAATCTTCCCTGTACTCCTATGAGGAGAGTAATACTACGTTGAATCATACAAAATTAGAATATTTGACCCTTCTGGACCTACACAATGGCAATTTCATATAATTGAATCCAGATGGCCCATTTTACAGATGAGAAAAGAGGCATATCAAAGCTAAGTAACTTGGACCCCAAACTCCTAAGTTACAGAGGTAGTAAGAAGTAGTATCTACCTTCTAAGGCTGCCGCAAGGATTAGATGAGATGATACAGGTAACACACCTAGCACCGTGCTTACCCAGAGTAATTGCACCTGGATTAGGGTTGATGTGTGACACACCTCTGCCTAGCTGCTGATTGTGTGGTGACACCGCCAACCTGGGGCAGGGATGGCCACTGCCATGTCCTACCGGGATGCTCTACAGCACACATGTGCCTACACTGGGGCCCCTGCCAGGGGCAGAGAGCTGTGGAGGGTGAGGCGAGGTGGTGCCCAGGAGTAGCAGGGGCGAAGAGCAGACAGCCAAGTACTCGTCCCAGGGAGGTGAGTGGGGCAGGGCATGAGCCAAGGTTCCCAGCCCTACTGTCCCAGCAGACTTCACCTACCAGACAAAGTCAAAGATAAAATTGTTTAGAACCTCAAACAGCTAGCACGGAGCATTAAACTAAGCCCAGAGCCCATCTGAGCTCAAGCCCTGGGCAGCCACCCTGGCCTGACACCCGTGAGCTGGCCCTGACCACACGCCTGGGTCATAGGCCATGTGCCAGCAGCTGAGAGAGTGCAGAGAGGGACGTGAGTACCTGGGCCAGAGGCAGCACAGCTCTGGGCTGATGAGTTCTCTGTGGACCTTGGCTGGAAGGGCCCTGCTGCAGAACTGGCTCTGAGAGGCACCACGGTGGAAGGGAGAGCTGGACCTTCATCCGTCCCCATCCCTGGCCCTGCCCCAGGCTATCAGGCTGTGTTCTAGGCCAAGCTCCCTCCCCAAAGCCCCCTGACCCTCCCCTCCACCTGGCTGCCCTGGGCTCCTCCCATTTCCTCAGACTTCATGGAAGCTCTTCTCCCTTCTATCATTGCTCTGACAGATAATGACATGTTAAACCTTGGATTTCCAAGCCTCTGTGGGAATGGCTCCTGGACCTCCCCCATCAGCAGGCTTCCTCTTGGTTCTCCACTGGAAGGAAGGGTGAGACAGACAGGCACAAAGGAGACACTGTGGAGGTTAGCTAGTTAATACGGTTAAAGCACTTTGAAGGTACAATGTGCTACATTAATTCTACATTCCATTATTAGTAATAAATGCTCAACCTTCGTGCAGTGGAATATCCAGAAAGGGACATTTGATTCATGATGAGTCAAGAGTGATTTAAAATGTTGACCCTAGCTCTAAGCATAGCCAGGGTTTTATGTGCATCATATAATGCAATAATTGCTATGGTAACCGCTCATTTATATTAATTAGAGGAGTAAATAGAGTTCCATAATATATATTCCAGACTAACGCCGAGAGCATGAGTAAGATCTCCCCATTGAAAGATTTAATTGATGCACTTGCCTTGTAGGAAAATTTGCTTTTTTTTTTTCTTCATAGGTATATTTAGCCCATTTAAAGCAATTTTCTTTTATTTTCCCTCTCCCTTCTGCCTTGCACTGCCTCTGGGATTTCAAGGCAATTAGCCATTTGTGTGGAGGAAAAGGAGGCCTTGATGTGCGAAAATCCTGAGATTTTTTTTTTTTCTCTGAGAGTACTGGAGACATTTCGTAATTAAATAATAGGAACAGATCCTTCTGGAGCCTTGGCCATTATTGGAGCAAATCTTCTAAGCATGAAGTGTTGAAAGTTTAAGGTGAAGCCATCAGGTGATTTTAAGCCTATCATTCGAAAGATGTTAGGGGAGGCTTATTTTCTGCTCCATTCATTTGGTTCTTAAATTTGTCAGCAGAAAAATGAGAAAACCTAACAATAATAGAATATCGGGTGAACAGATCTCTCAAGGCGATCTCTGAATGGCTACAGCAACAAACAACTCTCAAATCTGAGTGGTGCCAAGTCATAAAAGTCTGGGTTGTTGTGCTCCTGGAATGCATCTGACATGGATCAGCAGAGGGACTTCTCATCACAGCCCTTCAGAGACTCGGGCCCATGGAGGTTTCACCTCAGTGTGTTATCTCCTCGTTAAGAGGAGGGCAACTCAGCCAATTGCACCCAGAAGTGACACATGTAAGTTGCACTTATATTTCATGGGTGAATCTAGTCACGTAACCAAGTGTAACTTCAAAAGAGTATAGAGAAGTGCAATCTTACCATGTGCCCTAGAAGATAGAGAGCCAGAAATATAAAGTGAGCAGCACTAATGACTCCCTTAGGAAGATGTATGCCATCTGGTACCTGAAACTGGTGTGGGGGGTGGTGTGGGATGAGACAAGTTTATAATGTTTCCCTTTTACCGTCTTCAGTGACTCTACCCCCAACATGCTATGACAAACCCTCAGGACTCTGGAAAGATAAAGGTTGTTTTGTAATTTATTCTTGTTTCATTTTTAAAGAGACATCTTTTTTTTTTTACTATAACAAAAAAATTTATTATTTCCATAAAAACTTATGAAAATACATAAAAATAAAGAGAAAGAAAATTGAAATCATCACTAATCACATTTCCCAGAGATAAGCTTTGTAAGCATTTGAAACAATCTCTCTCTCTCTCTTTTTTTTAAGTAGACTTCATGCCCAACATAGAGCCCAATGTGGAGCCCAACACAAGGCTTGAACTGAGATCAAGACCTGAGGTGAGATCAAAAGTCAGAAGCTTAACAGAGAGTCACCCAGATGCCCTAGAAAAAATATCTTTACTATTTTGTCTTGTCACGTTTTGCCCTATTTTTCTTTTCCTAAATCTAAAATTATGTCACCTCAACTAGGCATTTGACAGCCTTATTTTCTGGCCTCCCTCTTCATTTGCGCTCCTTAGCTCTTTTCTTCCTCTGGCCTCTCCATAGGCCTCTCTCTGTCAGAAAGTGTTGGTTCCTTCCTGTTTTCCTCTTAATGGAGTTGGAGGGGAAGCTCATAGTGAAATAGCTATAAGGAAGCAAAACTCTTGCCAGCTGACATTTACTGCCTTTTATGGCATAATTCCAGTGAGCTTTTATATCAATGGCCTCCAACTCTTTCCTATGACCTCCCAAAGGCCTCTTCCAGGAAGGGAGTGTGGAAGGGAGGAGCTCTGTGCTGTGTCATGCGCAAGTCATGTGACCTACCTGGCATGTTGATCTCTTTCTCTGGAAAGTTGTGGTGGCAACTGCTGTCTGGTGTCAGATTTATGATGATCCTTGGTCACAATGAAGTCATCTCTTCATGACATCTTTTTAGCTCCCCTTCCCTCCTAATGGGACAGGTTTTACTACTTCACTCCATTTCATTTGCTTCCTGCATCCCATTCTTTCCTTCTTGGATCACTTTTCTTTATGCCACTGAAATCTACCCTTCAGCAGTGGTGGCAAACTCTCTCAACGTTTGTGCAGAAAAACATGTTTTATCATTTAGTCTTGAATGCTATACCAGGTAATCCTGATAGAGACTTCTAGATGTATTGAATAATTTTGTTTACTCCAGAACTATGGTCTTTTAAAAAAGAATATTTAGTTTTCATTGACTTTTGAAAAAACATCTCTTTCATATACCAAATATAGCTTGGAATAAACTTCTAGACTGGTGGCTATTTTCCTTCAGCATTTTGAAGATATTTTTCCATTATCTTTTAGAATCCAGTATGGCTAATGAAAAATCTGCCAATCTAATTTTTGTTTTTTTATTGGTTATCTTCCAGTGGTAGGCTACCTCTGACATGAATGGTGCTTCATGATTTCTACCTGCTGGTATGTGTCCCCTCTTGCGGTCCTCTGCCATTCGTTGTGGGCTGGGCCTACTGACTTTCTTCTAATGAACAGAATATAACAAAAATACTGAGATGTTGCTTCCAAGACTAGGTTATGGAAAAACTCTGGCTTCTATCACGGATGGCCTCTATTCCTCTCCTGCTTTCTTGCTATGATGGAGTCGGCTGCCATGTTGTGAGCTTCCCCATGGAGTGGCATACATGGCAAGGCTCTGAGGAAGCCCCTCTGGCCGATAGCTAGGAAAAAACTGAGGCCCCGTCCAGTAACCAGTGAGAAACCAAATCCTGTTAAGCTCACATGATCGAGTGCAGCGGCGGATCCTCCGTCAGCTGAGCTTTTAGACGATACTGCTGTCCCCGCCTACACCTTCACTGCAGCCTTGTGAGAGATCTTGAGGCAGAGGCATTCAGCTCCGCTGCGCCCACTTTCCTGATCCACTAAAACTGTGGCATAATGTTTGCTGTTGTAAGCCACTAAGCTTGGAGGTCGTTTGTATGCAGCAATACGTAATTAATATACTGCCTTTAGGGGAGTGTTTATTTTCCTTTTTTCCTCCATATCAGAACATGAAATTTATTATGATGTGTGTACGTATGCAGAGAGAGGATTTAGTTTCGTTTATCCTGCTTGGCATTTTAAGCACACTTAATTTTATTTTTATTTGAGTATAGTTGACACACGATGCCATGTTAGTTTCAGGTGTCCAACATAGTGATTCAACTTCTTGGGGCGCCTGAGTGGCTCAGTCGGTTAAGCGTCCGACTTTCGCTTAGGTCATGATCTCGCGGTTCGTGGGTTCGAGCCCCGCGTCGGGCTCTGTGCTGACTGCCAGCTTAGAGCCTGGAGCCTGTTTCAGGGTCTGTGACTCCCTCTCTCTCTGACCCTCCGCTGCTCATGCTGTCTTTCTCTCTCCTAGAAATAAATAAAGCATTAAAAAAATTAACATAGTGATTCAACTTCTTTATGCCTTATGCTGTGCTCTCCACAAGTGTAGCTACCATCTGTCATTATGCAGCACTATTAGAATATCATTGTCTATCTTCCCTAGGATGATTTTAAGCACACTTAAAAAAACTTAGAGTCTATTTCACACCTAAAATGATAAATCCTTAATATCATCAAACATTCAAATTGTCTTAAAGTGTTTTCTACTTGGTTTGTTCAAATCAACATCCGAATACGTTATGAATTTACACTAATAATTGCAATTCAAAATCAAGACTGTAGATTTTGTAGTTAAATTCCTCAATGTTATGTTTTTATTTCTTTTCTCTTGTGCAGAAAATCCTAATTGCTAATGGCATTAATAGAATTCCTTATTTGCTTTATGTAGCTCTCATTTCACCAATAGATTGATTGATAATAGATTCAGAACAGCAATACCATTTTTAAAATTACCAATATGATTACTGAAAATAATTTCAAGGTTTTTTTGTTTCTTTCTTTCTTTGTTTTTTTTTTGTTGTTGTTTTGTTTTGTTTTTGGTTTGCTTGTTTGTTTTGCTTTGTTGTTCTTTGTTCTTTGGGTTTGGTTTGGTAGCTTTGTTGTTGTTTGGATTGCTTTTTCCCCCCTTCTAACTTATACCCCACTAAAGATGAACAATCAAATCCCTGGCATGTGGAATAATTCCATTCTGTGTGGCTTTGACACCAGTTTGTTTTCATTTTCATTTAATTTTGCACTATAATTATTCAGAATGTTTATATCATTCCAAAGTCCGATATACAATCCAGATATACTCAAAAAGTTATGGCTTTTACACTTTTACTGTTATCCTGTGTCCCCTCTTTCTCTAAAGGAGGCCCNGTACAGCAAACAGGTGTGTGTGTGTGTGTGTGTGTGTGTGTTCATATCCTTCCCCCCTTTTAGATAAATGAGAACATTCAGGGGCATCTGACTGGCTCTGTCAGAAGAGCATGTAACTCTTGATCTTGGGGTCGAGAGTTCGAACCTCACGTTGGGTGTAGAGCTTACTTAAAAAAATGAGAACATATACTCCTTTTTTTCTTGATTTTTTTTTTTTACTAACAAAATATCCTGGAGATTTTAGATGTCTTTTGTCCATTATAAACTTTTATATACAGAAACGTGCACAGATCCTAATGGTGTGATTTGAAGAATTTTCACAAAGTGAATGCATCCATGGGAGCACCATCTAGATCCCTCTTTCATCCTCCTCATAGGTGACCATGATTTCAGCTTCTAGTACTCTGGATTAATTTGCCCACTTTTCACAATGAGTATCCATGGAATCATATGTTATCTACTGATTTGTGTCTGGACGCTCCTGTCCAGTACCACTTGTGAGACTCATCCATATTGTTGCACGTAGAAACAGATCATTCTTATTGCTGGATAACGTTCAATTATACAAATATAGTGTAATTTATTGATCTCTACTGTTGATGGACATTTGGGTTTTTTTTTTCAGTTTGAACATGTCTTTTGGTGCACCATATATGCTTTTCTGCTGGTTTTACCGAACAGTATAATTGTTGGATCATAAAGTATGCATATATTCAGCTTTAGCAGGTACTGACAATATTTCAGGATAGCTGCACCAATTTCTACCCCCTCCACAGGTGTTAAAGAGTTCTGGTTGTTTTGCATACTCACCAACACTGATACTGTTGTCAATCTTTTTTTTTGGTTTTTATTAACCAGCTGGGCAAGTGCGTGGTAATACCTTACTGTGATTTTAATTTGAATTTCCCTGATGATTGCTGACATTGGACACCTCAACTATGCTTGTAGGGCATTTGGCTAACTTCTCTTATGAAATGTCTGCTCAGTCATTTCCTATTATTCTAACAATGTCTTTTTCTTATTGGATTGCAGGAATTTTTTCAATCTGGATACAAGTTTTTTATTACTTATATTTATCACAGATATATTTTGTTTCTTGCTTTTCCAAGTTCTTAACTGTGCCTTTGGACGAACAGAAGTTCTTAATTTTAATGTAGTCCACTTTGCAAACTTTCTCTTTAGGGTTCATGATGTTTTTCTATATATTTTTTAAACTTATTTATTTATTTTGAGAGAAAGAGTACACAGGCACACCAGTGGGGTGGGGCAGAGAGAGAAGGAGAGAGAGAGAATCCCAAGCAGGCTCGACACTACCAGTTGCAGAGCCCCACGCACGGCTTAATCTCATGAACCTGAGGTCATGACCTTAACTGAAATCAAGAGCTAGATGCTTAACAAACTGAGCCACCCAGGCACCCCCACTATTTTTTTCTTTTGTTTAAGACATCTTTGCCTACCCCAAAGTCATACACACATTCTCTTATGTTATTCTACTATTTTATTTTCTATATGTTTTATTGTTTTTCCTTTAACATTTCAATCAGTAATCCATGTGAAATTGATTTGGTGTACTTTGATATTTTTCTTTAGTTCTGGGAAGTCCTCATCCATTAACTTTTCAAATATTTCTTTTCTGCCATTTCTTTACTTCTGTAACTTTTTAAAAAGTGTTTATTTATTTATTTTGATAGAGAGAGTGAGACAGCAAGAGAGAGCATGAGCATGCACAAGCAGGGGTGGGGCAGAGAGAGAGGGAGAGAGAGAATCCCAAGCAGGTTCTGTGCATGGAGCCTGACACTGGGCTCAGTCTCACAAACCATGAAATCGTGACCTGAGCTGAAATCAAGAGTTGGAGGCTCAACTGACTGAGCCACCCAGTGCACCCTACTTCCGTAATTCTTAAGACTTGTATGTTGACATCTCTGTATCTATGCTTTATGTCTCAACTTTTTTCTTATACTTTTTCCCATATGCTTTCATATACTTTTTAGTATGTCTGTCTCTCTGTGCTGATTTGTAGAAGAGTTCTCCAGTTTAATGATTTGCTCTTTGACTTTTTCCCACCTACCGATTTTTTGTTTCAATCTCTCTCTAAGTGTTTCTCTGTGTCTTTCTCTTTCTGACTCCTTCTCTCTGTCTCTGCCTCTCTGTCTCTGTCTTACTCTCTCTGTCTATATATGTATATATGTGTATTCCATATATGTATATGGAATTGCCAGTATTTCAAATTTCTGTTTGTTTTATTTCTCCATATATGTTTTCATAATTCATGGTTCATTTTATTAGTTGCTCTTTCCTTTCTGTCTGAGGATTATAAACATGCTTATGGTTTTGCACTTGCCTTCATCCAGCCTCCCAGCTCCCTTGGTCCAGCATAGGGTTCCCTTCTCCTCCATGATACTGGAGATTTCACAGATCCAGCCACAAGACCATAAGCACCTTGGCCTGAGGTCTAGCTGAGCAGTGTGGTGGGGGAGTCCTGTTCCAGCCCATCATTCAAGCAGCAAGTCTTGCTTCTTTGTCCATAGTGTGTGGCGTATTGGTGTATTCTTATTCTACATTGCCCATTAGGCAGTGAACTCTTAGACACTTTGTTTTCCAAATCAGTACCTTACAGGCACTACTGGACATGCTGTCCCTGCTTGCTACTTTGTTTTTCTGTAGCATTTTAACTCCAGAGATGTTAGTTTGTTTTGGAATGTGGCAATAGTTTTAAAAATATTCTCCCCCTACATTTCATTCCACACTGGTGTGGGTCTGGAGAATGGGACAGAAAGAGGGAAGGGCAAAAGGGCAGTGTGACAAGACAGGGTTCAAAGTATGGATCTACACTGCCATGTCCAATAGATGTCTCCAGGTTTTCCTTTGTGAAAACATGCTCGCGTAACTATTTTTGTACGACCTTGAAACATACAGTGTTATCCATCCTTTTTTCTAGTCTGTCCTATCTTGAGCATTTCCACATACCGTCAAATATTATTGTACAACAGCACACTTCTACTCATGCTGCTCAGACTACACTGTGGTGACCTACCCGTACATGTGCCCTACTGTACTATGAAATTGGAGGCATAGGGTCAGGCCCTGTTCCTCTCTTTCGGTATCTCCAGGGCCTGCCACAGAGCGGGCCTCAAGGAATATGTATTTAATGAATGAATGAGTCCATGAATAAGTGACTTTTGATTCCTACTATGTGTACATGACTGAGTGTGGCTTACTGTGTGATTGCTTGGAAGGACGTACAGAGATGAGTTGCTGATGATATTCCAGCCCCGAGAGACTAGTGATATATTTAGAAGGTGACAACCCAGTTGATGATAAAGATGTTGCTTTTCACGCTGCCTCTATCGCTCCGTCTCGCTCATATAACTCCATCACTTAGCTCTGCAGTGTTTCTTGGGTTCTGATGGCTGGGGAACCACAAAAGAAGTGATCACACTCGCTGGAAACTCCTAGGGTTGGAGTAAAGCCAAGACATTTCCTATTGAGATGAGTTGCTGTAGGAAAACAGCTGAGAATGAATTGTCCTTTCTATGGTTTTCTGAGGCATGATTGCTGTGGCTGGAAATCTCAGAGTTAATACCTGGGGCCCTCTTGACAGCTACTTTCTGACTAAAACTTTACAGTTCTTAAAGATTCCCGATTTAATTTAGAATTCTTAATGATCTTCGTTGTCTTTTCTCCTGTTACAAGCCTGCATCCTGCAAATCTGGAAGCGGCTCAGCATGAATGCTGTCAACCACTAAAAATGTCAATATGTTTCAAATAAGTACTGATGCATCTCATAAAAATCTGTTCCTCCTGAAAATCCCCCATTAAATCAATATCATCCATTATTAGTGTTCTACATGCTATATTTCACAGAAAAATGGAGACTATGAAGGGCCAGGAAATCATGTAGTCAATCAAAGCTTTGCCTAATAAATTCAGGGAACACAAGTCGACCTCAATACCTCTCTCCATCTATTTATTTTGCCCCAGAGTTAACCGCCATTATCTTAGCTCCCCTATTTCTAAAGTGGCTCCTGGAGAGTGGGAGAAATTCTGGGAGAGCTCAGACTCAGCCATCAGAGCTTAGAAGAGCAGAGTCAGTTTTGCAGAGTATACCTAGAAAAGCAAAAATGTTAAAAAGACAGATGTGTCCCTCTCGCTAGTCCTTCTTCCCTGAGCTGTGACTTCTAGGCATTTGGTCGCGTCACTCACTGCAGTCCCGTTGAGTCATGACCTACGTCAGCCTTAAGGGGGTTTCTGGTAGCTGGAAGGCTAGTGAACACATTTGGAGAGCTTTAACATTGCACATGCTCATTTTAAACAGAAGCCGATGTAAACTGGGGCTGTACAATTGGGATAACACTGGTTCTCTAACAAATAAATACACCAGACGCTGAGCCTTGTTGTGGTTCACTCTGACTGGCCCTGTAGTCACAGCCTTGTCTCCCAGGGTGGGGATCTCCCAGTGCCATCTCTGTCAGTCAGATGTCATTAGGCTGGCATTGTCAGTATCTTAAAATGAAAACTGAAATAGCTTTTGCTAGAAAAAGAGTGGGGCTTCCGTTTCCATCCCTCCTCAAGTTCCCATTTAGGGAGTGATGTTTGGACCCCTGAAAACACTTGCTTGCAGCGGGGCTTTGTAGATGTGGCTTCCACTCACCTAGTGCTGGAAGCCCCGCTCTTGCACAACAGGCGTGCTCCACTCTTGCATATGCAGAACTAGAAGGGTGGAGAAATAGCTGGAGAGCAGAGTGGCCACCTCTGGCTGAACCATTCATAGTGCCTATTTCAGCTCCACTCTGAGCAACTCATTCTCTCATTTATTTATCCATTCATTCAGCGAACATTAAATGAGACACTGTAGCAGGTGACAGGGAAATAGCAATGAGCAGGACCCTGTTCTCACAAAGTTTGCAGACACAATGACACAGGTCCTAGAGTCTGGGGGTGAGGGCTAGAAATNGTCTTCCATTTTATTTTATTTTTATTTAATTTTTATTTTTAAAATTTATTTCTTTATTTTGAGAAAGACAGAGACAGTTCGAGTGGGGAAGGGGCAGAGAGAGAAAGGGAGACAGAGCATCCGAAGCAGGCTCCGAGCTGTCAGCACAGAGCCCCATGTGGGTCTTGAACTCACAAAACCGCAAGATCATGGCATGTGCCGAAACCAAGAGTTAGATGCTTAACTGACTGAACCATCCAGGTGCCCCCCGCCCCAGTCATCCATTTTAAAGACAGTGGCATGAAAATGAAATAGAACAGTGATTCTTGAAGTGTGGTCCATTCACCCATAGGAGTGCTAACACCCCTTGGGAGATTCTATGTCTCTTTTACTGGGTTGACATTTGCATAGATAGTGGGTCATACTGCTGGCACCTGAGCACGAATCAAACCAGTGACCCTAAACTGCACTCATAGTTTTTGTATTCCTCACTGCCACACACTTGCAGTTGGCAAAAACATTTTGCCACTTTCACTTAAGAATGTCTTTGTTAAGTAGCAAAATAAATACTAATTTTATTAAAGCTCAGACCTTGTACATATATCTTTTTCACAGTCGGTACAACAAAGTGGGAACTGTGTGTAGAGCATTTATTACATACCATGGTGTGATGATTGACTCAAAGGAAATCACTTGTGCAATTGAGGTCTGAACTGGCCGACTTTTATTTTTTCATAGGACTCCATTTTTACTTGAAAGAATGAGGGATTAAACTATTGTTATTTAGAATTGGGCATTTAGCAAAGATTTTCTTGAAAAGAAACAAAGTGAGCCCATCGCTTCAAGAAAACAAGTCATTTTTTTTCCAGTGATAAAATTTGAGCTTTCAGGCAAAAATTACAATTTTGGGAAATTTGGATCCAGCACTGTGAGTCTGACAGCTTCACAATACTTAAAGACTTTTCTTTTTTTTTTAATTTTTTACATTTGTTTATTTTTGAGAGACAGAGTAAGACAGAGCATGAGCTGGGGAGGGGCAGAGAGAGAAGGAGACAAAGAATCCAAAACAGGCTCCAGGCTCTGAGCAAGCATTCAGCACAGAGCCTGACGCGGGACTCGAACCCACAAACTGTGAAATCATGACCTGAGCCGAAGTCAGATGCTCAACCGACTGAACTACTCAGGCACCCCAAGATCTTTCCTATCAGATAGGTGGTAATGCTAAGAAATGGGACTTTTAGGTATTGCCTAATGAAAGGTGGAACATTGACATACCTCAGGGCACTAATATCTTGCAAGTAACTAATGCACAGTGTTACCAAATCAGGACTGCTTTCAAAGATCCATTCAAAGGGCAAGAGAGATCAGTGGATTTTAATATAGTAGAGTAGAAAATGTTCATGGATATGGTTTCCTTTTTTTAATGTTTATTTATTTTGAGGAAAGAGAGAGAGAGAGAGAAGCAGGCTCTCCAGGCTCTGAGCCAAATGCAGGGCTTGAACTCATAGACCGTGAGATCATGACCTGAACCAAAGTCTGATGCTTAATTGACTGAGCCACCCAGATGCTCCAATATTTATTTTGTGGGAGAAGGGGAGAGAGAGACAGAGAGAGAAAGGAGGAAGAGGAGGAGGAGGGGTAGAGAGAGAGAGAGAGAGAGAGGGAGACTCAGAACCTGAAGCAGGGTACAGACTCTGAGCTGTCAGTACAGAGCCTGACAAGGGGCTCGAACTCATGAACCATGAGATCATGACATGAGCTGAAGTCAGACTTTTAATCAACTGAGCCACTCAGGAGCCCGTTTGGATATGGTTTTCTATCTTTCTATCTTTTGTTGCTAACTGTTTTTTTTTTTTTTTTAGGAGTTACTAACCTTTAAAAAAACTTCTTGTTGAGATTTTCATGTTGTATCGAAGACGAATATCCACAGTTCCTTGAAAAGTCTATTAAAATAGCTTTCTTTTTTCCAAATGCATGTCTATGTGCATTTTCTTCATATGCCTTCAACTCTAACTACATTTTGCAACAGATTCAACCTTTCATTTACATAATATTAGAATTTTTTTGCAAAAATGTAAGTCAGTGCACTCTTCTCACGAAATTGTTTTTATTTTAGAAAATATAGTTACTTTTTGTTTTTAAGTAGGCTTCATGCCCAGTGCAGAGCTCAGTGCAGGGCTTGAACTCACAACCCTGAGACCAAGACCTGAGCTGAGATCAAGAGTCAGATGCTCAACTGACATAGCCACCCAGGTGCTAGTTATTTTTCTTTTCAAAAATTTTAGAAAATGTTTTATTTATTTTAGAGAGAGAATGCACTCAAACATGGGTGGGGGCAAAGAGAGAAAGAGAGAGGGAGATGGAGAATCCGAAGCGGGCTCCAGACTCTGAGCTATCAGTGCAGAGCTCCACATGGGACTCGAACCCACAAACCATGACATCATGACCTGACCTGAAGTCAAATGTTTGACTGAGCCACCCAGGCACCTCGAAAGAACATACTTTTTAAGGAAAGTAACTGGAGGAGGGGTGCCTCTAAATACCATATTTTTTAAGAAAAGTAACTAGGGGAGGGGCACCTGGGTGTCTCAGTCAATTGAGCGTCTAACTTCGGTTCAGGTCATGCTCTCACGGTTTGTGGGTTCAAGCGCTCCAAGACCAAACCACGTGAGATCTACTGAAGAAGAGGAAACAGCTAGGTCCACATTAACAACCACAGGTCACTAAGCACCGGTTTTGTGGGAGCCTCTTGGCTGGCTTCCCTGAGGAGGAAAGATCGTTGCATTCGTGTCCAGTGACTATTGATCTCACGAAGGCATGAATGGATAAGACTCCGCATGGTTTCCGAGAAGATGGGGGCCGGGAAGTGAGGCAGAGCAGTTCAGCTCAACATGAAGCCAGACCTGGGTGGATCCACACCATGACCTTGTGCCTGAAGACCAACTCCAGTACCTTCAGAGGTGCAGCTCCTGCTGCAAGACCAGCCATCAGGGCTTATGCCCCTGGCACCCTCAGTCAGCCAGGCTGAGCAGTGAGACCCCTGGGGAAGGACTGTTACAGGACAAGAAATCTCAAATGATGTGTTTTTCTTGGCTCCACAGCAATGATCCAATTCAAAGGGAAATGTGCATTGTCCTGGCTGCTGCCACCTTAGCAACAGGACTCAGGAAGCCCTGTGAGGCAGTGTGTGTGGACACATGCCTATGAGTTGAACCCACTCAGCAATAGAAAGGGCTTTACACTGTGCCAGCATGGTTCATTTAATCCTGTCTGGCCTGAATTTACATGTGTCATGTACACTCTGTAGTGGCCATTGTCATGGGCAACAGACCAGATATGTTCATCTCTTGCATAGACAAACCAAGGAATCCAGTCATTCCTTCCGTTACAGGTACACACAGGTCACTATAAGGAAAAGATTTGTAAAGGTTCTACCAGGCCAGAGCCTGGCACCCCAGACAATGGGAATTTTCTAACTAGAGAGACAGGAACGTCCCAGTGGACTTCAGCCATAAACGCTTTGGTGCATTTGGAATTCGGGTTGCTGTTTGATGGCGCCGTGGCAGAAGTCTGCCTGACGCCCATAGGAATTTGATCAATTGCGAAATATACCCCCAGCTTTCTAGACCAGAGAGCACTGCCAGATCTGCCCCAATTCCGCACATTCTTCCAATTGACTGTTTCCAAATTAGCACAAGTGTGTGCGGTTTAATATCCTCCCCACCATGAACTTCCTGCTTTATAATCTTAATGTCTTCCATATGAGGGAGACCTTCATTTTTCCACCCTTAACCTTGGACTAACTGGGTTCTAATAAGCTCCCAGAAATCTTCACTGGGGATCAGCTCTCTGCCTTGCCCTTCTGTGGTCCTCAAACCCATCTTTTGACACGAGCCCTTCATTGGGCATTGACTTTTTTGCCTGGGGGAAGACCTCCACTGCTCTCCCCTGTCCCCCTGTAGTGGAGGTGTGCCTTTGGCCTAGGCGCTCAACTCTCATGATTTGTGGAGGGGAGGAGGCAGCACAACTTGGGGCTTCCCAGGCCTCTCACAGAATACCCCCTGAGGGAGATTTGGGGCTCTACATAGCCGGAGGCCTTAAGATATAATTTTGTGCTCAAATGGGACATGACAGCCTGTCAGCCTAGCAACCTTCTGGGGAAGCTTAGCTTTTTCCTTTGAAGGATGGGGGCCCTAGGAAGGGAAACATAACGTGGGCCAAGGGAAAGGTAGAATAGTTCAAGTTAACAGTCACTTTCATAGCATCAACTCCAGGAACGGCCTTGTGCTAACTGCCAGGAGAAAGATGATGGACACAAAAGTGAGTCTGATTTTGCCAGTCAATGACTGAGGGATAGAGTTTCAGGTACAGAGAACGGTGTGGGCAAAGGAAGGCACAAGGTAGTTCTGGGACAATGGAATGCGGTTTTGGTACAGCGCAGAGGAGGGCATGTGAATGTGTTTTGGAGGGATGGGTGGGGAGGTCGGGTGGCGACAGCTAAGATACACCAGAGGCTCTTCTAGGACAAGGAGTTCCTTGGGTTAGGCATTTATCCTCCGGGTAGCTTCTTCCAAACAATGTTTCCTGGAACACAAACATTTCATTCTGAGGAGCATGTGCCACTGCGCACCGCCTTCCCATTGCTCTTGGCAGTGGGTAGGAGGAGACGGCCTCTGGATCCCTACTGAAGGTAGAGTTGACAGGGTTGTGTGATGGATTAGATATGAATGATTGTGGAAAGGAGAAAATTAAGAATAATGTATGTGTGTGCATGAAAGAGAGGGAGAAAGAGAGGAAGAGAGAGGGAGGGGGAGAGAAAGGGAGATTGAGAGAGAGAGAGAGAGACAGAGAGACAGAGAGTTGAGCCCCTGGGTTGATTCACAAAGCTAGAATGGAGTTGGTGATTGGTTGACTGAGAAGGAAGAGAACAAATGGAGAGCAAGGCAGGAACCAGGTCATCCAGACCTTATCAAGTTACACTTAGGCTTTTGGACTTTATCCTGGGGGTGATGGGGAATCTTTTAAGGATCCTGAGTGGAGGGACAGCACGATCAGATGTGCACCCGAGAAAGATGCCGCTGGCTGCTGTGTAGACAGAGCATACGGGAGGGGGCAAGAGCAGAGGCAAAGAGAAAAGGCAAGAGGCTATTTTGCAGGGCAAGGATGGAGAGCCCTGAGCCTTAGAGTTTGCCAGCTGGGTGCCAGTAGACCCCCTGAGCCAGGCGGAGGTCTGATCCCTACAACGGCTGTGTGGCCCCTGTCTTCACCCAGCCTCCTGCAGAGGACCGTGGGTATGTGGGACTCCTCCTCCGTTTGTGTGGGGTATGTGAACGTGCACATGCACGGACCCTGGGCCCAGTAAGTAGTCCTAGCACCCAGCCTGAGAAACGTGGCCACGGACATCCCCAGTCACATTGCTTTCCAGCCAGTCATTGGCTATGACAGGCCATCAGGTCTCTGTAGTCAGCAGGACTCACCACTTTAGATTTTCTTTTCTTTTTCCTTTTTTAAAAATTTTTAAAAGTTTATTTATTTACTGTTTCTGAGAGAGAGAGAAAGAGAGAGAGAGAGTGAGCCTGAACAGGGGAGGAGCAGAAAGAGAGAGAGAGAGAGAGAGAGAATCTGAAGCAGGCTCCAGGCTCTGAGCTGTCAGCACAGAGCCCAACACAGGGCTTGAACCCACGAACTGTGAGATCATGACCTGAGCTGAAGTCAGAGGCTTAACCAACTGAGCCACCCAGGTGCCCCATCCTTTTTTCTTAAAGTTTGTTTATTTTGGGGGAGGCACGCAAGTGCATGCCATGAGTGGGGTAGGGGTAGAGAGAGAGGGAGAGAATGCCAAGCAGGCTATGCGCTGTCAGCATAGGGCCCGACACAGCTGGATCTCATAAACTGTGAGATCATGACCTGAACTGAAATCAAGAGTCAGACACCTAACCCACTGAGCCACCCAGGCGCCCCTGGACTCACTGCTTCATGTTATCTCGAATTCCCACTGCTGTCTCTTTAGCCATAGTCTGATTTCACTTTGTTGTGGTTCAGCCAGTCCAAGCGTAGGAACTAGGCAAAGCCCACTCCTTTGGAAGAGACTGTGCAGCCAGGAAACAGTGGGCCGCTGCAAGACACAGAGATTGAATTCGTCAAGTGGTGGCTCTGGGGGTGAATCGATTGGGTTGTGCCGATGTCCAGGTGGTGAGGTGAGACTGGCTGGGGATGCTGGTCTCCCAGAGCTGCAGACCACCCGCACTGGGCATGCACTTGGGGAGCACCTGCGCCGGTGCCCTCAATCTGTAAACAGACGTGGAAGTACAGAGAAGGGCCATGAGCCACCCCCAACAGTGTGCAATTGGGCTGCTTGCCTGAGCAGTGGGGACAGGGTAACAGAGGTAGCAGAAAACAGGGAAGATGTGCCCAGGCCGTCTGGACATTGGCCTTTAGATCTGTCTCTGCTCCTAACTCCACAGGCCTCAGT
This sequence comes from Crocuta crocuta, assembly GCF_008692635.1. Lineage (NCBI taxonomy): Eukaryota > Metazoa > Chordata > Mammalia > Carnivora > Hyaenidae > Crocuta > Crocuta crocuta. The sequence continues at coordinate 1,259,414 of NW_027528855.1, read as the reverse complement.
TTCCCCTTCTGAGCAATAGGGGCCTAGGACCCCGGATTCAAATTCAGCACATGGTCTTTCTTTGGCTCCTCATCCTGGTTGATCTGAAGAGCCTTAATCTGCCTCCCTTGCCCTTCCTGGGTTTTCTCAACGATGGGCAGGGATGAGGTTTCCCGGGCAACCCCCGCATGGACCTGTGTTGCACAGAGAGCATCCAAGCAAACAGGCCAGACCTCGGCTGCTGGAATTCAGATGGTGAAAAAAAAATTGCAACTTGCTCCGAAAGTTTACACCTGAGCAAAAATAAAATTTTATCCAAACAGCAAACCTGCTAGGCTGCAAGTTTAATAAGCTATTAAACGGCACCATCTGAAACCTGCAATCAAAGCAAAAACACTAGAAAATAAATCAAGAGAGATAAGAAAAGATTTCACATTGTTACAAGTTTATGCTATTTCTGACTTCCCGAAATGTTCGGAGCCGTGAATGAGCACTTTAACAGGGTAAATAAAAAATCTAAAGAAGCGATACACACGAATGTCACAAGTGGCAATCATCTACCTTCTGAAGCTTGTGCAGTACAAAGCGTTGCACAGCTGGAAACAAATGAATCCTCAGAACAGTGTAAATAACCTCCAAGCCCACTTCTAATTACAGTAGAGCCCCACTTTCTCATGGGCATTGAATATATGAACCAATTAAGGAAATATCATTTCTTTCCTGAAAAGCCTGTGTTCTCTCCTCTCCTCTCCCTACTTACCTCATTCCCCTCTCCTTTCCTCTCTTGTCCTCCCTTCCCCTCTCCCCTTCCCTCCCCTCCTCTCCTCTCCTCTCTTCTCCTCTGGCTTTCTCTCTGCTCTTTCTCTAAAGAATTTCCACCAAAGAGCTGGCCCCCGTTGTTCCTGAGCGGCAATAATGAGACATCCCTGCTTTAAGCAAATTTTGCACCTGTAACCTGCAGAAATATAGCCGTAGCATTTGAAAAATTACCTCCATGCTGCACAGTGCCATGAAAATTTATCTTTGAGATGATTTTATTGCATGGTTACCCTAGGCAATTAAATCAATAAATCTTAACTGTCAGGAAGGCTGGCCCTGTGCCAGAAATAAATGAAATGCGCGAAATCAGTAAATAAAAGGTTCCTGACAACTCATTCCAGAAATTATTTAGCAGTTGTGGTTGTGGGGGGTTTTGTGTTTCACTCCCCAGCCTTTATTGACATCCTTTCTGAGAAATGATTATGCTAACAAACACAATGGCTCCACTACAAAGAACGCAGACTTTGCAGAGCCATAAATTATGGTCCCTGAAAAGCAGGAAGGAAATATAGCCAATGGCCAGAGGCGGTGGGCCAGAACCGGTTCGGGATGGGGACAGGTCTAAGGAGCAGCTCCCAGGTGCCCTGGGGACGGAGCCTGGTCCTGTTTACTCCCCTTGGCTACTACATCATCACACTGATGGCCTTTGCCCCCCTGGGAGGTGGGAGGTGCCCTCTCCTTAGGGGCCCAACTTGCTTGACCTGTGCCACCTGTGGTCTGCTGTGACTCTAAGGCAGTTTACTGTGTGCCGTTCTCCATTTCCAGAAACAACACCCATATGGAATGTGAGTGTGGTGGGGGAGAAGGGGTCAGATCACTATGTTAGAAATAATAGTATTTATTGTTGAATGTTTCCCTTGTGCTGCGCCCTTTAGCTTGGTTCAATACTGGGGTACCTGGGTGGCTCAGTTGGTTAAGTGTCCGACTTTGGCTCAGGTCATGATCTCACGGTTCGTGGGTTCCAGCCCCGCATAGGGCTCTGTGCTGACAGCTAGCTCAGACCCTGGAGCCTGCTTCAGATTCTCTCTCTCTCTCTGTCTCTCTCAAAAATAAATAAAACGTTTAAAAAATATAGATTGATTCAACACTCGAGGTGTTTTTTACTCTGGATCTCATGGACCCAGGGAGCTGAGGACTGAAGTCATGGTTTGGGCATACTTGTTCTTGCCTTAGATCATAAGCTTTTTTTTTTTCTCACCTGAATTCTCTCTCCCCTGTCGATGGGTACATCCCAGTGAGGGTCTGGGTGTGGTCTCATGCAGCCGGCGATGGCTAAATGGCACTGTTGCATGGGCTGTGAGGATGATGGATGTTTGAGGGACACCTGAGAGTCTGAGCAGGGTCTGTGACAATTCCTACCACAGGGCAATTGGTACCATTTGTGGTACCAAATTGTGACAATTCCTACCACCTACTGTTCCCTAGGCCTGAACTGCTCCTCCCTGTCCATCTCGACTCCTTTCAGACTTCAGCTTAATCAGCACCTCCTTAGTGAAGCCATCCTTGACTTATCACATAACTCCATTGCAGCACCAGGCTATTCTTCTTCACGGCGTTCCCCCTCGGTGCAATTTCTGTACACTAGAAGTCCAGGGTCAGTGTGTGGGCAGGATTGGTTCCTTCTGAGGGCTGAGATGGAAGGATCTGCTCCAGACTTCTCTTCTTGCCTTGGAGATGGCTGTCTTCATGTTCACATGGTGTTCTACCTGTACACAAGTTTGTCTCCCCAAACCCCTTCTTGTAGGGACATAAGTCATACTGGGTTGGGGCCCACCTTCACGACCCCATTTTAACTTGATTGTGTCTGTAAACACCCTATCTCCAAAGAAGGTTATATTCTGGGGTACTGGAGGTTAGGACCCCAACATATGAATTGTAAGGAGACACAATTCAGTCTAGTGGTAGAAGCCACTGGCTGGGGGGCAGAAGTTTCTCAGATGCCTCGATGGCAAGCACTTAGAATTATTTTCTGGGTCAGAGCTAAGGACAAGAACATGTCCATTCTCAACTTGCTCCTGCAGTCCTGCACCTTCAAATCCAGTCACCCTGTCCTTGAGAGGATTAGAGAGGAGTCTCCTGAAGCTAGTCAAGGGCTAGAGGTATGGAACCAGACATGAGGCCTCAGGCTTAGGTGTCTGTAGGTCAAGGCTTGCTTTCCTTTCACTTCCCACCCACTCAATTCTCTCTCTTGTTGCTGTTGACTCATTAGCTTTCCCAGTAAGCTGTGGAGGCAGAGGCTGTGCTGGACCTTGGGGAGTGCTCCCGGGGAGAATGGACCCAGGAGGACTATGTGGGACTGGGGATAGGGTGGGAGCTTCTTGAAGGAGTAAAGGCTAAGCCAGTTGAACAGAGATTCCCTATGGCCAACATGGGGGTGAGGGGTGCAGGGAAACAGGTCAGGAGGGGTTACATAGCTTGATGGGAAGGGACAGAAGGGAGAAGAGACTCAGGAGGGACATTGCAGGGAATTAGCTTGGCCCCAAGGAGAGATTACCACTATCTGGGGAGCAGGGCTCAGGTCTTCCAAGGAGGGGTTGGGAAGTGGGGACCAGGAAGGGGAGTTGCCCCTGAGGAATCCCAAATCATCTTGGGGCCACTGCAGCTGCAGTCAAAGGGAAAGAACTGCAGGGCTGTGCCTGGCCCACTGGGACCCCAAGGCCCTTGGGGAGGTGGGGGGTGCTGGGAGGCAGTACCCGGAGGGAAGAGAGAGGGAATGTGTTCCTCCTGCTTTCTGATTGGCTCTCTTCTTTGAGCTTCAGCTAATGCACATCTCTTTGTATAATTCTTGCTGGCAATTTCCCAGGGCAGATCATTCCCCATCCGCACATCATGAGCACCAAGGTGGTTATTTTCAAATTAATGGTTTGAAACAAAATACGAGCTTTGTTATTGATCTGGGGGCTGATAGATGGCAAAGGCATGGTGTCTAATAACCAAGTGCAAACTTTGCAATGACAGCCACAAGATTCTAAAATAATAATAATTTGCATCCTGATAACACCTTTCATCTGTCTAATGAATTTAACACAATTATTTCATTAATTTATTATACTCCCTTAGGCAGCACAGAAGTAAGGGTTGCTCAAAGAATTTTCTGCTGGGAGAAACTAAGGCAAGGAGGAGAGAATTCTGTTGGTGGCAGGGCCACTGCTCCAGCAATTATGGAGAGGAGGGGGAAAGGTCTGCCAGGCAGGAGGTGAAGTCTTCTGGTGCTCAGAGGCATGTAGTGGGTGGAATTCTAAGGTGGCCTCTAAGATTCCTGGCCCTGATGTTCATGCCCTGTGTGAGCTCCCTTGCGTATGGGTAGGACCCATGAGTGGGCTTAATGTCACTTGTGTGAGGAGGCTATATTATGTGGAAAGGACGGTGGCATTTTGCAGAAGTAATTAAGGCCCCTAATCAACTTGATTTGAGTTAATGGAAGTGGAGATTATCCTGGGTGGGTCTAACATAATCCAGCAAGTTCTTTAAAAGAGGGTCTAGTGGTGCCTGAGTGGTTCAGTCAGTTAAGAATCTGACTTCAGCTTGGGTCATGATCTCATGGTTAGTGAGTTTGAGCCCCGCATTGGGCTCGCTGCTGTCGGCACAGAGCCTGCTTCTGATCCTCTGTACCCCCCTCCGCCCCTCCCCTGCTTGCCCATGCTCTCTCTCTCTCTCTCTAAAAAATAAACATTAAAAAAGACAATTTAGAGGACCAATTCCCTCTCCTGCTGGCCTTGACCAAGCAAAGTAACATGAATTCTAGATCTGCAAAAAAGTGCTGTGCCACCAAGCTGAGGGAGGCAAGGACGCCTCGGTAGGCCACATAATGACGATGATTANGGTGATGAATTGAAAGCGCCAGACTTGAGAGCCACTTTCAGAAATGAATTCATAGTGCGTTTGAACTAGAGAGGGTCTTTGAGGGTATCCAGTTCAAGGCAGCATGCTGAGTTTGCTGACCATGAGCAAGGAACATCATCGTGGAAACTGAATTTGGGTTTTGAAGTGGAAAAAGGTACATTTTATATTAAAACAGACGTGAAATTCAGGGACTATACCGCAGAGTACCCAAAGGTTTTAGGATGAAGCAGGGGCTTAAAAGAAAGGGCCTACTTTCAGAAACTTCCCTAGGTGGTGCCTCAGACATTGCAGAAGGATGGTCAGGAGAGGAGGGTTCCATCCCAAGGAAGAAAGGGCCATACTAGGTGCCATATTAGTTCCTCGGCTGGAGATTGCATGCCATGCCCTAAATCCTTATTCCCACTGGGCATCAGGCAAAGCTGTTGTTATTCTCGTTGTACTTATAGGACACTGAGGTCCAGAAAAGGAACGGTCACAGGGAGTTTTGCGAGGTCAGATGTAAAGGTAGGTTTCCTCTTTGCCCCCCACTAAAGGTTATATTCTAAGTGAGAACTGGTATGTCTTAACTCATAAAGGGGTACAATTGGCACTTGACAGTTGGTGAGCTATTACAATTGTTTTGTGGATGGCTATTTCTGTTGGTAACAGATTGCACAGGGATTTTAAGAATACTCAGGGATCCAGAGAGGGTACCACGGGGTCTAGATGTCAGCTCCCAAGCCTAAATGTCTGCTGGATTTTGAATAACCTTGGATGCCCTGCTAGAGACAGGTTATGAGCCAAGAACTTCAGCCATATGCAAGGGTCCAGCCCACCAGTGCCAGACACTTGGGTTGGGGGCCAGTGAGAGATGGGGTACAGCCCCAGCTGGAGGAGCTTTGGCTAGAAAAATGAGACTTTTTAATGTTTTTTTTTATTGTTGAGAGAGAGACAGAGCATGAATGAGGGAGAGGCAAAGACAGAGAGACAGAATCTGAAGCAGGCTCCAGGCTCTGAGATGACAGCACAGAGCCTGATGCAGGGCTCAAATGCACGAACTACGAGATCGTGACCTCAGCCAAAATCAGATGCCTAATGGACTGAGCCACCCAGGTGCCCCTATTTCTTTTTAATGTTTATTTGTTTTTGAGAGAGAGAGAGAGAGAGAGCGCGCGAGCATGAGCAGGGGAGGGGCACAGAGAGAGAGAGAGGGAGACACAGAATCTGAAGTACGTTCCAGGTTCCGATGTGTCAGCACAGAGCCCGATGCGGGGCTTGAACTCATGAACTATGAGATCATGACCTGAGCTGAAGTCAAACACTTAACTGACTGAGCCACCCAGGTGCCCCTAGAAAAATGATTCTTAATCCTGACTGCAGATTGGGATCACTTGGAGAGCTTTAGAACCTACAATACTAGGGGTTTGGGGGAAGTGAGAGTAGTCCCCAAATCAACTAAATGGGGATTTCTGGTAAGATAGTAGGCTCAGCCAAGGTTGAGGTGCCCTTTGTCAGACTGTAGGAGATGAGCCCATCCCTAAGCCTAGAGCCAGGGCAGAGGCCACCTATCCAGCTGGCTGGTCTGCAGAGCCTGGGGAGGCAGTTTGTAGGGCCAGAATTGGGCCTGAGCCATACCAGGATGCTGGGGCTATCTGGGCCGCCCCTCGTAAGAGCTGGCCCTTTGCAGGGGCATAGTGGCTGTTGCATCAGGATGTATTTGGTGGTTATCACAGGACTGGTCCAGGGAGTTGAGGCCACGACTTGGCCAGTCTAGGGAGTGTCTGGGATGCCTGGAAGGTGCCAGGAGGGGACTCCAAATGGAGCCCCTTCATTTGATCCTTCAAGGCCTGTTTTGCAGCCTGGGTGTAGTGAGTTTGAGGGACCTGGGGGCCGAGCGAGGAAAAAGGTATAACCACGAGGTGGCAGTGGTGTACAGCAAGCTTTATTTGGAGGACACTTGGGCAGCTTTGCATGTGGGGGTGGGGGTGTCCCTCACAGAGTGAGACCTTCCTGAGAGGCCTCCATCCAGAAGAGGAAGAGAACAAGAGAATTCCTGGGGGCTGGGGACTAGGCGCTTGGGCTTAAGTGCCTGGGTGCAGGGCAGCAGAGGCTCGGGGGC
>NW_027528855.1:1243662-1252667 GCF_008692635.1 Crocuta crocuta | reverse complement strand
ACCTGATCCGGTGGCTAGCACATGTTGGGGTAAAGCTTTGTGGGTTATGCAAAGCAGGCAGGCTCTCAATGGGTCAAAATTTGCCTATTTGGGCTGTATTTAAAACAAAGCACTGTGTAGAATTTCCAGGGTTTTGTCAGTGGGCTAAGGCTTTTGGGGGTGGGGTTGTCTATCTAAATGAACTTCTGTGAGGGGAGCTTTCTTCCCAGTCCCTGAGTTTTGTTGTGACCTCAGAGTGGAGAATTCTCAGAGAATCTCAGCTCACCACCATCATCCTCTGCCCTGATCCAGCCTTGTCTGAGACATTTCCAGAGAGGTGCACAGGCCTCTTTGTCGAGACTTACTTTCTTGCCTGCCACAAGGCCTGTCTTATTTAGGAGATGACAGTAAGTTCAAGTTCACTGTGATTCGAACTAACTAGGAAATTCCTGGAGAGTTACCAAAGTGTGAAAGGAAATCCCTTTCCTGGAGAAGCCTGATCCGAGTTTGGATTACTCTGGAGTGTTTTCTCCAGGGCACTGGAGGGACCCTTATCTCCTGTTACCTCTTGACTCTCAAAAATCTTCCCTCCCGCATCCTCAGGAAGATGGGTAGACCGTAGGATGGAGTCACAGAGCTAGAAAGACAGGGCTGGACGGTTATTTGCTGGCTCCCACTCACCTCCTGTAATTCACATGCTGGGTCCTGTGACTATGAGTCACAGTATCCCCCTCCCAGTTTATGATCCGCACATAACTAATCACACTGAGAACTCACAACCATTTCAAATGTCCACACCTGAAACTTAGGGGCAAAATCTCCCTCAACAAACTACATGGATCCCTCTTATTTCACAGCTAAAGGTTTTATGATTATATTTCATTTTCTTAAAAAAAGGGGGGAAGGGGACAAAATAGCCCACCGCAGCCCAAAACATACTTCCTGGAGAAACTCACAACACTAAACATGTTCTCTGTGCAAAGCACGAGGCTTAGTGCACTCCCAGCCCTCCACATGGCACACTCTGCCGACCGTCCACACACTGTGGCAGATCCTCTGCTCGCAGAGCAAGCTCGCAGTTGCCCTCACTGCTCTAACACCCTCGGAGGATGAAGACCGCTGGCCTTGATAGTGGCAGTGTGTCGGAGAAATTATTCGGGGCAAGATGCCCTGCAGAATTGCTGAGAGGGGGTGTCGGAGAAGAAACAGTGGGCTTTATGACACCTTGGTCCTCTCCGGGAAGCAGGGAGAAGGCTGATATCATCAAGCCCATTGTGCAGAGCAAGAAAGGCGGGGCACGGAAAGGTTAAGCATTTCCTTTAAGGCTAGCACAAGAGGCCACTCTAAAATCCTGCCTCAGAGCCCAGGGCACCTGCTCCCCTGGGTTTGCCCAGCTTCCCTTCTGAACCAGTGCTTGCAGGTCAGGGACCAGCAGTGGGGGCTCAGCCGTGCTGCCCTGTCTCCTGAGTGAACTGATATTAAGGCCGATCCAGGGTCACATAAAGGATATCCCTCACCAAACCTTTCCTGAGTCGTCGACTCCACCTGGGACCCTGTCAGTCCTCATGCAAAGAGGCTGACTCAATGTCTTTGCTTTAGCGTCCTCTTGAAGGACTCAGGGGACATCCTTTCCTGAGGGCACAGGGTCCTTCTTTACTTTTGTTTCTAAAATGATATGAGGATATGGAGGCAAGAGCATTATCCATGACAGTGAGAAGCAGTAGAGGGTTAAGAACAAGGCCTTTGGATCACTGTCCAAATCCTGGCTGTGTGACCTTAGGCAAGCTACTTAACCTCTCTGTGCCTCTGTTTTGTCATGTACAGAACAGGGGATGTAATAGAACCTATTTTATAGGGACATTAGGAGGATTACATAAATTAGCATGTAAGAAAGTGCTAGAACAGTGTCTTGCGTATGGTAAGGGCTGTGTAAACTGATCAGGTAGCATAATCCCAGCACTCTTTTAAAAATGTCATTCTGCACATTTCCTCCAGGTCTTCTCTGTACCCATGTATACTTTTACCCAGGCATGAGCATAATTCATGGCATCGGGTTTTTGAGAGTAGAAAACAACTTGGTTGCTGGAAAGCAAATTTAGAATCCATTTAGCACTATTGACTCAGATCAAATATTTCTTCATTATCTCCTAAGAAAAATATTCTTATTTACCGACATCGGAGGCTTCAAATTTTGGAAAAGATTTGTAACTCTCAGTGACAGTGTCACAACCGCAGGTTTCAATGACATGTGGTTCCATTAGCCTTCCCACCTGGACTAGCGTTATGTAGTGTGATGATATCTGGCCAAGCCCAGTGTAGTTCATTTGTACGCAGAAAATTCCACTGACTGTTAATGCTGTGTTCATTTACAAGTGTCTGTAAGTGCTGTATGATGTCTTAGCGTTGCACTTTCTCACTGTGCCTGGCCAGAGAAATTTCTAGATACCTGAGCTCTTCTCTTTCATGGTCTGGAAAATGTATAACATCTTGGAGGAAATAGTTCTAAAATATGCCATGTTCTCCTGCCTTAGTAAAAGGGGTACACTTAAGATAACCTTTTCCCGATGACCTCAAATCGTATATTGACCTAAATTATCCCTTAGGCTGTCATCCGAGGCCAGTGGCTGCTATGCTTTCAGGTTTGCACCCTAGTTTGAGAATTTCCTTGTCCCTCAGCACCTAGTACAGTTATGACTTTCTGGTTTGAAAGCTTTTTTTTTTTTTTGGTGCTGTGTACTAGGGATCCAGATAATGAAACATTTGACAATTTTCTCTGAAATGGGCTTTGAATGATGGTCTGAGGGTCTCTCTTATGAAATGAGTTGGCCTCGTGAGAGCTGATTTCTTTACAGCCCTCAGTTTTAAAGCTGTTGAGGTAAGTGAGAGCACAGACTATGTATTATACTTTGAAAGGGGTGCTAACAAGGGACTTCAGGCTGGAAAGTCTGTAAGCAGAATAATTTCCATGTCTAAAATGAGATTTTCATAAAAATTTTATTTTGCATTTTTAAATAATTCAATGCATTGGCAGTATAGTTAATGCCTCTATGAGAGAAACCGACGCACCAGCTCAGCCAATATCATTTTTACAGAGACATCATGTTGGAAAACAACAAAACTACATTAGAATGTTTGTACACAGAGTTACTGTACTGAGAACAAAGCACCAACAAAACGCTTGTGCGCCACACATTAGAAATGCAAAGCAACACAGGCAGATACAGTTTTATACATATGAAGCGCATGAAACCAGTTTTCGGAACCAGATACCGTTTCATTCCTTGCTTGATATTAAGGACAGTTACCTTGGTCTATATAGAACATCTGAAATTCTGACAAGATGAACGTGCTTACGAACAGTACCAGTTGGTGAATTTGCAATGAGTATGACTATTGGAAATCTGCACTCGAGAAAAAGTGGTTCAAAAGGCTAATTGGGTCATGGTAAAACAAAGGGGACACTTTCTGAATTCTCTATCGCATTTTAATATGGCCACCCCGGCTGCCGCCAGTGTGGGAAAGGGTCTTCCACTATGGGCAAGGCCTCAGGAAGTTTTCTTCTCAGGATCCAGGCCAGGCTATTTCTGATGTTCTCCTTGTCCACTGACTTGTGGGGAGTCCCGGTCAGGACAGTGGCCCCAGCGATTGCCGCAGCTCGGGACAGGCTCAGTCCAACCCTGTAGGGCTCAACGCAGCTCATATGTTGCTGCAGCTGAGGTGGCCTCGATCTTCCCACCCCCATGCGTCTTGACCTATAGCTTTCTCTTGGAAACTCAGCTGGATTGGAACAGAGCCTCTTCCCTCACAAAGGCCAGTGGAATCCATGTGGTTGAACCATAATGTTACGATAAAAGCTTCCAAGAGGAAAAGAGTTTTCATTTCAAATCACTGCCTTCAGACGGCAACGTAGCCATGGCCTCCTGGAACTGTAAAAGAATGTTTTTCAAGAAGGGAAAGCTAAAATCCCGTGAAGGACACAGCAAGCTAGACATGTCGCACATGCGCACACACACATACACACGCAGGCGACATGTTTCTATTTGTGCACTTATGGCTTGCCACAATGGCCCAGAGTCATGGTATTGGCCAGCACCCCTCCCCCCCACAAAGCATATGATGACAATTAAATTTCCAATTTGTATCCTGGTTACTTCAATAAACATTTTCCATGACACTTAAATATACAAAGTTTCTGTTTAAGATATGCATGAAAATGTCTTCTCTTTTGAAGAACAAGGGAAAGGTTTATAGAGCCACGTCTTCATTTACAACATGTTGGGATTATCTTTCTGGTTCTTATATACAGGCTAATGGGAATGCTAGGAAATACTTCACACGAGCACACAAGACATGAATGTGCCTCTTAGATACAGAGCAAACACACACACCGTACACCAGGCAGAAGACCACTTCCCCCCTGGTAAGTTTCAGGGGTATTTTTCAAGTCTCAGTCAAGTGACTTACTGGAAAAACAGGTGGAGTCCTTTGTTAAACTGCATTAGGTCTCAGAGGATATGGTAAAAGTGCCCTTCTGCAAAAACTACATCTGTCTTATCATCTGTTCATGTGGGGTGTGGAAGGGCCCAATGAACACAGAATGCTCCTATTTGAAAACTCATCAAAGTTTCCTTAGATTTCAGTTTCATTCCTAGCCTACAGAGTGGTCTAATGCAGATTTACCAAAGACTCCAGATCTCAATATCTTAATGGAGAGGGAGACACAGAGAGAGAGAGAAAGAGAGAGAACTGAAGTACACATTAGAATCGATCAAAATATTTCTTCAGTCAACAATAATAAATAGATTCAAAAAAAAAAGGAAAGGAAAGGAAAAAGAAAAGACAAAAAGGTGAACCTAAAATAATTCTTGACTGAAGCATTCTGGGAAATTTCTAGAACAGAAATTTGTTCTTCATATCTGTGATGGTTACAGCAACATCTGAAGATGTTTGCCATTGCCAGGCCTCCAACTAAAGTTCATTGAAGAATTCTGAGAAACACTGTCTCATCTGCCTGCGACACTCCACTTGCTCCAAAATTATGTGATAAAGGTCAAAACACTGCTCCACAAAGTTATACAATTGGACAAATGGATTCAACAGACTAGTATTTCTAATATCATGATTTCATAATACAGCATGCCTTTCCAGGTGGCATGTTTTAAATTAGAACACATCTATTGTTATTAATCGGTTATGTCTTAAAAGCATGAACAAGTGCAATTCAGAAGCTCACGTTTAATTCAACTATTCATTTGTTTAGAGAGAGAAAGAGCCCGAGCAGGAGAGCAAAAGCCAGAGCCAAAGCAAGAGAGAATGTGTGTGTGTGTGTGTGTGTGTGTGTGTGTGTGTGTGTGTGTGTGTATGTGTGTGATAGAGAAAGAGAGAGAGAGAGAGAGTGACAGGTCACAACAACCACAGCCACAGCCACAACCACCAGCACAAAACCAGAAAAGAAACTAGTCTTTTCTGTGGAAGATCTTAAGGACATGTCACTCAACTAACCAAGTGTGCCGAGGGGAAGAATTTTAGGTATCTTCTGATCCCAAAGAGCATTATGAGCATGGTATCAATACTGGGCTCCCTTTTGATGTATTAATTTTATCTGAAGACAACACTACATCAAACACTCTCCAGAAGCACTACTCCGATGAAAATAGAAATCAAAACAGCAATTTGCAGAATTGAATAAATGTGAGGGATTTCATCTCAGATATTTCTCGTTCTAAAATATCCAGAGAGTCAAATCATCCAGGAAGAAAACTATTTGACAAATTGTCTTGAGACTGAATCTATCTCATTTGTAATATTTGTGGGTGAATATGATTGATTAGTGAGGATGGTTTTGAAATAGGCAATCAGCGGATGATGATGAACATATTTTAGCTATCTGGATCCATGTGAATTGGTCTGTTGCCTATGGGGATTCTGAGTCCCTGTGTGAGTGTGATGTCGATTAAACCAGACCCAGATGTCACCATTCTCCACTAGGACAAGCGTTGCATGAATACCATGGGGGGATAGAAGACCCCCTGCAACCCTGTTATTGTGCTGGCCACAGAAGGAACCACAGGGGCAAAAGAGAGAAAGGCCAGAAAGAAAGAATAAGACATGGGTCTCCTTTGGGGACTGACATTCGGCCATGGACACAAGCTCAGAGAGAACACAGAAATGTTTCAAGAAAAATGTGATTGTAGGGCAAGTTCTTCAACCTTTCCAGATACAAACCTATTATTAACTGCAGAAGATGCACAGGACCAAAAGAATGGGCCCTTTGAGACTTTCTCTTCTACTCTCAGGATGATTTATAATGAGGAGGCCTAGGTGTGTGTGTGTGTGTGTNATAAACTGAGGTTTATTCCTTCTTGTTAGTGACCCTGGTTTTCTTTATATTGAGTAGAAGAGGGAATTATTTTGGTTTGGATGATCATTTCTGAATATTAGTCATGTAATTGATACAGGACACATTCTGGTTTGAATTCAGAGCTAGGACAGTAAGTAGATACTTTTAACTAAAAACACATGTTAAACATGTAACTTCAATCTCTAATAACTAAAGTAAAAATCTTCTGAACAATAGGGAGGTGGAAGAAATACCAAGTTTTCATGTTCCAAGAAAACAACACAATGTATTATGGATTGTGCTATTTTCCATAGAGGTCCTAGTGTTTCCTAACTACACAAAGGTTGTCATTGGAAGGATTAAGTCATTTATCCAAGTTACATTTACAGGTTAGAAATACCAGTTGCACACCTGAAAAATAATAATAAAAGAACACTCACCTATCCTATTTTCAACCAACCATGTGGATTTTGTAAGGGATGATCTCACTGCTGTTTTTCCTTTGAGATGTGATGACTCCCCTTCACCCCCGCCCCCATTCTTCTCAGCTATCTCCTGTTTAAAATCCATACCTCTTGGGCCATATCACAAACTACTACCTACAGTCATAGAGCATCAATTCCCATTTGAAAGCCATGTAACAGTAGTTACGGAAGTGTATATGTGTGTGCCTGAGTAGCATGTCTGCACACGTGTGTCCACATGAACATCAATGTGAAATACGAACCCTCTTTGAATAGCTGCATTCAGTGGTATGTTGGAGCTGTCTCAGCCTGTCCCCCAACTTGGCGTGAATCTCTTCCCATGTCTGTGTTTTGCGACATCACAGTGAGTAGCTTGGAATTGGCCATGGGAGGGATATTTATGCTATGTAAATTGGCAAATACTCCAACTCAGGTGCTTTCTGTCCTCAGGGGGCTGGTTGTTAAACATTTTACCAATCCGCCACTGGTTGCATGCCAGGCTGGCCAGGAGAGAGGCTAGCTCTCAGTCTGGGCAATGTGGCACCAGCCCAGCCTCTCTGGGGGTTTCTCCAACGCTGCTCCCTGCTCGGAGCTCCTCTTCCACTGAGTTCACAGAAGGGCTCGCTTGAGCATCTGGGATGCATTTGGCTACCACTGTCACCTCCTGGGCTCTACTCTCAGAGATACGTCTCTTATTTGGTAGCCACACGAGTGGTGCTGGCCAAAACCAAAGAGGTAAAGCATTTCCAATTCTTACTAAGCTCCGGATATGGCAGCTGGTTTCCTGCTGCAGAGTTTGGAGAACAATGAGTCCCTCAGTGGGAACGAGCTGTCCCTAGTCGAGAGCATCCAGTGTGGCATTCTTCAGGAGGTTTCCCACAGCTAGTCTGCATGCTGCTGCTCACCAGCAAGTGCTGGAAGGCACCAGGTCTGCCACCGCAGTGTCCTGCCCAGGGGCCTGGCAGCAGGCTTCCTTTGCTTCCCCCTTCCCTCCTCAAAGTCTAGTGCAAGTCAAAGAGCCAACAAAATTGAGGTCACTGGAGAAAGAGTTTGAAATTTTGAATGATTTTTATTAAACACCATTAGTCTACACTGCACAGTTAATGAAACAGCAAAGCTCCAATCTCTTAGAAGAACGATGATTGATCATGGATCGGAAAAGCAGTTCAGTGTCCCCTAACCCGATGTGAGCCTGATGAATGATTCATTAACATCTCATGTCAGAAGCAGAAAGGGGCAAGAACTGCAGCCTGGCCTGGAAGGACTTCCTTACCCTCCTCCCCCGACCCCCCTCCGCCCTCCCCACCATGCCATTTTCTTTGAGAAGATGGATTACAGAGGAAAATGTGATGCTCTTGGTAAAGAGGGCTTCTAGATTTGTGAGGAGGAGAATGGAAAGGGAATTACTTTTTCTTTCCCTGAACATATCAGATGGTAGGATTAATGTCTGAGACCAGCCTATCCGATTAGCCTCCTGCCAGGGTAAATGCCAATTATCAATACACAAATGCCATCTCTGCTGGTGGAGTTTGCTAACACCAAAGAGAAAATGAATCAGGGTTTAATTATGAGAATAAGGCTGTGCGGGTGGAAATGACGGACAACAACAACAACAACGACAACCATAATGACGAAGAGGAGTTTAGTCTGCCAGTTGCATAACAGAGTAGTGACAACTGGCTCGATATTTTTCCCCCACAGAATTGAATTCGGGGGCACTGAATCGACCCATTCATTTGATATCGTGTAGCTACATTGTCTCGCCACACGGTTTCTCAATGGGGATAGTGATGCTTCTCTAAGCAAGCAGCTCATTGCCTTACTGAGTAGTTCTACCCAGTGATCCAGTGTGGGTCTCCCACCTGCCAACTCACGCAGGTGAATTTTATCATGTCTGTTGAGAAGTACGTGAGGGGGAAGCCCTCACAGCTAAATTGATCCTGCCTTCAAAAATGCTTTCCAACTTCAGACTCCAACTTCAACCTCCAGGATGCAAATTTCAACAAAACAAACTCTGAATTAGACAGCTTTGGGAAAGATGACAGACCAAGTATCTTTCCAATGCATTTAGCAGTACAATGTCCAAATGCAAATCCATGCACTTGGAAACTCAACAAAACACATTTTAGCCAATGGTTTCTAATTTAGCAACTTGGTTATTGACTGAAGATTTGAATCTTTTGATGTCAACGTCAAGTCTTTTAAAAGTTAGCAGTAGCTAA
>NW_027528855.1:1241350-1243589 GCF_008692635.1 Crocuta crocuta | reverse complement strand
CTAATCTGCTTTTCCAATTATGTCATCCAAATATAAAACTACAAGTATTTTCCCAATGAGATTATTAAGTAATTAACAGTCTACAGGCTGGCTAACAACATGCTTACGGCTAAATTCTACCCCGAGGACCACACTAGTATACTCTTTTCAAATTAATCCTACCTACCAAAATCAGACAGTAATATGACAAAACCACTAAAAAATCCAAAGTTAATTAAAAATACAAAGCCAAGCCAACATCCTAACACAAACTCACCAAACCCTTTGTGGCTGGAGCTTGGGTGACAAAGGAAGGCATAGTGGTGGCCCCACCTGGGTCACGTTGCAGGGCTGAGATCCTTCTGTGTACTCACTCACGTGGAGCTTCCTGTTACTCTGCCCATCACCCTACCTCCGTGTGCTCATTGAGATGTGTCTCACCCAGCCTCCGTCAAGGTCTCGAGGCAGGATCTCTCACCGCCATCCACATGTCCTATATCCCTCCCACAAACTGGTACACTGAAGAGATTTACTTGACAAAATTTCTCAATCCCTCACATCGCCGCACACTTACGACACAGATCACCATTTACAATGTGATGAATACAGTGCCTAGAAAACAGCAACAGTCCTTAATTGTGAAACTGAAAGATGTCTCCTCTCCAGGGATAGGAAGGCAATTCATCCTCCGTGTTTAATTGGTTTCTAAGCTGCTTTACAAATAGGTCTACTAAATAATCAGGTGGTGATCCTGAGCTCAACTGTCAGATTTGATAATCGTGCTGCTGATTTGGCACACACTTTATAGTCACCCACCAGAGGTGACATCAGGCAGCAGGATTCTCTGCTGCCTCCCTGTTGTGTGTAAAATAGATAAAAGGACTCGCTGAAACTAGAGCTACAAGTCTTTCATCCACAAGGCAAGATGCTTGTTTCTCTTGGAAACCGCCCCTCGCATTCTAATGTCTAGTTTCTGGAGAGTGAATTTCAAGAAGAATCTACCCCTAAATCCATGATGGTCTAGGATCGTGGTTAGGTTGAACTTACAAGTGAAGCCAGTGGGCTTCAATATATATAGTAATAGTCAGGCACTCTACCCGGTAAGCCACAGAAAACAAACAGAACTTGGGTCACTGTGAAGCCATCAGCTTAAATTTTATGTGTGACAGCCACCTTGGGTGTTTGGAATCTTCCATATTATCTTTTCCCCCATTTAAGAGGCTCAGAGAAGATTCTCTCCGGTTTCATTCGTCTGTGTGCATGTCTGCATGTGTGTGTGTTGTTGCGGACACTGTATAGCTCAACCACACTGGGAGCATAGAAAGTGCTGGGTTCAGCTGCTGGGATGTTCCCAGCAGTCATCTGATAACGTGGCCTCAGCCACTGGAGTACAACTTCCACAGCCTCATTATAAAGCACAGGGTCTTAACCTCAAAGATGACCAGGGTGGAGCTCAAGTCTGGCTCTTTTGCAACTGGAGATGTATCTAACCTTGACAATGATGAGAGTGCAGGGCGATCCCTTGCTGTTCCTGTCACAGACTTGCAGGACTTGCTTTAAAAATCATCCAAGTTTGCACCTCTCGTGTGCCTATGTATTATTTATCTGGTCATCACTCGGTGAACAGAATTCGATAAACTCAACAGATTAAAGGCGACATGGAATTATATACCAGCAGGTAATTATAAAGAACTAATATGAACGGTGTTCACTATGCGTGGGGGATTCTTCTGGTGAGATGGAACACCAAAGATGATATTTACACTGTGAATGTTTGCGGACATAAAACGAATGTGAAGGATCAGAAGGGGTGGGGATAGTTACAAGTGATGTAGAAATGTCTCCAAATTAGGTGAGCTGTTCCCAATCTTCCGGGATCTTTCAAAGTACCCTAGGGTGAATCATGACCCCAAGACACATTTTTGTGTTAAAAAAGCTAGCCAGTACTTAGAGAGTTAGTAGTTTTCTCTGGAATGTTCATGGAAATGATTCCTGCTAATATAGACTTGAATAAAATCAGTGATTTCAGTATTTCAGTCAAAGGCTAATGNCAACTGCAAAAGGGCAGAGGTATGAGTTCCTTGGACATTTCCAGACCTCTTCTAATCTCTCATCTCCAAAACCGGAGGGCAGTATTTTGGCTTCTAGGGTGTGCACCCACTTAACTGCCCCTCAAAAGGAGATCTTTACACAAAGAGAATCCCAGGTGAGGATTTAGGCTTTAGATCAGGGAGTTCAGGAATATTTAATACCAGCTGAT
>NW_027528855.1:1234626-1241193 GCF_008692635.1 Crocuta crocuta | reverse complement strand
GCTGATGCCTTGATGTTGTCGAAATAAATGTTGCCACTTTGTCTCATTAAAATTTTAAAAATAGGGCATCAGGGAAGGGATGCCAGCAAGAAAAGAGCTCTGGTTGTATGCCATGGTATTGTTGAAGAGCAGCATTGCTATGCTCATTTAGTTTCTTAATACTCTTGATTTTATGATGTTGCTACAAACATCTAACCAGTGGGTTTTGACAATGAAAATTCTCGCCTGGAGACTGTGGAGACACCTGGAGGTGTCTGTGGGAACCACAAAAGTTTAACAATGGATTCTGAAATACGCTCTTTTCTGGACATAAGAGTAGAGTTTGGGGATGGCTATTGCTGAAAATTTGAATCTTTGTAGGTCCTTTGTGTCTAAGATCATATATATATATGTATGTATGTAAGACATCTCATTTCATTTCTCAGGAACCTGTTATCACAAGTATTTCCCATTCTTTGTTTTGGGTAGTGTGGACTTAAAACAATACTGTAGGGACTGTGTCATTGTATCAAGCACAAAAGGATGGTGGGATCTGAGAAATGCATATAAAATACTGAAAAATGACTAAGTAACAAAACATATACTGCTCTCAAGTTGTAGTGTCCACTTACAATGACTTCTGTTTTTCACAGGTATCAAAAGAAGCGTAAAAACAAACAGAATCAAAGAGAACTTTCCCAAATGAGTGGAGTTCCACCAGTGACCGTTGGTGCTCTGGCAGAGGTAGAGTGATGGGTGGTGATGCTGGAGATGGGGGAGCACCCACTACAACAAATGGGCATCGATGCGCAGCCAACAGAGTCCCTGGCGAACATAGCGGACGAGATTGGTCATGCTGCTGTGCTGGGTCAGGGGCCCCATCAGTGTGTCCAGATCGCCAAAGAATTCTGAAAATCAGAGCAGACTTTGGTCAGGCCTTTAAGTATCGTCTCAGAAATAGGTGCCAGATTGCATAAGCTGCCGTCACACACCAACACAACCACACGGACACCAGAAAAGTATTCATTGTTCATTCATTCATTCAACAAGAATGTACAGACTACCTCCTGGGGGACCAAAGCTCCATATGTATAGGAAGCATTATTATTTTGATCTAAAAACTCTGAAGCATAAATAATGTTTGTATGGGTTACTGTGATTAATAAAACACAGTTCTATTTAAATCAGTTGATTTGCTGTAAGTTTTTTTCAAATCACCATCCTCAGATAGCAGATTCTACAAGTGTATTATAATCCTGTGGAGGTTTGTGAAGTATATACCACACACACACACACACACACACACACACACACAAATCATGTTATATACAAAAATGTATTTGTCTCTATATTTGTATATGTTCATATAATAAAGATACATAACATTTATATATGTTGAAATGTACACAAAATACATAGAATGTATTTAAATCTATTTTAACATTACAATTTATATTTTTAGATATTATAAATTTCTACTGGGAAAGAGGTCCATATACACAAAATGGTAGGGAGCCATGGTGGATAGGAGATCGGGTTGTTTGCCATTGTATGCATTACTGAGTTGAAAGTATTCTCCTTTCCTTTGTCTAAATAAACTGCGTTTACCAATTTTTCTCGGCATGATGCACATAGCCAGTGAGCCTGGACAGCAATTATAGCCATCAGCATCTAACACTAAATAAATGTCTCAGAGGCATCTGATTCGGTAAGTCTTGTTATCAAAGGAGGTAATTATCAAGGGAGACAACCTGCAGATATCTGTCCCTAACAACACCCACCTCACCCTCAAGGACATGGATGAAAAGAATACCTGGCTGATTTCCCTCCAGCTGATTTGGATAAGGGGCAGTGCCGAGGCCACACTGCTAACCCCCGAGACTGCAGGTTTAGACAGTCTGCTTTGGAGTGGGGTGGGGGGAGGTAGGTGGAAAAGACTGGATGATGTCCAGTACCTAGATGTCCCCTTTTCACGTCTGAATTTATGTGTCTAACACCACATTGATCTTGGTTATGAGAGGGTTCTCAGGCATCCTCTGTCAGCTCCTGACAGGGGAGGCAGCCCCGGCCATAAGGAAGTCACGTGAGCTCTGGCTGGGGGTGAGGATCCTGGAGGCCGCGGGAGCAGTGTATGCCGAAGACTGTCTTAAAGGGGTTCAGATGCTCTCCTGCCTTCTTGGAAAGCAATTTCCATGCATGGGTTCTACGCACTTGATTGACCAGCAGATGGTATTTCACTAAACAATGCATTTATTCTTCATGTTATGTAGAACATATGGGCTCTTTTTCCAGGTATCAACTTCATTTGATTATGTGATACCTTTAAACTTGTACTATGCAATAAAAGTAAATTGCTGCTGATAAAGGAGTAAATTATTTTTGGCATCTAAAATACATTCTTATGTAACCCAATATTAAGGGAAATGTTAAAGGACTAGTCATTGGTGAGCCAGGACGCCCCCTGGGTATTCTCCGTACAAAGCCCGCCGTGGCATTCCTCACTAGATACCCAGGTCACCATTGTAATAACTGCTTCAAGTAAGTATCTGGGGAGGTAGGGGACAGGGTTCTAGACCAAAGGCCAGAAGACAGCATCACCTCCGTTGGCCCATTTTAGCACTGCTCTGCAATAAGCTATCTGAAGCTGCTTGGGTGGGCAAGGTACGAGGTGGGGTGGAGCCCTTCCCCCGGGAGAAGCCAACCTCACCACCTCCATGGCACAGTTCGGTGGGAAAAGGTGCAAGCACACGTTTGTCTCCGGTGGTGTATCTCTATGTGGACAAGACACAGGGGGTAGGGTCTCTGACTCCACGCAGTTCAAAAATGACAAGTGTGTGAAACTCAGGGCTGCAAACAGGACATTCCCAACTGGGCCCTCTCCCCAGTCCACTGCAGAGCCTGAGGCCGGCATTAGGCTGGAACATGTTCTTTCTGCTGGTAGAGTGCAGAGTTGTTTTGATTCAATATCAGGAGGGAACTTAACAACTCCTGACACACTGTGCTAAGGACAAGATTAGCACCATTTCCCTTGAACATCAGCACAGCCACCACGTTGCTCCTGCAAAGTTCTGCAGTTAATTTAAAAGGAATTACTTTGAACAGATTTTGAAAATGGATGCAATTATGACGGCAATCCATAAACATTGAACCGCCCTCCAGTTATCAATACAAAATAAGATAGATAAGAGTGGAGGCAGACAAGCGGAGCCAAGTATTAAGATGCTCATGCTTTCTCTTGCAATTCTAGAACTCTTGGGTGGGCCTGGCCATCTGGACCAGTTGTCTTTGAATTTTCATTTATAAAAGTAGAGAAGTTAAGAACTGCCCATCATTCAGGTAACGGTGCAGGAGGTCACTGAAGGTCTCTGAGGACCTATTATGAATCTTGTTCTCTAGATGGGTGGTGTAGCCTACTGGTTAAGAGTTCAGACTCTGGAATCACATGGGGTTCTAGATCCAATTCCTGCTTCCAACACTAAGAGCTGTGATGTCATGGGTGAGTTTCTTAACCTCACTGAGCCTCAGTTTTTCTTTATCTACAAAATAGGGACACATGAGGCAACAAATGATACAGCAAACAGTACAGTGCGTGGCATGTAGAAATTGTTGCTCAATTTCTTCCTGGTTACCGATATAACCGATAATCTGTAAATAGTCCTGGGGCTCACTGTGAGTTTGTAGCTGGGCTATGGGTGGAAGTCATAGGTTATAGAATGTGTTTTGATACTCACAGAATCTTTGAGTCATATAGATACATAATAATATGGAGTAAGAGAAAATATTTGTTGGATCTCTTCCTCATACCTGCCATTTTATGCTAGCTGCTTTATACATTATTAAATCCATTACAGCAACGGAAGCTGGGAAGCGGCTCATAGATTTAAGCAACTTGCCTGAAGTTACCCAGCACTTCATGACCCAGGTGGGATTCTAACTTAAATCATCAGGCTTCACAATCTGCACCCCAGCCCATTTCCTGCGAAGCCCTCTCACCACTCACGACCTCGCTGCATCCTTGCCCACTACTCCATGCAACCTGCACTGCATCATGCACCCACCGCGGCCGCCGGACTACAGGATGTGAACGTCTCCCAGTCCCTGGCCACACGGTTCCACTGCTCTAAACTGCCGGGCACTCTCTGCTGTCTGATTCTGAATGGCCCAATCTGTGCCCACCTTGACTGTGACTGCTGGGCCAGAATCAGCCATGTCAAACAAATGGCCAGGGCAAGAGTGTAATCTATTTGCACTTCCCACCTCCATCAGTATAGTGAGGCTTCACCGTGGACCTAGGTGACAGCTGAGGTCGCAGATGGCAGCACGAGTTGCCAAAGAGCACTGGCTCACTGTCTGGTGAAGCAGGGTTTTCTCTGCATTTGTTTTGTAGCAAACCCCACACGTTACCACAAACACGACCCTGATCCTTCATCCCAGTGGGCCGTCCCTTTGACCTCACCTCTCCAAACAAAACAAAACAACAACAACAACAACAACAAAACAGATTAAAGTTGACAACAGAGGTCAATAGGATCTTAATTAATTTGCAAATCATTCTTTTTTTCCTTTGCCTTCGTTTCCCTGTGCTGATCCTTACTATTGAATGAAAATCTGAAACAGTCATTTGCCAACACATCACAGTTCAGATTGGGTTAAGCTTTGAAGGAGAAAACAAAAATCCCCGGGTTTGTTCACTCTCTCAGCGAACATGGTTACCGTGTCAGCCCTGAGTTAACCCTCTCTCTCCTCATCTACACCCTGGAAATCTGAGAGACAGAAAGATAAGGCCACCATGGAAAACTCTAGCCCTTCGAAGCATGGTTGGCTCTACTGTAGTCGGTGGACACAGGTGGAGCAGACACGCATACCTTTGTTCTCTCTTGTCAGTTTGTCGGCCATGTCCCAGTGTTCATAGCCCCGTAACACATTGCTGGTGATGTTGACGTGGCTGGCGGCCATGTGGTGAATGCGCTGGGGGATGGTGACCGGGCCATTGTTACAGCTGCCCATTGCGTTGATGGGAGAGACATTGTTGAGAGACACCGGGGAAGGAGTGTTCCTGGGGAAAGGGGAAGAGACAGGCCTGGTTAGGCTGGCTGTGAAGAGTGACAGCGGGCTTCTAGGCCTCCTCCCTCACCACACTGAGACCACACGGGAACATCACTGCCGCGGTGAGGGTGAGCATGGTGAACATAGATGAAGCTCAAGTGTGGCGAAGCTGGTCCTCAGGGGACGTCCTGGAGCTTCTGCCAACACATTCGTTTCCTCTAGAGGCCCAGAGTGGGAAGAGTTTATTTATTATCACAGCATTCCAGCCTCGTCTGGGCAGCCCACACACGGCTACGGTGCCAGGCTCCAGGATGAGTCAGGCTTCTCCTTTTCTAACTCAGTTAATCACTGATATCTCTGTCTCCCGATGACTCCATATGCACTGCCACTTTCATTTTAAGATACCAGAGAGAGTCGGGTGAATGTTTCTCTGGCATTAATTCTATCCAGCAACGTAGCTCTTACTTTGAATGTATTAACCCATGTTGTGATGTTTCAGAGAGAGAAACAGCTCAGAGCTATGATGATCTCTCTACCTGCTGCCAGAATGGCGACTGGCAGTTAGGGAAGACTGGATATGCGGTGTCGGGCTATTATCAAAGTGCTTTGTGGAAACCACCATGACGATTTGTTCCAAATATAGTCACCACAATAAACAAAATGCAGTTCCTCAAAGCCCCCAGAAGCAGTCTTAGGGATGCTGGAAAAAGTATGATTTTGAGTGGGGCGCCTGGGTGGCTTAGTCGGTTAAGCATCCGACTTTCGCTTAGGTCATGATCTCACGGTTTGTGGGTTCGAGCCCCGCATCGGGCTCTGTGCTGACTGCCAGCTCAGGGCCTGGAGCCTGTTTCAGTCTGTGACTCCCTCTCTCTCTGACCCTCCCCTGCTCGCGCTGTCTCTCTCTCTCTTAGAAATAAATAAAAATATTAAAAAAAAAAAGTATGATTTTGAGTATCTCTTTAAGATTCTGGAAGACATGCTGCAGGGATGGTTGCTAATTGCTGTGCATTCACCTGCACGCTGTTCCTACTTTGGGCAGGACCAATGTTTGGATATAGGTTTTGGTTTAATTCTTTAATGTCAGAAACAAGGAGTCACCTGCCATCTGCACATAGCATGGGGGGCCTGGGCGGCTTCCTGGACATAGGAGCAAGGCCTGTGCACACCCCCAGCCTTCATAGCCGTGTGCACAGAGTGGGTGTGCACCCCAACAGGCACCCTACACGTGGGATTTGGGGGCAAGGCCATCACAAAGTATCAAAAC
Organism: Crocuta crocuta; assembly: GCF_008692635.1. Taxonomy (NCBI): domain Eukaryota; kingdom Metazoa; phylum Chordata; class Mammalia; order Carnivora; family Hyaenidae; genus Crocuta; species Crocuta crocuta. The sequence continues at coordinate 1,234,904 of NW_027528855.1, read as the reverse complement.
ACTGGGGCGCTCTGAACTCAATTTTGGACCAAGCGACGTGCTTGCCTCGCGATTCCTGCATGCTGTGCCAAGCCACATGAAAGCTTCGGTCCATTTCTGGAAACAGAGTGTATCTTCTGGTATGCTCTAGTATGAGGGGGAAAGTGGATCCTCACACTTGCTCTGCACTTCTCTGTAAGAGAGTGTGAAGGTTTCCTGCTCTGTTTATAGTTTCTGAGGTCTTTTGACACTTCTTGATAGAAAGATTTATCCTCCTGGAAGGGGTGGGGGGCGTAGAG
>NW_027528855.1:1224973-1234427 GCF_008692635.1 Crocuta crocuta | reverse complement strand
AAAATAAGCCCAGAAGGGTTAACTAATGACAAAAAAGGGCCACCCCAAAACCAAAAACCCAAGCAGTGGCTGCTGAATATCTTTGTTGTGGTTGCTTTTCTTTTCTCCGCATTTTTGTCATTAACCCTTAGATGTCAATGTAAGGCAAGAAAAGAATATGTCCTCATTCAGAATCGCTGGAGAAAACTCACAAGGCTGTCAGGTGTCACGAAGGTTGAAAGGGGAACTGGGTGGTGCTGTGAACAAAGTAGGTACTGGAACGCCAGGACACCTGCCTTCTAACCCTGGCCCTGGGCATGTCCACTCTGCGGCCCCCCTCCCCCCATCACAGCCGTTCCTTGACAGGAAGAGAAGCCTTGATTCAGTGATTTCCAATCATGTCCAAAAGTCACAAGGGGAAACACATCACCTCCGTTTACTTTGTACATTTTAAAAAGGGCTTTTTAGGGGTGCCTGGGGAGCGTCTGACTTCAGCTCAGGTCATGACCTCGTGATTCATTAATTTGAACCCTGCATCGGGCTCTGTGCTGACAGCTCAGAGCCTGGAGCCTACTTCAGATTCTGTGTCTCCCTCTCTCTTTGCCCCTCCCCCACTCACACTCTGTCAAAGATGAATAAACATTAACAAAATTTAAAAAAAAATAAAAAGGACTTTTTAGTTGACAACAGTGAGGTGCTCAATGAGGGGCTTTCTTTGCCCATTACTTCCCACTTTCTTGTAAATAAGCAGTAGAGGAGGCCAGGAGAGCCAGGGCACGGGTTTGCTTTTGGTCATGGCTGATCTCACAGGTGGCCCTCGGATGCCGTCCTGCTCAGCAGATCTGCATGCCACACTGGACTGATGAAAGAATTCAAAGCTGCCTAAGGACTTGTGACCCTGGCCACAACAGTGTGGTGTCACGCTCATCTTGTGGGGAGGGAGGTGGGTGGCCTTCCAGCTCCAGCTCAGGTCTCCCCGCTGCCTGGGGTTCCTTGTCCTGTTTTCTTTCTTTGAGTGTACCTGTAGATCCTGTCTTTGTCTTCACACGTTCATTGCCCATGCAAATGAGCGTACACACACAGGCACACACCTCCCACCACCTGTCAGCCACACTCACTCCCACTGCTGTTCCTCAGACTCATCAGGCACCCCACGCTTCGGAAGGTGGTTGCTCTTCCTCTGCCTGGAATGCACTTCCCCGGGTATCTCTGTGGGCTGCTCTCCACCATCCTTCTCAAACGTGCCTATTCCAGATCGGTGTACTGCTCCCCCTGCCCCCGCCAGACGAGCTTTCTAGTCCCCCTTCCTGGTTTCCATTTGCTCTATGACATGTACCACCATTTTGCATACCATGTTTCTTTTACTGTTTTTCTCCACCAGAAAGTGACTTTGAGGAAGGCAGGGATATTTGCCTCTGTCATCCAGTGCTGTGCCCAGCATCTAGAACAGTGCCTGGCACACATACTATGTACTTAAAGAATACTAGTTAACGAAATGAATGAACCGTCTTCCCACCATCCCTCTATCCCCTCTATCATTATTTAGCATCCAGTACCTATAAGAGGCTCTCAAGAGTGTAGAACAACATGTAGCACAAGGATGAGGGGTCATGTTTATCAAGTGCCTGGCAGAGTGTCTCATCCATAGGATACACTCAGTAAGCACTATTTACTGAGTGAATGAAGAATGGATGGCCCTTTAGTGGAGAGGGCAAATGGTGTGGGGGGCAGACCCATCCATTTGTGACAATCGAGGGCAAGTGCCCCAACAGCAGTGGACCTTCTACTGGTGCCATCTTGTGTGCTTCCCAACTCAAATGGTCACCGCAACCCTAAATGCTGAGGCGGCAGCAGCAGCAGCCACAACTTGTTCAGGTTTCCGTGCGCTCAGATATTACCTCTAAACCTCAGCAAAAGTTTGCCATGCCTGCTCAGTACCAAGCGGATTTTTCTTCTCCTTCTTTCCAACCGCTTCTTTGCAATTTTCTCCCCCAGCCTTCAAGGTCAGGGGTTGCAGCATCTGGAAGGTGCCCCACGAGTCACCGTGTGGTGCCAGCCACCGTCATTTGCTAGGAAAGACAGGCTGTGGTCTTCCTTACATATAAGAAGCCCTCCCTGGCCATCTAGAGGGGCCCAAGCTCTTTTCCTCCTGGGCTTCCACAGAACTTTCTTCACACCTGTCACCTTCCTGCACTGGACTGTGCGCTCCTGGACTACAGGCATCGCGTTGAATTCAGCTGTGTCCCCAGCCCCTCATATGGAGATGCGCCCCAAGTGTTTGCTGAATGAATGGGACATAACCCCTGGGTGACCATTTTGAGTTGCCTTATTCAAAAACTCTATGGCCTATCAAAGACAGTGTGCTCTCTTCAGACAGAAGACACTTAAAATATCCTTTCAAGAGGCTTTTGATATGACTTCACAAGCTTAGGATGTGTTTGAGTTCTTTCATTTCAGAATTAAAAAAACTTTTTTTCCCCAGAAATCCTTTAATGACTGCTTACCTGCACTTGCCCTTGCTTTACTCTGTGCTCAGAGAAAATAACTTTCTCTGGGCCTTTCAGTGGTTATGTTTATTTTCTAAATTTCCAGAGAGAAGCCTTCTTTTGCTTTTGCTGTTTGATATGAAAGTAAGACTTAATCAACAATTTAAAGGATATTTCATTTCAATACAGTAATTGAGTTAATGCGTAGTTTTTAATGGTTTGTTCCCTCACTCTGAATGTGTGTACAATCCGAGAGCAGAGTTCATGTCCCACCGCTCTGGGAGTGCGCTTTGTAGGTATTTATAAAGTGGCAGAGGAGACTATTTTACTCTGGAAGAAAGCATATGGATCAGAGACCCCAGAATTTGGAGATGATGAAACATGGGAAAGAGCGGCTCGTTGTGAAAGCCTGTGTGTGCAGTCATGGAGTTTCCCCTCCCACTGGTGGTAGAAGGTGGGCCTGCGGTGGTGAGGGAGGTACTGGAATCAGAGGAAACACTGATCGTCAAGCATAGAGAGGCATCTGTGTAGCTAGTTCACAGGCAGACGCTCAAAACCTCCATCTTAGAAGGCACGTCTCTTCACAGGGGCCATCAGGTCCAGCCCTTTCATCTCGGACAGAGAGAAACATGGCCGGTGAGGGGGAGGGGCCACTCAGCTCACGGGGAGCTCTGGACAGCCTCAGCGATGGCCCCAGGACCAGCTCCCTGAGGCTCTGACTCCCACCTGCTGCAGGGAAACTGGGCAGCCCACGGGAGTGGGTGAGTCCATCGGGCCTTACATCAGCAGTATAACGGATGCTTCTATATATTTTAGGTCAGGCTGTTTTAGTATTAATATAAAAATCACCATGAAGGCTCAGATAATTGGCTGACTAAGTGCCTTCACATTCTCAGCACTATTATGCCTTTGGTTTTATTAAACAGCACTTACTATACATCAATGAATATTTCATTGGTCTTTCATTACTGAGTGAATCATTGAAAAATCACTGACGCGCAGTTAACTTTACTCTGCCTCCCTCAAAATGGCGTGGTGCTTGCCATCTCATTAACAGATATTTTCATGGCCATAATTTGGCTTAAAGATCAAACAGTTAAAGGAATTTGGAATGCCATCATGTTAAACTTTTTTGTCTGGCCATTAGCCGAAACCTGACTAGAATTGTGTGGGCACCAAAATTACACTAGTCTCAGAATTGACCTGTGCTCCAGAGTTGTCGATACAAAATAGCTGGGGTCAATACAAAATATGTGGGGGTCTATTAAGTCACTGAGTTTCTGAAAAAGCAATTTTTGTAAGATACTTACTTTCCATTGCCTACCCAGGGAGATGGTATCTGAGCGACTTTTGAAGCATTTTGCTAAAAGAGAGAGAGAGAGAGAGGGACGTAAGGACATCTATTTTGTGTTTTATTAATTCAGAAACAGATGGAAGTGTGATTTAGAGTACATTAATATTGATTGCAGCATTTCGGGATGCCTCCTGTGTCGTTAGCGGGGCTGGGATGTGCGCGCACGTCAGCACACCACGACGCACACTCGATGAAAATAGCTGGTTAGGATAATTAGTGGGCTCCAATCAGGACCATGAAAGTCACTTGATGAAAGATCGTATATACTAAAAGGCCCAGTGAAATCAGACTCAGTTCTCCAAGAAGTGGTTTAATTATCCTCATCTGAAATTTATTCTGCAAAACAAGCTCTTCAGAGTACTGGCAAGCTCTTCTCCCTTAGCTCCCCTGGCAAACTTGTTCCCTGGGAGGCGAGGTGGCCTGTAATTTCTGCCATCCCAGGAATGTGCCAGGACGAAGCAGCAGCGTTTTGTGGTTTGTTCTGTCGCGTATCTCCTTAATGTGCTATCTTGACACGCAAATCCATGGTTAGCAGTGCAACTGGCCCAGGGCTGCGCTGCCTTGGAACTCCAAAGTAGCCTCCTTCCCTCTGAATGGGACCGGACTGGTTTCACAACTGGGCCTCCTGCATTAGGCAGAGCACACACTTGTGTGGCACTCAGTACCACCACCTCAGGACAGTGGCCCGGCTCATTATAATGACTTCACCAGGTCAGAGCCCAAGGTGCACGGGACCAGGACCCCTGGGGGCACCGAGCCTGACTCAGGCCGGCCTTTGCAGCATCAAGACCAAGCTTACGCTCTTCCACTGGCTCCTGGGTTCCGGCCCAGCCCCCTTTGCAAATGGGGTGCTGGAGAGAGTGGGGATTTTCAGGAGCCCAGCGAGCATGCACTACTTCTCTGGACGGTAGGGTCCCACACCCAAGGTGCGTTCTGCAGACTCCAGTTTTTAATCTAAAAGAAGCTCAATACTGCCAGGAGAATGAGTTCTTTAACACCTTTTTGGTAGTTTTGCAGTGCCCTGTCCCAGGCCAACACTATCTGACTCAGGGGGGATGCGACCCAGAGCTCTGCTGTCACAAGCTCTCCAGGACATCCACATGCCCACTCAGATTCAAGAACTGCCTTTCTAGAGCACGGGTAGAGACCCGTGGACGCAGGAAGCGATGGGCAGCTGCTGTATGTCACCCGTTCACCTACATGTGCACCAGCTTCGTGGCATGGTGGCCACACCACATTAACAGCTTGGCGAGCTTGCTCTGTTCCCCACCCGAGTCAGCGTTCTCACACAGCTGCACAATGTCACTCATGGGACTCGGGGGGACTCATGGGAGGCCATGATGGGATTCATTTCAAATAACGGCTTTGGTGCAATTTAGCCAAGCAGTCTCATGCACTTGGCAGAATAATAACAACAACAACAACAACAATACTAATACAATCGTCCTTCTCTTTCATGGCCTGACCAACAGGAACCTTGAGCCTTCTCAAATCTGAATCATGACCAGTGTTGGGGGGCAAATGAAGCAGAAGCTTCACAGACCACTGAACCAGTGAGACTTTAGTGGCCAGACTGAGCATCAGGCTGCTGCCTATAGTTTTTATCTGGGCTCGCTCTCCAATTCTGGCATTCTTCTCGCAGTTGAAATATTTTTTTTTTCTTTTTGCTTGCAAATTAAAATCTCTAGCTCCCTAGACGATGGGTTTCTTTCTTTCTTTCTTTGTTGTTCGTGTGCTACTTTATTTTGGTAACCAAAGCAATCACTTGTTTTAAAGTGCAGCCACTACACTCCAAGACTCCCCATGGCCCAAGGGCTCCGAAGGGAATGGCTATCCCCCCAGAGCCCGGGGTGGCCACAGTGACTTTTCTCACTGTTGAGAAATTTCTGGACTGGGTGCTCACTTAACACGAGGCTGGTCATAGCCACAGTCACAAGCTCTGTTCCCTGGTGGGCTCACTCTGCACTGCGGGGAAGAAGGCGTCGTTACCCTGAGTGCAGCCAGGAAGATGCCAAGGGCCATTTTGGTCCATCCAGAAAATAATCAGGGCTTGCACGATTGCACCTTCTCTTCCTGGAATCAAATCAAACCTGAGCCTTCTGCTGAGCCTTGAAGGAGAGGCAGGAGTGCTACGGCTGGCTGGGATGAGGGAGGTTAATCCTTCGGCAGCAACGACCTTGACATTTAATAACATGCCTGCCATGTCTCATTAGTGATTTTATTCACCCGGTACTTACAAATTATACAAAATAAGGATTACCTTAAAATATTCCATCAGTGATCTGGAGTACTTCATGGCATGGTCCTTCTTCAGCTTAAACATCCGCAAGTAGAGAAGTGATAAACATCTGTAGCTGTGGTGACGGGGAAGGATTATGTTAATGCCGATGCCTAATGAAAGCTACAGGCTGTCAACAAAATGCTGATTCATAGTTCGCGGTTCCTCTCCTACAGTTCTTGAGGAACATAAGTGCAAAAAGAAAAATTTTCAAAAGAGAAGGGGTAAGCACTAGAATCCCATCTTGATAAGGGTATAAATTAGGAGAGTAAATGTTTAGTCAGCGACTGAAGAAATCCATTAGTTATCCTTTAATAGTTTAATGGAAAACAAGAATAATGATCTGGGGTAAGCAGCTTAAGTCGATCTGGAGTTCTCAAATCCTTCTGTGACATTTCAGCTGTTTCATAGCCTCCACGAGACTTACCATAATACTGCCAGCTTTTTGTCCCCATCTGAAGCCAGGGGGCTCGCGAAGTTCTTCAGTCTCATCGCGTACCTTTGGAGAGAAAGGACAAGTGTAAGTGCCATCTATGCGACCTCTCAGAAAGCTCAGAAGTCATTGGTATTCCCATGCCTCGGTGCCACTGCCTCTAACTAGGGCATGTGGGCAAGAGCACACTTTCACGGGCACGTGACAAACGATGATCAACAAGGAGTGCCGTGGAAGGTCTGCTAGTATGGTGCGTGTATAAATGCTGGCAAAAGCATAAGAAAGAACGAAAGCTTGCCATTTGCAAGGACATGGATGGAGCTGGAGAGCGTAATGCTGAGTGGAATAAGTCAGTCAGAGAAAGACAAATGCCGTATGATTTCACTCATCTGTGGAATGTAAGAAACAAAACAAACAACTCAAGGGAGGAAAAAAAGAGAGACAAACCAAGAAACAGACTCTTCACTCTAGAGAACAAACTGATGGGGAGGGGAGGGGAGTGGGGATGGGTGGAACAGGTGATGTGGATTAAGGAGAGCATTTTCGATGAGCACAGGGTGAAGTATGGAAGTGCTGAATCACTATACTGTACACCTGAAATTAATAGGATGCTGCATGTTTACTAACTGGAATTTATTGTTTTTAATTAATTTAGTTTTTAATGTTTGTTTATTTTTGAGAGAGAGAGAGAGAGTGAGCAGGGGAGGGGCAGAGAGAGAGGGAGACACAGAATCTGAAGCAGGCTCCAGGCTCCTAGCTGTCAGCACAGAGCCAGACATCGGGCTTGAACTCTCAAACCGTGAGATCATGAGCTGAGCCCAAGTCGGACGCTTAACTGATTGATTGAGCTACCCAGGTGCCCCACTAACTGGAATTTAAATAAAAACTTAAAAAAATTTAAAAAAAATTCTGGGAGAAGGCTGTTTCTAGGATCACTCTAGCTAAACAACATTCCTGGTTTGCCATGAGAGGTGGCCACAATGTCAGTCTCAGTTGACTTTATGACAGATGAGCTAAATAATACACGACTCTGTGTGACATGGGCATGGGGAGCCCACAGTCACACAANTTAATTTATGGTACTTGTATATTTTGTCTTTCCATTCTCTTTAATTGTTACTGTTCCACACTGGGGTGATCAAAGGTTGAGCAGTTCTCATTTTTTTTTTCTTCTAGCTGAGCACATCCCATTCTGGGCATTTAGACTCTTGAAAATCAATTCATTGCATAAAATCATTGTCTGAGCTTTAATGCAATTTCACAGGTACCTGTGGAGGAATACGTAATGGAGTTCAGTGTTGCAGAAGGAAGCTGAACGCGCGCAGGCGGCCTGGGATAGTTCTCATTTACGAGAAGGTGATGGGGAGCCTGCAGCACAGACTCCCTGTTTTCAACAGCCTCCCCAGAACACTGGCACCCAGGGCTTGCCCCCCACGACTCGGTTACTCCTTCTTGACTTCTGATGAGGGAACGTTTTCCAACAAAAGGACCGGAGCACGTGATGAGGGTCCCTTCTGTCGTTGCCATATTAAGCAAAAGGATTTTTATTATGTAATAAATCAAACTGTCTTTGACAGTTGGATCGCTGAAATGTCAAGTCATTGTGATGCCCCACTTGTTTGCACAAATACATTTCTATTGCAGATTCCCAGGGCTCAGAGCAACTATAATTACTTGATGGAAGAAAACTGGGCTCTCTCTCTGTGGCCAGCATACTGTCGGAGAGAGAGTAATAAAAATCTCTGCAACACAATATTATGCTACTAAAAACTATGTTCATATTACAGTCGCTCTCTAATTGCAACCACTTTTGAAGTGACTTCATAGTGGAGCCTCAACAGCTTAAATGGACCAGAAGACCTAGTTGCTTTAGCCCATTTTATTCTCAACTGAAATTTCTCTCAAAAACAGAAACTTAGACACACACATGCTTTATAGAAAATGTAAAACATGTCCACACAGAGAGGGCACCCAAAGAGGTGCATATAAAACTGAGGCAATCTGAACAAAGTCCATGGATTTTATCAGTGTTGGGGGGAACGGACTGTGGGGCCACAGGAAGTCTCAGTATCATTTCTCACAACTGCACAGGAATCTATAACTGGCTCAAAAATAAACTGTAAAAATATTGACTTTAAAGCAAATGTCCAGGGGCGCCTGGGTGGCTCAGTCAGTTAAGCATCCGACTCTTGGATTCAGTTCACATCATATCTCATGGTTTGTGAGTTTGCACCCCACGTTGGGCTCTGCGCTGTCAGATTCTCTCTCTCCCTCTCTCTCTGCCCCTCCCCCCACTCACCCCCACAAATAAATGAACAAACTTAAAAAAATAAGCGTCCATACATTCTCCATCGACTTTTACCCAGGTTCTACTGAGATATAGTCCTGGGGGAGCAAACTATCAGATAATGAGAAGACAACAACAGCTGTGCTTGGAACAAAATGTTTTTTCGTAAATAATTATGGAAAAAGATGTGTTTTCTAATGGACATGAATATTATTCAGAGATTCACATTGCGTTCTTACCAAGGACAAGATATGATGTTCTGCTTTTATATTTTTAAGGGAGCATGTTTTTTTTTTTCCTAAAAGAAAATGAATAAGAAAGAAAAATACAGCAAGCTAGAAAACACCCATAATTTCACCCTATTGCAGCTATGATCTCATTTCCCTTCCAGGTTGGTCCACAGGCAGAAACATGCTTTTCATGGGGAGAAATGTTCTGTGTATATAATTCTGCAGCTCATTTTTACTTTAACATTGTATTATAAACATTTTCATGCAGCTACATAGTCTCCATCATTATTGCAATTCAATGGCTGCAAAGAATTCTGTTGAGTGTACTACAGTGTAATTACTTACTCTTCTGTGATTGATTATTTGGTTTGCTTCTAATTGTGTGCTATAATATATGCCAAACTGAA
>NW_027528855.1:1181752-1224950 GCF_008692635.1 Crocuta crocuta | reverse complement strand
GATAATTTTCTCTACTCTTACAGTTATTTTCTTCAGTACAGGAAATTCAAATTTCTAGAAGTTGAATTACTGGCTGAAAAGATATGAATGCTCATTTGTAGAGGTTTTCCTACACAATGTCAAATTGCCCTCAATTTACAATGATCAATTTCCATTCCCACCACCAGCAAAGGNATACAGGCTTAGGAAGAAATTCTCCAACACAGGAAGGAAAATATAGCCCTCAAACGGCTATGGGAACATAATTTTATAAAAGATGTGTTGCAGAAAAAAGGGAGTCATATTTAGGCAGTCCTCTGCTAAGGACTCAATCAATTTTTTAAAAAGTTTTTTTATTTATTTTGAGATGGGGGAAGAGCACAGGGGTATAGAGAGAGAGAGAGTGAGAAAGAGAGAGAATCCCATGCAGGCTCCGTGCAGTCAGAGCGGAGAGAGAGAGAGAGAGAGAGAGAGAGCGCACACAAGTGGGGGGTGGACAGAGAAAGACAGAGTGAAAGAAACCCAGGTGACTCCACTGTCAGCACGGAGCCTGATGTGGGGCTTGAACTCATGAACTGTGAGATCATGACCTAAGCAGAAACCAAGAGTCAGAAGCTTAACCGACTGAGCCACCCAGGTGTCCCACCCCTCAATTTTTAATCCTTATAAGTTTTGCAAGAATTTTCATTTTGTGCATCAATGAAAATCACTGGCAGCCTTGAATACACTGAGAAATCATTTTCCCCTTAAAAAGCCACAGAGTGAGAGTGGTGGCTTTCACAGAGCAAAAAGAAAGTCCAAGAGATACTTCACATGCTTCTCTGAACAGAGAAAATTGGAAGGTGGCTGCCTGGCCTGCCAAGGTGAGGCTGCTTTCCTTGTAATCTCCTTACTTTTGTGGCTTTAGCTTAATCATCTGATTCTAGGCAAGCATAGATTTTTGTTCCTTTATAATAGTCCACACTCTTTTAATCGAGCCAGAGGTGACCCGGAAATAAGGACCTATCAGGTAAAGAATGGCTCACTCAATCTCAAAAGCAATTATTTAGTCCATCCAGCAAATTATGGCGCTTTCCCACTATTCAGAAGTGGATTAAATTATTTTACAAATATCTGCATGTTACCGGAAAATACTACGACAGGCATTTCTTCTCTTTCCCCTTCTTCCAGGAATTTTTCTGATTACCCACAAATTCTTCTCCATAGAGACCAACAAGAGGCCAGAAAATTTCATTTCAAATGCAAATGAGATCAAGAATCTGTGCAGTTAATATACTCGCTCCAATCCTCTTACCTTTACCCCTCCTCTGCTACCACCTTGTCTGTTTCCCTGAAATTCCAGACACATGGGAAGTTTATTGCGCACCTGCAGCCTTAGATGCCAACTCTGCAGCCCCTCCTTTTTTACAATTTTTAAAAAAGGTTTGTTTATTTTTGCGAGAGAGAGAGAGAGAGAGAGAGAGAGCAAGCCAGGTAGGGGCAAAGAGAGAAGGAGACATAGAATCTGAAGCAGGCTCCAGGCTCCAGGCTCCAAGCCGTCAACACAGAGCCTGATGTGGGGCTCTAATTCATGAGCCGTGAGATCATGACCTGAGCCTGAGTCGGATGCTTAACCGGCTGAGCCACCCAGGGGCCCCTAATCATGGCCTCTCCTTTTTAATTACGGAGGCAGAAATACTTGGAAAACACGGTTTATAACAGGAGTCCTCATAGCGCCACCTTCTTGAATTGCACTTTGAAAAGGCAAGTGTCAATGCCAAATGGTGAAATTATTATACTTCACTTCCACCCACCACGTTTCCATTTGAATTTTATGAATATTGCAAATTATAACACTCACATTATAACCTCTGAAAGGGGTCATTTATAAAAGCAGTGTCCATCAACTATAAATTTTCCATGATGTTAATCGAATGGCAAGAACTAATTATGATGACTTCTAAGAAGAAGATGTGTAGGACAAACCATTAGGAGGAGGAAATGATATTTTTAGAAAACATAGCAGTTTCTAATTATGAGTGAAATGAGCTTAGGAAGATGGCTGCAGAAAGGCCATGAACCTGAGGAGCTCCACGGTCTCGGAGTACATGGTATACGGAGACTTGGCTTCCAGAGGGTCTCGCTCCATGGCGTTGCCGCATTCGGTGAAAGACAGGGCTGCATCGGCATAATTCACGGCTTTGCCAAATTTCTCAAACTGAAACAGGAAGATCACTCGTGAACACAATATTGCCTCTCTTCTCCCTCGTATAAAGGAGTGGGTCCCAACCTAGGGCAATTTTGCACCCCTCTTGCCGGGTAACATTTGGCAACATCTAGAGATATTTCTGGTCATGAGCACAAGGGACTAGTTGCCGCAGGCCAGAGAGACTGCCAAACATTCCCCAATGCCCCGGACAGCCCCCATGGTGAAGAATTACCCCGCCCAACATGCCAATAATGCCAAGGCTGAGAAGCCCTGATGGAAAGGGGAGTCGATATATGACTTTGTAGCCACATGACACAGCTGATTTAAGGTTCGATTGTCATGACACTGAGGCTGGTTGGGAAGAGAAAAAGGCAGCCAAGGTAGCACGTGTGTTGCGGCGGTGTGATCATGTATTTGCGGTACTGTTATTGTCATTTTTTTTTAGTGGCCCAGAATGGAAATCACTGCCTTGGCTAGTTTCTCTGCACTGAATTGATGAGCCTACTCATGGCAGGGTCCTACGGACAGAGCTTGTGATGAACTCTGCTTTTGATAAGGCTCCTGGACCACATCCAGATACAGTCTGTGCTTGGAACTCTCTGTGAGCACGTGGACACCACCCCCAGGAGAAGGGCAACAACAAATTGATGCTATTGTCATGAAAAATGTGAGGCTTTAGTGAGACTGTTGACAATAATCACATCACTTTCATTGTAAATGATGGTCTGAAATAGTGTGTCAAAAAGCCAAAAAATATAGCACTACTAAATATTTTAGTTTAGCAAAATTTTATCGCAAAAGGTTTTAGCCCTGAAAATGGACATGATTAAAGTGACTTAGACATACTGATTTCTTTTTTATGTGTAATGAATATTATATATGACACTTTTATAGTGAGTATTTTATAACAGTGTTTAATGTTTTCAATTTTTGATAGTGGGATGTAGGAATTCCACTAATATGGAATTTTATGGAAAAGAACCGATATAATGTAGATTTAGCTGTTTTAATTTTCTTGTATACCTTTTATCAAAATATTTTCTTGTGGCTGCGAAGGTTTCAATTCTCAAAATGGCAGAGAGGCTGTCTCTAGCAAAGGATTAAGTACAACTGCTTGTTGTAAATGACTCTCTTTATAATAAATGTTCTTCAGGTTTTAAATATTGCAGGAATTCTGTGCTTTCCTTACTGTAAGCTGTTGTGGAAAAATACTGGTTTCAACCAAATTCAAAGTGATTTTATGAAAACCTGTGTGTGTCTATGCAAATTGTCTCCTTCTTCTCTTCCCTTCCAAGATTATTTCCTTAGGTAATCCAGCTCTGACTGACTCTCCCACGGGGAAATTAATCTTTACATCCTCAGTTTTCAAAGTGACTTTTCATTCACAAACCCATAGCTGGAAGGCTTCTTACAGATCTCCTAGCCCAAACCTCTCTTTTTTCCCAGAGGAGAAACTGAAGTCCAGATGGAAATTACATGGCCATAGTGCCACTCAGTAGCTAGGCCACGCCTTCTTCTTGGGGTTCAGTTTCCCCAACCATAAAACGAGGGGCTTGAAATATAGAGGGGCTTCCAGCTCTGGCACAGATATAAGCCTAGCGAAGATATCTTCCTCTAAATGAGTGTTTCTCCACCCTTTTTCCATCATTACTATCTCGCCCCTGGCTACGGAGGAAAGTATTTCAGATATGTCTTTCACACAGCTCCACTGCAATTTCAATGCCAAAAATGTACTCATTATCTCTTTATGTACTGTTGCCTTGGGGGTCACATCCATTGCAATGTCTGACTTCTTTACTTTACCCCCCAAACTGGTTTTTGCCCCCATGCGGGGGATGAAATGTCCCCAAATGAAAATGCATTTTCTAAATGGCTTAGGCCAAGAGTGAGTTTGGGGGCACACAGAAACACGACACTGGAAGGTAACAGAGTGTTAGTGCTTAATCACATGCATGTATCTCTGTGGCTCTGATGCTTTTCAGTTCTTCTAAATCTCACCTACAAGATCTCCCATGCCCATCCCACTCGTCCTGAGCCCATGGACCAGCTTGTCAAGAACGTTCATGTGCTCCCTTGCCCTGATTTTGACAGGGTCAACCTACGAGCACATCTGTGCTGCTGTGGAATTGAGGACATGCCTTACATATCAGTGGCCTCCCATACAATGGTAGCAGGCAAAATCTCCCCAGCATCTCTGGTGGAGCTGGTACCCAGGCTGCTTTGTCTGTTTCATCTGCAGGAGCAGAGGACAATAGTTTTCAAAGGACGATTCACACCACAGAAAGGTTAGCTGTAGACAATACCTGAGCAATATGTACCATGGTGGGAAAAGGACAGGAAGTAGGGAAGCGACAGACGCAGCAAGTCACAGCGCAGAGACTGTCATGGTACTCTATCACAGCCCCGCCAGCGTCCAACACCGCAGGTCCGCTAAGTCCTGGATGGATGTGATGCCATGTTGGAGGATACTATTCTCTTTCAACATAACAGAGTTGAACTGATACCTCTAGTTATGCTGGGGTTCAGTCAGAGGTGAAGATCCTGAATTGAGGGCCTTCTCTAGGACAGTGGAGAGTGTTAACGCCCATGCCTGCGTCCCAGTCTCAGAACTTCGGATTCCATTTGTCTGGGGTATGGCTTTGGCATCAGGTTTGTTTTAAAGCTCCCTGAAGAATTGTAACATGTGATTGGGACCCCCCTGATAGGAGAAGTAATCAGGGCAACTCAACATGCTGAGCTCATCCTTGATCTAGGTGGCCAAGGCCCTTGAGGCAGCAGGGCCATGCGTCCTCAGAAATCCAGATGACAGAACTTCCCTTCTCTGTGTTGGGTCCTCACCTGGCTGTAGCCCTCACTCTGGAGACATGTCATCGAGGCAGCATGGGGCAGAGGTTTTTCTACAAACCTAGGTTTCCCAAAACCAATTTTTGAGGCCACTTACCTAGCTTTCCATAACCTTCTCTGTGCCACACTGGTCCTGATTTATCGGGACCAATGGGAGTTCCCACTTTCTCCAGGGCAGTTTCAAAAGTCATTTGAAAATTCACTCAAAAGACAACAATAGTATATGCCGTTTAGCTTCTGAAGTTAGGGCAAGGGGAGGAAGAGCAAGAACATGGGTAATGGCAGGGCAACATGCTGCCAGGGACCTGGGAACTCTGCTGTGAGGAGTTAACCAGCCCCAATCTGCCTGTGTCAGACCAGCGAGGAAGTTTGACTTGTATGTAAAGTGCCTTCTTGGTTCCCCTTCAAAGCATGATACCATAATGGGAGGCAAGCAATGAGAGGAAAAAACCTACCAGTGCATCAGCTTTGTGCTTTAGCTTCTTAGCCTCTTGCATGTAATAATCAGCATTGTGAACCCTAAACAAACAAAACGATCTCTTTCAGCAACCAAGGTTTCATCTTTTCACTGAAAAGCCTGATTGTTTCACTATAAATCCATTCCAGTACAATGCCCTCAAAGGGGTAGGTGATTGCTCTCCCTTCTATGACAACCAACCCTGAAATAACCCCAGAAGTGGAACATGAAGTGCATAGCGTGCGTCAGGATAAATGACTGCCCCCTCCAACCCAGGCGTTGCATGGTCTGAAAATTCCACGGACCCAAAAGAACCTGGCTGCCTTTGGCACACTGTTCAATCTGAGGATATGGATAAGAAAGGGGACAAAGCAACCTAGAATTAAGCACCTGTCTTTGGAAATGGTAACAGAGCTCCATGATTAAAATGGGCCAACGAAATTTCTCAGTGGGGACAGAGCTGTGCATGGGGAGGAGGAGCTACTGCTAAGGTCCCAACTGTGGGTGACACGTGTAAGGTGCTAGAAAAGCCATACAGCCTCCACCCCCAATGCTATCTCTGTGATAATCGGGGGACAACATACGAGTCATCGAAAGTAAGCTTGGGTCTCCGGACGTTGGTGGTGCTGCTGGACAGAAGGGGCAGGGCTGCCCAGGATGCCATCTCCAGGTGACTGCTGTCCATGAGGCCAGTAGTGATGGTAGAGGTGATGGTGGAGATGGTTGTGGTAGTGGTTGTGGNAATTGCAGTGATGGTGACAGTGACAGTGGCAGAGGCTGTCTTTTTTGGAGTGTCTCCATCCTGAGAAAAAGGACAAAGAGTCACCATAAGGTCCAGCTTTTTAGACCATCTTTTCGTATGTACTTTGAATGTCAAGCACATTAGGAAACAAGAGAAAGGAAAACAATGCACACAGCTGGAGGATAAATAGGTGACCCTGGTATATCACCGGCTTTTGGTCTGTGATGACACCAACCACCAAGGTAGTCAAGTGCTGTGATTACATAAGCCCCGTCATCCCATGAAGACAGCCATTGGTATATCTGGTAGGAGAGGTGGGTGGGGAGAGGAGGAAGGGGGAAGGGAGGGAAAGAAAGATAGAGAGATGAGCAAGGAGAGAGAGGACTCAGCAAGAGTGGGTGCAAGACTTGGAAAGCTTGTTAAAACACAGGCTGCTGGGCCTCATCCCCAAAGTTTCTCACTCAGGCTGTACAGGGTGGCCTGAAAATTTGCATTTCTCATAAGTTCCCAGGTGATGCTGATTCTGCTAGTCTGGGAGCCACACTGCTCTAATGAATCGTATTTGTAAATCAAATCACCTTTTCGTGCAATGAATAACCACTTCCTAATTTATCTATTTGTTGTATGTCAAGTTTACTGAAGCAAAGTATATAAAGTGTGTTGTGCTGGTAAACCAACCAAACAAACAAACATTAAAACAATTTAAAAAAAGAATTTTTGCATTTATGTTGATGATGGAGTTAGGTCTGTAGTTTCCTTTTCTTGTAATGTCTTTGTCTGGACTGAGTGTTAGGATAATGATGGCCCTCATAGAATATTGGCAAATATTCCTTCCTCTCCATTTTTCTGAGAAAAGTTTGTATAGAATTGGTTTTACTTAATCCTTAAATATTTGAAATAATGTACCAGTGAAGCAATTTTGCTCACAGGTTTCTTTGTGGGAAGATTTTAAATTACAATTTCAACTTATTTAATAAAGTAAGGCTATACTGGTTAAAAAAAAAGGGTGAGAGAGAGAAGAGACAAAGAAAGAGAGAGAGAGACATTGAGAGAGAGAGAGAGAGATTGAGAGAGAGAGAGAGAGGTGAACCTGATATGTATACTTTTAATAAGGGAACAGCTCAGAACTTTCACTAGAATAAATAAGATACCCCAGCCACTGCAAAATACCAAATCCAGTGCAGCAAATAGCAGCACACCAGGCCTTGTATCCTGGGACTAAGGCTGAATCTGCCCTTTTGTTCCTGAGGTCTTGACTGATGTCTGTGTCTATGCCACCTGAGGGCCTCCAGGATAGTGAAAGCTCCTCTTGACCAGATCAAAAACCAAATGGGTAAGAGACTTTGGGGCTTCACTCTGAACTGTCATTGCCCACAGAAAGAGTGGGATCCAGAGGAAGAAAATAGGTGGCAAGATTTGTAATCCTGTGACAGTATGTGTCATGAGACCACGTGCCCTGTTCACATGGTAGACTCTGCCCTCTCTCCTTGGCAATGGTGAGATGATCCTGACTCTTCTATTTCTGGTTATGCTTTGCCATGGGACCTCTTCCTCTGTATGGTCTTCTGAGTTGGTATCTCCCTAAAGTTGGTATCTCCCAAGGTTCATTCCTTAGGTCTCTTCTTTCTTGACTTTGGCAGGATTTGCCAGTCGTGTATGTACTGGCACAGACTTGACAACACGCAGACCACTGCCAAGTGGAAACCTCGACCTTTCTCTCTAGAGCTCTAGACCTGCAGTGATCACCTCTGAGTCATTACCACCAAGATGGTCCATTAGTACCTCAAATTGCTCTGAAACCAAATTGATAACCAAATCCATCCCCTCTTTCTGTTAATGGCAGGATGGTCTTCCCTGTTACCAAGGCTGGATTTCTCCATGTCAGTAAGGGCACCGTGGGCATCCCTGGGGTAGGAACATGGGAACCAGTGTCTCCTGACCTTGCCTTCCATCTGAGCTGCTCTGCTCAGTCAGCTTTATATATCTAAGTTCTGTAAATTCTTTCATTTCAAAAAATGATAATGTTCCTAAAACTCTTTTTGAAAAGACCTTCAAAATAAAATGAATTTCACAGCTGTATTTCATCTTTAATTTCTTCCTCTTTATTACCCTTATCCAATCAATTACAAAGTCCTATTCATTCCATCTCCCCAACGTTTCTCAAATCTGTCCCTTCCTCCTCTGAAGCCTGTAGCTTCTGACTAAGACCATCAGCCTCCTGGCTGGACCCCTGACCTCTGAGCTAGCCTCTCCAATCCACTCTCAATCTGCTGCTGGCCAGCAGATTTCACTGCCTTGCATCCAAATGCAAACCCAGGGCTGAGCTCCTTTGCTGGCATGTAAGGTCCTCCCAGATCTGGCTTCAGCTTTCCACTTCATCTCCCACTACTCATTCCCATGGACCTTCCACCAGACTCAACACACCTCACTTTCTTCACTGTCTTGCTTTGGTTCATGCGTAGTTTTAGTTGAAAGTACCTTCCCTTTATTACCTTTCTTTTTTTTTTTTTTTTGCCTTGTGATAACTTACTTTTTAATTTTAAGAAATTATGGTAAATGGGGGAAAGAGTGGGGGAGAGGGAGAAAAGGCAAACCATGAAAGACTCTTGAATACTGAGAACAAACTGAGGACTGATGGGTGTTGGAGGGGGAGGGGGGAGATGTGCATGGAAGAAGGCACTTGTTGGGATGAGCACTGGGTGTTATATGGAAACCAAGTTGACAATAAACTATTTGTAAAAAATTTAAAAAAAGAAACATAAAAAAAAGAAATTATGGTAAAACACATATGACTGGCTTATTTTACCTAGCATAAAGTCCTCAAGGCTCATCCCTGTTGTAGCACGCGTCAGAATTTCCTTCCCTTTTAAGGCTGAATAATATTCCGTTGTATGGACAGATCCCATTTTGTTTATCCACGTCCTTCATTTCTAAACCGTATTCATCTATTAAGGCCCAGCTCAACAAATGCCTTCTCCTCCAAGAAAACGGCCTTCTGTCTATAGTCAGAAGTGCGTTAATCCTCCTTGGCCCCTTTAGAGATCTGAAGTCTGTCTCAGTCCCTTCTCTATGACACCAATCACCATATCCACTTTATATTCTAACTCTTGGAGCACATGTTTCATTGCTTCCCTTATATTGAGAGCTCTCTGAACACTGGAGCCATCTCTGATTTATGACATGGCTACCGTACCCCATGCCCCCTGCCCCACAGCCTTGTACTCCCAGTAATTTGCTGAGTGCATGAATGCATACCTGCCTTAGTCAAAAGGTCACCTTAAAAATAGAAGCCAGGTCACCTGGGTGGCTCAGTCGGTTAAGCATCCGAGTTCAGCTCAGGTCATGATCTCATAGTTTGTGAGTTTGAGCCATGCATCAGGCTCGCTGCTGTCAGCTCAGAGCCTGCTTTGGATCCTCTACCTCCCTCTTTCTCTGCATCTCTCTCTCTCTTTCTGTCTCTCAAGAATTAAAAAAAAAAAATTAAAAATGGAAGCCAAATGGGAACATTTCTTATGTCCATGAAAATTTATCTTTTCCACTTGATCCAGGATCTTCTGATTATCAAAAATTCTTATCGCCAAGAGCTCACTGAGATGAATTTAATGAGGGGCTACACATCTAAAAATTGTTATGATGGATAGGGAGAAAATAGTTGACAAATCATTATGGATTTTATTCAACCCAAACACATAAAAAAATCAGAGCCTTCTAAAACTCCTAAGCCAACTCCATGTTTCTACTGCCAAAGCCAGATGGCCCAGACCAAACAGTGGAGTCAGCCCAAGATGGTCCCACTTGTCTCTATGGCCGAGATATGTGACAAGAACTCTGAAGCACCACATCCAACTGCACACATGGCATTGATGTCAGTCCTGGCACATCAGACTGGAAATGGCTTCATTCAGCCATGATCATGTAAGTAAGTTACATAAACATGTCCTCTGTCCACACTCAGGCATCCACTGACTCAATAAATAAGCCTTCATGCAAATGTGGAATACAGAAGATGCTGAGAGCATAATACTGAAAACATGTTGGGAGCTGGAAGAAGCCTTATAGATCATCTAGTCAAATTCACTCATTTTATGGACTCTAGAGGTTTCATAATTTGCCCAAGGCCACAGAAAACCCACTGCAGTTTTAGCACTATGAACCAAGTATTTTAACTCCTAGGCTAGGGCAAAAATATACTAGTCTTCTGGCTTTCCAGCCATTCACAAAGAGAAAGAATGACCAAAGAAGAGGCAATAGGTGGTTAGTCGTGGGAAACTATCATGGGAGACTCCAGTGATTTCCTTAAGAAGGACAATCCATTTCTGGGTGCAGATGTAACCATATTTATTAGGTTTCCCTAGAAGCTTTTAGCTCTTGTGGAAATGACTTTGCAGATTCTTGTAAGCGTTACCATTGTCATAACCACAGCTGTATCAAGCACCTAATTCTTTGTGCCGACATACCAGGCCCTGTAGAAAGACAATTGCCTAGTATGGTGTATGCCCTCCCAATGCTTGCAGTACAGAAGAGCGCCAGTTGGAGTTTACAATATTAATTACATCTGGTGTGAAAAATAGGATTGATAGTATAATTCTTGTTTAGACTAGATAGTTTATTTCTAACAAAGTCAGCATTTTAAAATGTGAATGCAAATACTATGTTGGCACACACATATACATGCACAAATTTCATATGGAAAAGGACTATTTCATAAGGAACAATTTCTCTATACTGGTGATGAAATTTGCATAGATATGTATGCCATGCCAGCCATATCAGATGATGGAGGACTTTACATAGGGGTCCTTCAAGCTCAGAGGCCTCATGGCTTTTCGTGGGAGTGGTAAATGAGCACTTTGGTTCAGGGCCCACCACACTGGCATCAAGACATTCGAAAGATCATTGATTTTCACATAACTGCTTTTTTTATATTATGCTTAAAGGAGACTAGATGCATATGGATGCTACATCTGCAAATACATGGAAAAGCAAATGCATTGGTCGTTAATATTCACTGGTGACACTATTGCTCATGGCTTCTGCACTTCAGGTACCTATACCTGAGACAGATGGAAAGACTGGGTGGATGTGCAAAGTGATACAGAGTCTCAAATTTCTATGCTAATGGAGCAGCCATGCAGGAAATCCAAAGGCCTGGATAATCCTTTAGCTGGGTTTAGAACCACAATTGTGTGATTTTTAGCAACAGATACATCTTTTAAATTCCATCCTTGACAGCCACTATTTTAAGCATAATTCACATGTGCTAAGCTGGGTGGTGGAAAGATGTAACTGGGGGTTCCAGCTCCAGTTCAGTGATCTTGGGCAATCCCACCCCATCCATGTGTTCGCTAAATGATCGGCACCTACCATGTGCCAGATGCTGTGATCAGTATTTTGGAAGCTTCCCCACTGCCAAGACATGAAAGCATTTGACCAAATGATATACAAGGCCCTGAGTCTCTGCATAATAAGCTGTTTGGTTAAGTAAGACTGGAATGAAAAATTCATCCTATGTTAGAATAATCAAGCTTTGAAATAATGGGGAGTTTGCGTATTTCTGCACACACATTTGTATCTTCTGTCTGCCTCTTCTGCCCAACCCCCTGTGGTCCCTTCCACTTAGATAAGCTGGGTCAACTTGTTTCTGCCTGATGATTATAATATTTATTCCAAGATGCTTACATTTACGGATATCCCTTTGAAAGTAGCACAGAATTTGCCTTCACTCCTCTTAGGTTTGGTAGATGTGATCTGTCCAATCAGAGGGATGTTTTTGTCTTGACTGAAGGGACCATTGGTGCCACTGATGTTTCTGCGGCGTGGAGGATCCTCTGGCAGTGGAGAAAGTGGAGGAGGAAACAGCTTTTCTTCTTTCCTTCTATTTGCTCTCCTGGATGAATTGTTTCTGTATAAACAAAAAGTGTAGGGTGTCATAAAATTTTGTCTCTCTATTATGGCTTTTCCCATGATGCTGGTACTTTCAACGTAAGTGATATTTTAGCTGATGGTCTTTTGCCTATGGCGAAGAGTATAAATATAAAAATGCACATAGACGTAGATATCTATAGAGAGATATAATTATAAATAAATGAAAATGTATGTATCCAAGAATAAACACATGTCTTTGAAGCAGAACTCCATGAAAAATGTAAATGTCTAAGGGTGCTACAGTGTGATATTTGCAACCTTTCAAGATTCCTCTTAATTAGATTTTTATGGAAAATCCAATGCAGACTTTAATCCCGTCATTTTTTAGGATGGTTCCCTACTTATTTTGCCCCAGGACTTAACTGCATAATCACACAATGAATGGTACAATAAACAATTAGTGGGGGGATATTTTCTTAAGAAATAGTATGCTTGTACATTACTTAGCTATCAATAACACACTAAATACTTTTGTGATATACTGCACACTGTACTTTCAAAATGTTCTATGCCCACGCTGAGGTGTAAGAAGCTCCTGACCTCAAGCTGTTATACCAGAGAGTACTGATGTGCTCCACTTTACAGAACCCATCTGAAACCTATTTTGTTATATCGCCACAAGATATCTGTAGTTCTAGAAGTACTCCTGTGCTTTCAGACTGATTTATCTGCCCATTAAATGGGCATCATCAAATAGACAGAGACTTCAAATAAAACAGAACAACTAAAACCTTATGCTAGCTGCTTAACATGGTAATTGGGTCATGGATTTTCATTTTAGTTACTGTCTTAGCCTAATCAATGAAGATTACTTGAATTTTAATCTTTTCTTAGACAACTAATATTGCACTGTGCAGCCATTTACTTTCCATGATTATTGACTACAATTTTCAATAGCAAATTAAGTCAACGAGAATTTATGTTTTCCTCTTGGTCAATTTCAGTCAGTGTCTAGAAATATAGATTTACAATATCTCAAGGCAACAAATCAAAGATGAACAAGCATTCAAGTGGTTTGATTTCCTGCAATGGTAGCAGTCAATGCAGTCTGCTCGTTCCACTTCCACTGTGTTGCCCACATTTGCCAACTGTAATAATATTTGCCATCTTCTCCATCTTTTGTTTCATAAATGTGGCCCTGTGTCAATTTTTGTCAAGCAGCAACATTTCTAAAAACATAACTGCTTCTGCCATTACATCAATTAGTCAAAATGAACTAAAAAAGATATGCCAGCAGATTTAAAAAATTGCTTCGATGTGGAGAACCATTTTCAGATAGCTGTGATGCCTGATTAAAACAATGGTGAACATATGGATTCAGACACCTGTGCACGAGGAAGCACCACAAACATCAGGCCACGCTAAGTGTAATCAGCATGGAGGTATTGGACTTTCAGGTATTATGTGTGGAGGTATGTTAAGCATTGCCATGGCATCTATGAGAGGTGAATGGTTCATTAGCCATGGCCACTCCTCTGCTACTTGAGCTGCCTGAGAAGGCAGTGAGGACTTCAAGGGGCAAAGCTATTCCCTAGAGGCATTGGATTTGCCATTAGCTACTACAGTTGGGCTAGGCCTTCCCATCTGCCACTGGACTCAGGATGCTGCACACAGTCCAGCGCATTCTGTGTCGTGGACAATGGTCACCTGGGCCCCTTTCCATCCATTTGCTAGTGAGCTGGAACCATGGGGCTTTTAATAACTTCCTTGGTGAAGGATACCCAGGGAGCATGTTCTAGAAATCACTCTGTCACCATTATGGCATCTTACTATGAGAACAGTTTTTGATACTATGGGCACGTCTTGGTGTAGGCCAGAGAAGGACAGCAGACAAAAGAAGTGTGTCCCCACCACCACTCAATGCTTCAGAGGCCCTGCTGATGGTTCAACCTCCTGAGGAGGTGTGGGGTGCGGGTGGGGCTCTGCAGGGCCCTCCTGCTGGGTGACAGGAACCACAGCTGTCATGGCCTGGTGTGGCAGTCTTGGCTAAGTTTCGAACATTCATTTAGAAAAGTGAATGTTGTCGGGGCACCTGGGTGGCTCAGTCGGTTGGGCGTCTGACTTCGGCTCAGGTCATGATCTCACTGTTGGTGGGTTTGAGCCCCACGTCGGGCTCTGTGCTGACAGCTCAGAGCCTGCAGCCTGTTTCGGATTCTGTGTCTTCCTCTCTCTCTGACCCTCCCTTGCTCATGCTGTCTCTCTGTCTCTCAGAAATAAATTAAAAACATTAAAAAAAAAAAAGAAAAGTGAATGTTGTCTCATAGAAATTTCCAAGGACTGGGTTTGGAGGGTCGACAAGGCACAAGGAACAGATGGAGCAGATTTGGATTTGTTTGATGAGCCTAAGAACCTTAGGCCCTTTATGAATGATAAATGCTACTAGGTAAACACTGCATTCCTAATGACTACAAACGCAGAAAGATCATAAAGACCATGAGTTAGAAACACCATTTTATGAAGAACAAATTCAAATTATTGGACATTTACTGAAGAGTTGGTCATCAATCTTGCACGAGATGGGAGAAATATCAGGTCACTGGGCTGCTTAGGGAGACTGGCATTGGAGACTGACGGTTGTGGGAATGCCTCCTGCCTTTTCCTTGAGCCTTCAAGGAGCCTGAACTGGTCAAAGTCTGGGAACTGGGAAGGTAGTGCCATCCAGCGACGCCATTTTAGTCTGTCCTCCAGGAAAGGAGGAGGGCCATGGAAGGACCATCTTTGACCACTGGGGAAGAAGCATGCTTCCCCACAGGCCTGGCTCACTCTGAGGTGAAGGGCTCAGCTTGCCCCATTGGAGGGGCCGTTAGTTCTGAGAAATGCCAAATATGCAACGGGGTGTTTTGGAGCAAAGTTATACCCGGGATACACAGGCACCATACAAAGCGCTATGGAGCCTCTGGGAAAGGGGCAGCTTGGGGCCCAAATCTCCTTATTATACCAACTGTGTAGAGTGGTAATTGGCTTTTTCCAACCTCTCCTCTCAAAACAATAAGGATCTAAACAAATGTAAGCTGCAAACTTATTTCCAACATCTTATGTGTGGCAGATTGATGCCATATCACTGATGTTAAACAGTAATCTGTGAAATCAATTGTTAGCAGCAGTTAGCCAGATTGCCTCTCTACTCTGGGCTGCTAATAGGCTCCAAAACTGGTCTTTGATGGAAGTAATCTCTAATGTTGAATGAATTTATGGCAATAATTATCCAGACGGAATGGTTCCAGTAGCCGACGTGACTGTTAGTTAAGTGATATTTATAAGATGGAAGAATTTGGTCACAATGCTTGGTAGCAACAGGAGGCAGAACTTGTTCTGGGAAAGCTGGGGCCATCTGGGTGGGGAGGGGACAAGGGGGCCTTGTGCCTGACTCTGGCCATTTATGCAAAGAGGGAGAGGTGGAAGGGGCACCAGCCCGTTGGAACATATGTATCCACAGCTGGCTTTCCCTGACACACAGCTGCCCCAGAGGAGGTCAGCTCCCACGTGTCCTTCATCTCTCTGGCCTCCTCAAACGTGTCATGGTTCTGGCCTCTGAGGAGTTCAGGAGGTACTTACTAGTCCTCAAGCTCTCTATTCAGGTTAAGTAATGGCACCAGGGAGGAAGCAGCAGCTGGGCATCCTCTTAAGGCAAAGGGGTTGTTTTCATCATTATCAAAAGTGGAGGTTGCCCAGAAGCAGGTGATCTGCTTCAAGTGATGGGTGCTTCTTGATACTGTCCCTTTTTAATTCATTTACTCCTTTTACTCTTCCCTTAGTGCTGAAAAGTTCACTTTGGTCCTCCATGTGAGCTGGAGTAAAGAAACATGCCTAGAGGGGCGCCTGGGTGGCTCAGTCAGTTAAGCGTCCGACTTTGGCTCAGGTCATGATCTCATGGTTTGTGGGTTTGAGCCCTGNAACAATCAAGGTGGCAAACGAAGACAGGGCAAGACACTCACTCTTTAGTGTTGGGAGGCTTGTGGGGTGGGGCTGGTGAGATGCAAGGGGGCAGCAGGCAGATAGCTGCAGCCTCCTCCAGATGTTGCTTCTTCTCGGGGATTTTCTCTGCAATTCCCATTGGCTTTAATGGGAAGAAAAACACAGTGTTTGAAATACGTGGCACATACAGACATTTAAGAAGCATGAGCGAGGGAGACAGTTTGCTTCTATTTTAACTTCTAGATTAGCCAGGGGAGTTAAACGCACATCTCTGATCCGAAAGAAAAGCAATCAGCCTTGCCCAGCTTACTCCTACCAAATAGTTGGCATTTGAGAGAGTCGAGCTATGACGTGACCCTCTGATTAAAGACTGAGTGGCACAGGTACTCTCCTACCAAAAGCAAAGAGAATCTATAATTTTCAGACTCTTCTCCCATCAACAATGTCCCCACAGAGAAGTCGCGTAGAAATTAATATCACAACTCCATCATGGCATGAAGCTGTCCAAGCAGCATGGGGACTGTGGGTAACACATCAATGTCACTCATACCATCAACAACATGCAAGGCCATAGGGCATGTGCAGGACATGCCTGGGCATGTGCTGTCTCTGAAGGTGTGTGCCTGCCCCTGGCTGCACTGCCATCATCCATAAGAGTGGGGAAACGGTGACAGGACAAGAGTCCCCAGACTTTCTATGACAGCCATTAAAAGTAATATTACCCAGATATCGCCATGAGATGATGTTACTCTAAAAAACTACCCTGAGATCTGGGGATACAACAGAATGAGCTTATTAGATACAAATTCACTTGCCTAGAGCTATTTGAAATGGGAAGAGGCCATTTTGGGTTTTCCCTTTGGATGATAGATTTTTTTTTTTTAAAGTAATTTCTATACCCAACGTGGGGCTTGAACTCATGATTAAGAGTTGCATGCTCTACTGGCTGAGACAGCCAGGCATCCCTCTCCTTCTGATGATAGTTTGTAGGACTGGAATTCAGCCCTAACCTCTCACAGGTGAGGTTTCCTCAAGTCAGGCCAACCACACAGGTGAGGGGACCCAGTGGGCTGGGCAGACTGTGTATCTGCTAGGAACCAGGGTAACAAAGTATCACCCAGGTGCAGGGATACTGATACGTGTCTGGGGAAATTCACAGAGGACGCATTTGTGACCTTAGGAGCACTTGGGTGCCCTGCTGCTGCCAGGGTGGGGACTGTGGGGTGTGGACATGTGAGTCCATGAAAGCAGGCGCTGTTTAAGGAGCGCATCCCAGGGATTGGCTGCCTGGGGCAAGGCAACGCCCTTCACAGTCTTCTTTCCTATACATCATAATCCCTTTTGTGCCATATGTGTTACTCTTCATACTGGCTGCCAAACTCCATACGATTCCTAACACTTCCTCCCTGGTCATGTCAAATACTGCACTTCCCATGGAAAGCATTATTGCCTTCCCCAAAGACTGCAATCCGCTGCCATGAGCCTCCTTGCGAATGAGACTCAATATCAAGTTCGCCAACAGACAGCCACTGCTCATGGTCACTCGGCAGGCCACCGAGGACAGCTTACCTTGTGCTTACGCTTGCCCTTAGGGGCAGGTTTTTCCACAGTCGCAGCAGCGATCTGGCGCTTGGGCTTCGATGCAGTCTCCTTGTGGTCTGGCTTGGCTGGTGCTGTTTGCAGCGTGTTGTGACCGGGTACTCTGGACAGCAGGTCAAGGTCAATCTTCACCCAGAGATTTTTCAGGTTCTCGTGATCTCGTAGAGGGGACAGAAGCTCGGTTTGCATGACAGGGATAGGTGAAAAAGCTGGTTCCTCACTATTGATGGATATGTTGCTGCTGCTGCTGACCAAGGTGCTGAGGGTCAGGCTGGCGCCACAGGTTTCCTTTGATTTGGCAGAATTGCCCCCGGGAGCAATGCAAGGAGGCAGGACTTTGATCTGCAGGGTCTCTTCCTGATCGGTGTTGGAATCAGATGTAGACGAATCCGTTTCGATGAATTCCCGGGACTTTGGCACGATCTTGCCAGGCCCTCTGTACTTCTTTTTCTCGGCGGCCAAGGGAATGTTTGGCCTTGGTTCCTTCCTAGGGACTGGTTTGTGGGCAGTGGCTTTGTTGCGGCCTCTTGGGGGCTCAGGAAGCTCCATGCTTTCTTTTTCTTTGGGGGTGCTGCTGGTAATATTTGGTTTGGGCCAGGTAAACTCGTCAATGCTGGTGTTCTTCTCAACTTTTTTGGGCTGTTTTTTTCCAATTGTCCTTTGAGAAGCTGTCTCAATAGTAGTTGGCAACTTATGCTTCAAAGCCTTTGTTTCTGGAGTTTTCTGGGTAGGCCGTGGACGGGCTTTCTCCCTGATAAGACTGAGGAGAGGCCTCTCTTTGGGTTCAGCCAGGACCTGGCTGGGGTTTGTCTTCACTTTGATCTGGACTTCCATCGGCTGGATGATTGGAGGAGGCACAGACACCGTCTCCATGGGCGTTTCATTTTGGCCACAAATAAACGACTTGTTTTGGGATGTCACTTTGTTAAGCCATTTATCCAGCTGCCACTTGTTGGTTGAGGGCGGCTCAGGCTGTGGATGAGAAGCAACAGCAAGAAAGAATTTCACCTCTCTGAAGAATCTAGAAGGACCTCCAGTACACCAAGTGCTGATAGGAGATGTGCATGTTAAGTGCCCTTTCACACATTTAGAAACACACCCAGAATCCAAATTAATCAAATTATCCANCTGGCGAGGAAGGAAAGAATTCTTCACAGAGGGCTTTTCCAGGGAAAAGGGAGGCCTGGCAGGGAAAACTGTTCCCTAAATCCTTTGGTGGGACTCATTGCCCAACCGCTCACCAGGAGGCAGAGGTAATGATCTCGGGTCCTGAAGAGCCATGCATGTGTGCCTCACATGTAATTCAAAAGGAAAGGCTTCCTATCTGCCAAAGTGCCAGTGCCTCCTATATGATGCTGTAATTCACTGCAAAAAGAACAAGCCTTTTCTATTTTTACTGAAGGATGAAAAGATCTGACTTCCAAAAACCCACTGCAGTTTCCTCAGCATATGGGCAATAACCAATTTATGGGGACATGCATGCAGACATTAGCGTCCGCTGTTAAGCCATGGAAATGATGCGTACAATTCAGGTGCTTGATTCCTAACTCTGAATTCTGCCTGTTGAACTAAAAGAGCCATCATTTTTATTAGAACTGCTCTTCTTTTGAAAGCCATCAGCTGAGGCTTATGGCACCAGCCAACAGTGGGTGACAGAATTAAAAACACTTGAGTAGTTGGGATACCAACCCGCACAGGGCAATGGCAGGGAAGGGTCGAGGAAACTGTATTGGCTGCCACTGTTGATGGTTCTCAACCTCTCAGAACTTTTTTCTCTAATCTATAAAATGGGGGTAGGGATAGCGAGGACCCCGTAGAATTGTTCTGAATATAACATGAGAAAGGGCAGGTCAAGGGCTTCTCATGGTGCCTGGCACTTGGTCCATGTTCTGATTATTACAAACAAGTGTCTACAGAGCCCTGGATGTATCTGCTTGCTGTATGAGGTGCAGGCTTGGGGGAGCTGAGGGGTTATTCTGACTCAGAGAGGAAGGGAGGGGAAGGGTACATTTGTTTTATTTTGAAAGTATAATTTTGGTATTTTATGGAGCTGTGTTAAATGTGTTCATGAATTATTATCAAACACACTTGGAGGATGCAAATTGAAATTTAAAAAAACCCGTCACATGTCTTGAGTCTTACTTGCCAAGTGGCAATTCAGCACTTCAGCCTGGAGTAAGAGATAGTGTCCCCAGGGTCAGAAGTGGGTGTTGACTGGTTCTCTCAAAAGAGAAGTTGCTAGCCCAGGCATCACTATTCTAGGTTTTACACGTGATGAAGCTTGAGGCTCAAAGGAGCTAAATGAGTGCCAGGGCAAGAAATGTCTGTCTTCAAGGGGCTGTACAAATCCATGTTTTCGAGGGAAAAAATGATGTCAAATACCCAAATACTTTCCTGAAGTGTTCACTGTGCTGACAGTGTGTGTCTGTGTGTGCACGCACGTGTATGTGTGTGTGTGTACACGTGTGCATGTGCACGTGCACTGGGAGTGCCGCCTGGGTGACAGTGCTTCACTCACCTCTGGAGTGGCTGCACGAGGTGCCTCATTGGACTCGCTGTCAGTGGTGCTGCTTTCAGTGTCTGAGTCTGACTCGGAGCTGCTCTCAGAGTCACTGGAGCTGCCAGATCCCCCGCTGGCTTGCACTGCAGGCGGGGGCTGAGGAGTGGCCAAGAGTGGGCTGAAAGAAAAATGACATCATCCATTGCCTCATGTAATCTCGAGTCAGCAGGCAAAGAGCACCCCAGCAGCCACGTTCAGCATAAGGACCAATGATCTGCTGAATACAGGCAGAATGGAGCACGCCATCCCATTCTATAGATGGGAAATGGGAGGGTCGGGAGGCCTGGTGAGCGGCTAAAGGTCAAACGTGTGGCTAAGTTCCTAGTGTTCTGTCACACTGCGTTCCTAGTCAGGAACGTCTTGCCTTCTGCATTCCATGTGAAAACTTTAAATCAAGGTTGCATGCCTTCCTGATACAGATACAGATACCACATGCCATACACAGCCTTACATTCTTAACTGTCCCATGCCTTTTTTAGTTGAGATAGTTTTTCATTTTTGGGTGCCATCTTGTTCAGAAACCCAGAGGTTTGTCAAGGAGCTGTCATCTCAGCTATACACAGTATAGTTCTCTCATCGAGGATGGGTGAATTTGACCCCCATTTGAATCAGAGGAAACTGAAGTCCCAAGGGAGGAAGGCTTGCCTCTGCCCCCCAGCTAGTTGGAGAAGTAAGGGGAGAACAGCAACGGCAGAGGCTCTGGGAAGCATATTCCCTGTGGGGTGCCCAGCACCCAGCACCGAGGTGACCAGAGTCACATTTCTTGGCTGCCTTCATCCTAAGTTTTGTAAACTCTTTTATAAAACTCTTACTCGGAGGTATGATCATAAAGGACTGAACAAGTCTAATGATGGATTTCAAATGTGTAAAGCTGAGCAAGCAAAGCATTTGAAAATTGATACCATTTGCCACTCGGCCT
This sequence comes from Crocuta crocuta, assembly GCF_008692635.1. Lineage (NCBI taxonomy): Eukaryota > Metazoa > Chordata > Mammalia > Carnivora > Hyaenidae > Crocuta > Crocuta crocuta. Next base: position 1,203,822 of record NW_027528855.1, on the reverse strand, counting down.
TTAATGATACTCAGTCCTTTTCCTTACTAATTGTTTGCTCTCTGTGCCCATAACAAATCACCCTCCACTGCCTCTTGGCATGTTGGGCTATGTCATTGTCCCCTGCCCTTGGGCTCAGTGTCAGAAGTGGGGCTCCAACCTCAGGGAGCGGAAAGGGCTCTCATCTCCCCATCTCATGAGCCCAATACCCTCTTTGGAGGGAAGTTTAATCATGGTGAGGCCAGGGCCGGGGGCCAGAGCATGGTCCCTGCTGAACCCGCGGGCCGGCCCACGTATCTGCTAAGGACACACTGCCGCTGATGCTCCCAGCTCCCGGCCTGGCTCCCCGTCTCAGCTCAGTCAGGAGAGTCCAGCCCTAGTTCCGGAGGGCATCTCGTCCTGTGGTCCCTCCTTCAAACTGTAGCAAGAAGGACCTCAAGGACCCCTTTGCCGAAGACTCTGGGAGCACAAAGCATTGTTCCTTGGCTGCCCCCATCCGCCCCCCTCAGCAGTGGCTATTTTTTCCTCCAACATGAGAGCTCCTGCCTGCTGAGTTGGAGCCATTACTCAGCTGCTGCTTGGGAAGGAACAGGATCCCTTTTAAGCCAGCATGGGCCCCTTGTCAGTCACTATCCAGTGCAGAGAGCCTTTTCATTCCATGTGCCTGGCTTCCCTAAAGACTGCCCCTTTAATCTCCCAGGTAGGTATTTTCTTTCATATAGCAAAGCTCATTTTAAAATGCTATCTGCTAAGTAAATGCTATCCGAAAGTACATTTCTCTGCCAAATACACCAAGAGATTAAGGGAAGCAGAGGAAATAGGGGACTGTATCCCCTGGGAAGGTGCATGCACGTATGTGTGTATGTGTGTGCGTGTGTGCCTGTATGTGTCCCGGACAGCAGGGATGGGGCCCTACAACTCTCCTTAAAGGCAGTAAAAACTATATTTATGCAAAGCACCCTCTAAATGTAATCAATTGTTTTTGTCTTTGGTTACTAAATAAAGACTGAGGGAACATATCTAATGAGACCAATCCAGACGTTATGCTAACTTGGTCTCAATTCTCCCCAAGTACAGTTTGAAGTCCAGCATGGAGCATCCGCTGGCCTGAGCTGACTGGCTGCTGGACTGCAATACAGTCGAACTCATACTTATGGTTTTCAGGTGAAAGTGGCTGCCTAGTTTTCTTTCATATCTGTGCATTCATTTCTGCCTTCTCAGAAGACTCAGGTCATCCTAGTATTACCAAACTCGACTCTAGATTTACTTTGGAATATTTCTGGATAGTGTTTCCACTTACTGGATTATTTTTGAGCAACTGCTTTAAGAAACAAAACAATCTCAGGGATTATTCCCGTATAACTGGATGCACTGAGGTGATACACATAAGGCACAGATGTCTTATTTGCCAGAATTAACTTATTCATTGCATCACAGTAAAGCTTCACAGACTTAGTTTGAAACTTGTATGTATGCATTTGTACACAGGTGTTCTTTATCCAAAGCACTTTGAAGGGGAGAAGAATTTTGATGTTCAGATTTTTAAAATTTTACATGAATATACCATATATACCAGATATATATGTATATATGTATAGTGTGTGTTTACATATATATACACATATGTATATGGTATATGTATATGTGTGTGTGTGTATAAAATATGTCAAGTGGGATCTGGGGAAGTACCCTTTCATAAATCTCAAAAACTCATTAATATTGCTACAGTAACATTACCAGTTAAGAGGAATAAAAACTTTAAATAAATAGCTGCACATCAGTTGAGGTCGGGTTCTGTCATGAAATGAGTTTGTCTCAAAGTTACTGAAAATGACAGCTCTCAGGACTTTATCAATTTCCGAATTTTGATTAAGGGATTGTGGATGTGGACAGAAACCACATATGAAAAACTGACTCTAACTATATGTATAAATAAGTATAGATAGATATAGACTTGAAATAAAGACTATTTGAAACCTCAGAGTGACCTTGACTGAGACCCAATAAAATGAGACTTGAAATTATTTTCCCTAAGACTTCTTACAGCTAAATCTATTGCTGTGTTCTCAGGAAGGACTCCACGGCCAGTCACTATTGACAATGACCCCTTAAGGGAAAGTCGTGTAGAAAGAACAGGAATAGATTCATCAGCTTTTCAGATCCACACTGATGAACATGGATACTAGGGAGCGAGAGGGAAGGTGGACTTGAATTCAGAAAGGACACAAAGAGAACTCAAACTGGGGGTGAAGGACTTGAGCATCTTAATGAGAAAGAATTGCTTTCTCTGGGCAGTTGCACAGTTGGAAATAGGGAGAGCCAGTGTCTGTGGGAGGGAATAACAGTTGTTTAAAATGGAAGCAAAACTGTTCTCTCCAGTACCTTCCTTTGCCTCTATTATAAATCTGCTGTTCCTGGGCTTGCTGGAGAATCTGGCTGTATCCAGTGTGCTGAGGAATGTAAGCCACATATTTGAGTCTGTCTGACCCTCACTTCCTCTGGGCCCACCTAGCACCGAGCTGGAGCAGCTCCCAGGAACAAAAAATGAATACAAAACCGAAACGCTGTCTTCACAAGCAGTACAAACATCAATATCAGAATGACTGGCCTAGGGCCACATTCTTGTCTGGAATTCATGGTGGAACTCTCAACCTGGCAAATCATCCCAGTATTTCACTTGCAGGTCTCCACTGAAACCTGTTAGCTGTGCAGCTAGTTAAAGTCCCCTTTCTGCTACATTTATTTTCATACATTGCCAGTTTATTTTCCAAACGTATATTAAAGTGGCTATGAGTGAGGCTAGCCCATGCAATACTTGATTCTGCCTAGGAGATGAAGGACTAATGTGCAGTTTACACATTCTTCATTCACCAAACTGTATTAGAATTATTTCTCATGCACCATTTCCTCTCATATTTTACTAAACTGCCTTTAAAACAATGCTAGTGATTATGACAAAGATAATGTGTTATACTAAAAATCATTAACATTTGATGTACCAAACTGTCTAACTCCAGAGTCTGTAAATATTAAAACTGTGCTCTTGGACTTCACCCCAATGCAATAAAACTTCTCAGAGGACCCACATTTGTAACAACTTCAAAGTCAGCTGCTCAACCTTTCCAGAGATCAGATTCTGCTATTGTGTTCATCAGGGTAAAAAGCCTTCACTGAGTAGGTGAAGCCTCATTTTAACCTCAGCCCCATTTGGTAGGTGTTCCTGGTCACAGGCCAGACTGAGTGCAAAGGAGCTGGCTTAGCAATTCAAAGACCCTAGTGGGGAAATGCGGGGCTAGGGAAAGGGATCAAAGAGCAGGCCAGTGGGCAGAAGTCTAGGGGGCACTGACAATGCCTTCTCCAGGCAGAGTTGGCGTTGGTGTAAAAGGCTGGAGCATACCAGGGGATAAAGGCAGGTTTTAAGTGGCAGTCCAGGCACCTTAATCTCTAGATGTGATAGTCTTTCTATGCTTACACTGACTGGGTCTTTTCTGCAATAAAGGCCTCAGGTCATGATACCATAAGCTAGGGAGTTTCAAAGCCATCTGAAGGAATTGGGGGTACTTTGCCTGGAGAAGACTCTGAGGCAGGGAGGAGAGTGTTCCTATGATGATAGTCTTCAAAACCCTGGAAGGTCTGTCCTGTGTGAAAGGGGGTGGGCTTGTCCTGAGGGCCTTCCAGGGTAAAATTAGGACCAATGAGCTAGAGATCCAGTCTGGAAGATTTCACCTCAATGTCAGGAAAGAGTTTGAAAAATCTGCAGCAGGGGCTGTAGGTCAGGGGCACCTGGGTGGCTCAGTCAGTTAAGTGTCCTACTCTTGATTTTGGTTCAGGTTCCGATCTCACAAGTTCATGAGATCATGAGCCCCATGTTTGGGATTGTCTTTCTCTCTCTCTGTCTCTGTCTCTCTCTCTCTGCCCTCCCCCCCTCCACCCGCTCATGCTCTTTCTGTCTCAAAATAAATAAATAAACTTTAAAAAAATCTACAGCTGGTCATAGAGAGTCGCCAAGGCTTTGTAGTCCTGTGAGCTCAAAACCTTCAGATGACCAGATAGCCGGCAACAGAGAACATGGTAGAAAGATTACTATCATGGGCCTCAAGTGGGCTTGGATGATCTTTAAGGGGTTGTCCAACTCAAAAGATTCTGATCCTTACGAAAGTACAGTGTATAGGAGATTTTAAGGGGGACTTTTTAGGACTGTAGACAAAGTGTGTGAGGAGATGTCTGCACAATTCAATGTGCTCCTTAAGGCTGCTCTTGGCAACACTTTATCAGTCACAGAGCTCTTGTGTGAGCCTTAGAGGATTAAGGCTGCATTTCTGTGGGGCTAGTTTATAAATCAGACTTTTCACTAATTCAGATTAACAGCTCCCAGAAAGCTAAACATCTGCATCAGTGCTGATTCTAATCCTAACTTAACTGTAAATTCCTTCCTCAGGAGATAAACAGGGATGATGAATTGGCCATTCTGCTCAATCAAGCTGTGTGGGCACCAAAAAAGAAAGGTTCCAGAATGGATGACAACTTTTTAGTGGGAGATGTACACGGGAGGGCTCCAACCAGCAAAGATCCAATGAGGTACTGGTCTTGGCAACATATTTTGCAAGGCCCAGAATGTGCCAAAGGCAAGCAGCATGAGATGTTTGATGGGGAGTCCTGTATTATTAAACCCTTGTCTTTAGTTGAGACTTGTATGAATTTCAGCAACATGACTCTTTTCCAGTTTTATAGGGATCAAACGTCTGTCTACCAGATAATTTGAAATGCTTCCATATTTGAAGTCATCATTAAGTTGTAAAGGGACAACCCTGGGGCAAAGGAATCAACATTTATAGCTGATCTTACCTCTCTTGCTCATTTTCCTCTCTGAACTCAGGGTTCCAGAACTGGAACAATATATCTGCCTCACCACACTAGGCCACTAGAGGCAGATACTCTGAACCTTGAACCTATCCCAGCCAGGGGAGAGGAGGAATCCATTTTTAGTCTGATTCAGTAGTTTTGAAATCTACCCTTCCCACCTCAGAAACTCCATTTAGCTCCCTTTTCCAATGGGGAGTATATGCAGAGGCATAATACATAAAACAGATAAAGGCAGAGTTGCCCTGGTGGAAACAGGGATGGGGCAGGAAGTAGGGAGAAGGTGTTTCCGGTAGTGTGTCCTCTTCTTTGGGGTGGGTGGCCCCCAAACCCAGTTTAAAAGTAAAATACTTCATACCCCAACATTATCACCAGCAACTCAGGATCAAGCAACTTTTGTGTTAATGGACTGATGCTGTTGATGAGTGGACAGGGAATCACTGTCCAGTTTAATTCAGGCTACACCAGAGTTAATCATTGCCCAATGTGTGCACACTGGGTGTTGCCCTTTTGTCTGATCCTGGTGTCTGAACTGGAATCTGTTCAACTTATTTGCAAGGAGTAATAAAGAAATGCACACCTATCTACTTGTACTCACTTACACCGGCAAGTTACTGAACGTGACACCGTTTAAAGCCCTGGCCGACTGATGAGAGCTATGGTTGGCAAAATAATGACCTCCTCAACAGTGTCCATGTCCTAATCCCTAGAACCTATGAATATGGTACCTCATGTGGCAAAAGGGATTTTGCAGATATGAATAATTTCAGGATTTGAGATGTGGAGATGACCCTGGCCTCGATAATCTGGGCAGCCCCCAGGTAATCACACAATCTCTGGGAGGCAGAGCTCGGTGTCAGGAAGGCACTAGTAGATTACTGACACAGCAATGGGTGATGAACTTCTGGAGAAGCTGTGAGTCAATCATTTGGAACTTTCATAAGGAGTGGAAATGCCTAGTTGTTCTAATTTACCTGACATCTACTTCCTTTCTGAGGTGATACTGATGCGTGATTTTCCCAATGGCTTCTCATAATTACATTTGATTTGCAGCCAGTATGGTTTGGTTAGCCTTTTTGTGGACTGACCAGACCCAGGCNTTGTTTTTTTTTTTTTTAATTTTAAAGATATAATTTGCTAATAAGATTCATGAATCAGGCAGTGTCCCATCTAGCCAACAGAGAGTTCCCTCCCCTACTGGGTTTAAAGAAGTAGTTTTAGTCTCGTGGTAAGAGCATAGGATTAGAAGTCAGAGAATCTCTTGAATGTCATCTTGGATACTTGATTATTGTGTGATCTTAGACTAAGCATGTAACACAGGGTCTCAGATTCTTTGTCTGTAAAATGGGTCTACTATATAACATAGGCAGTGAGAAGACCAAGTGAGCACATTTAGTTGAGGCTTCTCGAGCTTTAGTGTATATGCAAATCACCGGGAGACTCATTAACATGCAGACTCGAATTAGCCAGGCCCAGATGGGGCCTAAGTTCTGTATTTCCAACACACTCCCAGGTGATGCCAATATTTCTGGTTGCTGGGCTGCCCAGAGAGAAGCGAGCCTACAGCCTACATGGGCTACTCAGACATAAGCTGCCGGGGCAAAACATAAGTTGGTGAATTTGAAGCTGAGGGCAAATGCACCATTTTGAAGTAAACTGTGGATTTTAAGTTTCCATAATTATTATGTCCTCCATTAGCAACAGATACATTTTACCACCTTATGCCATTTTAAATCTAACCTGGTCAAGGGGCGCCTGGGTGGCTCAGTCAGTTGAGTGTCCGACTTTGGCTCAGACCATGATCACACGGTTCGTGGGTTCAAGCTCCGCATGGGGCTCTGTGCTGACAGCTAGCTCAGAGAGAGCCTAGAGCCTGCTTCGGATTCTGTGTCTCCCTCTCTCTCTGCCCTTGTCCCACTCATGTGCTCCCTTGCTCTCTCCCTCAAAAATAAATAAACATTAAAAAAAAATCTAACCTGGTCAAGGTTAAGCTTCCTTTGGGCAATTGTGCCTGAAGACTTTTTATCAGATTCTTTCTGATAGGATTACAACTGTCCTGAGGGCTACCTGCCCACGTCACTAGTTGGCCAAATGCACGATTGTTTCCTCTGAATGTGGCCCATGGATCACTGCAAGGCTCAAAGGTGGCTTACCACTACCCTCACCAAGGGTCAGGGAGGCATTGCACTGCAGGAATGGCCACGGCGGGGCCCCCAATTTCCTTGCATCCTCTCTTAATCCTCACGACAGTTCTGTGAGGTAAACCCTTTTACTACTTCCATTTTATAGCTGACAACACTGAGCCTGACTACCAAACAATGTCAAGGTGAAAAATAGTTTTAAGGATATTATGGGACAAAATTCAATGTGCGGCTTCAAAGAAATGAAAGAAAAAAAAAAAAAAGCAAGGCCTCTGGCTTCTGCCTAACTTAGCCTGAGGTGCAACAGCACCATGCAGGATGCCAGCATGCTCCCAGGAAGGCTGGTCAGTGCTGGCTAGTGGGCCAGCTATGTCTTGAGAACATCACACTCTGCATTTTGGAGAATACACTGATATTTTAAATTTTCTGTAAATAATTAAAAGCCACACAGACTTTTCTGATAGCAGTCAGAGCTGCTTCAATCAAATAGCTAAACAGGTGGAAAAAACCATATACAGCCAAGTATTTTTGTCCCTTTTGCCTTTAAAGAACATTTTTTAAAAATGTGAGCGAGGGAGAGAGCAGGCAAGTGGACGTGAACACCAACTCCCTTGAGCCCTGGTCTCCAGCAAAGCAGAGAATGATTGATTGGCAGTTCACATTCATAAGGATCCCAGAGAGGGCCAGATGCCAGGAATCTCTAACAAGGTCAAAGCCTTCCAACAAAGAATTCCATCAGTCACAAATCGTAGTTGGAGCAGGGTATGTGCTCTAACCGGGTGACTCAAACCCAGAAGATGCTTCTGTGCAGGGATCTCTTCCCTGTATCCACAGAACTGGTCTGGAGATGGGCAGAAGAGCCTGGGTAGTAGGCAAGCTGAATGTTCTAGGAGAGTACAAAGCAGGCTGGAGATAGGGGCAGAGCAGCTTGACCCAAGCCCCTGCCTTTTTTCTCACTTGATGTCTTCTTTCTGTTGCCCATTTTGCTTCTTGATTTGGTAAGTAGGCATCCCTTTTCTAGTGTCTCCCTAGCCTCCATTTCTTCTTTGATGTCTCTCAATGCCAATCTCCTTATCAGTACTGTATGCACCCCCTCATGTCTGATTTGTTACCTGATGTATCACAGACACTTGATTTAGAGGGTAAGCTTCTAAGGCAAGAGGCTTCATCAACACCCCCCCCCCCAACACACACTATAAAATGCTTCATGCACCTAAGACACCCTAGAGTAGAGCACTAAAGAAATCTTCTCTGTAGATCTCTGGGAAGATGGTCCCTGGAACCATGCACTGCCTACTATGTCCCTATGGTCCCAAAGGATACTTTCATCATTGGACCAACAAGACCAAAATACTTTTAAGTGCAGAGCACTTGATAATGTTCCAGCATCTTCACTCCCATGACCGCATTTCATTGCTATAAGAACAATGAGTGGGGTGTATGTGGACCAGGTATCCTCCCCACTTTGCCCACAGAACTCCAGGACCTCTCAGCCAAAGTCATGTGGTTGGGGGTCTGAGGGGGGATTCATGATGCTATTGTGACTGTTTCAGCAATGCCAAGTATGCCTGAGGAAATGAAATGAATCAGGGATCCACTACAGAACCCACCATCGTCATCATATCAAAAGGCGACAGGAACACAGAATTAATTTCAAAGGTTTTCTTCAAGTGACTGAAGGAGACAGTCTGGAAGAATGTGATGTTGAAAACACTGTAGGCCATCAGTGCTTTATGCCAGGAAAATCTCTCTCCATTTGACTCCAATGATAAACCTCCCAGAATCTAGAGGAAAAGATTTACAACTCATAGCAGATGACTCTTCCATATACATGAATACTTGGTGAAGATTAAGTAGGGGACATTTATTTTTTTTAATGTTTGTTTAGTTTTGACGGGGGGGAAAGAGAAAGAGAGAGAGAGAGGGAGACACAGAACCTGAAGTGCGTTCCAGGCTCTGAGCTGTCAGCACACAGCCTGATGCGGGGCTGGAACCCATGAACCATGGGAACGTGACCTGAGCCAAAGTCGGATGCTTAACTGACTAAGCCACCCAGGTGCCCCGGTAGGAGAAATTTAAATGCCCTTTATGTTTCACATCATTGTGTTTTTTCAAAAATTGCATTTGTTTTTAAATAGGTAATAAACATGAAATTGATTTTAAAAGATTCTGAAAGGGGTACAATGAAAAGTAGATCTTCTGACCTTCTACTGCCCCATCATCCAATTTTCCAAAGTTTCACTGTTACCATTTCTTAGGATTCTTCCAATCATACCCTATACATTTATGAATGCTGGTAGGTGTGCTTTTAAAATAAATTTTTTAATTATAAAAGTAATACCTTAAATAAAACCTGTCCTGTATGTGAGATGGCAGGGAATTCAATGAATAGGATTCAAAATCACATACATAATTTCTAAAATAAAACTCATTCAGTGCCTTTACTAAATGTGCCTTCATAATGGTGCCTGACACATATTATAAACATCAGCATCAAAACATTCAAGGGAATGGCAAAATGTACAACTTGCAAAACTGCGACACATAACCCTATGCAAGAGGGCAGGAACATAACAAGTAACCATGAGGAATGGAAACTGCTCAGACAGCCCTTCTGGGTGGGACTAGACTGCAGGTTCCAAGTCAGGAAACAGTCACTGATCTTCCTCCACCATGACACTTCTTAAAGATGTGGTCAACACGTGCTGGTTATGGGGCTCTTGGGTGGCTCAGTCAGTTGAGTGTCTGACTTTAGCTCAGGTCATGATCTCAGTCTGTGTGTTCGAGCCCCACATCAGGCTCTGTGCTGACAGCTCAGAGCCTGGAGCCTGCTTCTGATTCTTTGCCTCCCTCTCTCTCTTCCCCTCCCCTGCTCACTCCCTCAAAAATAAACAAACTTAAAAAAAAAAACATGCTGGTTATACATCCTCACTCCTAGAAACTTCTATAAGCCCAGTAATCAGGCTTGGTGACTCTTTGATCTACTGAAGCTGCTTTCAGTGGTGACCACCAAGCCCTGTCCTGCCCACTTCCCACTGCAAACTAGGGATTCTTTCCTCATTCTCCTTGACCTTGCTCTCTGTTGGACTAAAAGCTTTGAGTTCTTTGTATGTGGCCCCAGTGAGTGACCACATACAATACGGGATCTCTTGGTTTTAGAGTTCACAGAGACTCCCTCACGGGTAGATGCGCTCTTCTCTATGAGATTTGCCGAGATCTGCGTCCACTGCCACCCTACCTTAGTGACGGTTCTTATTCCCCTCTATTCCCAGCACATCTGCCACTATTGTCTCCTCCCTCCTCCCACACTTCCTCCCATGCCTTTGCTTAGCCTGTTTATTCTGTCTAGAATGACACTTCTTCCTCCCTCTTCTGCTTGCTTAAATCTTTATCTTCTAAGCTCAAATTCAAATAACATAAGGTCTTCTCCAATGACTTTAATTCTCCTTGATACCTTCCTGTTCTGATTTCTTTTCACTAACTGCATCACCATTNCGGGCTAACCTTTTTGCCTACCCAACTAAATTGTGCACCTCTTGATGGCAGGTGCCAGATTATGCAGTCATTTTGTGTATCTTAAGGTGCTTAGCATAACAACTTGTGTGCAATATTCTTGTTATGAAAAAATGCTCCAAATGGTCTCATAGTGAACAGAAAGTCAGCACAAACAAGGTCATGTGGTAAAGAACAATACTTAACTATGAAATGTCTACGTACCGCGGACTCTCAACAGAAGGCAATACTTCGGCAGGCCCACACAACACCAGAACATCCTGAATCAGAAGTTCATTTGATGAAAATAATTAAGCAAATGCCTTGCCTAATGATAGATTTGTAACCTTTTCAGCTGGTTGGATGGATGCTAGTCCCTCACAGTGCCTGCCTCTCTTTTCAGCTTCAGTTCCATGGCAAAATGCAACTTCCTTGGATGGACATTTTTAACGTAATTGCTATTTAGAGAAACAGTGCTGATGGGTTGCAAAGTGCACAAAGTGCACCTGAACATAGGAAATAAATGGTGTGGCTCTGACTGAACATGAGTGCTGCACATACACGCAGACCTCCCTATCCTTAATTAAAATGACGATTCCGTTATTCCAATTTGTGTGAAATGTGAGCTACTCTTGTCATATCATTTTGATACATTAACCAGCCCAGTCTACATTGGGCTTGATATTAACTCCCTTTCAACTTGATGGTTTTTCTAGTGGCATAATTAATTTCCTCATGGAAGAAAAAATATTCAATCAATTTGGGATTAAATATGAGGTGGAAGGACTTTCACAAAAGATAGAACTAAATCTCCTAGCCCACATGCCTTGCTAATTATGACACACTCACATTAAGAACAAGAAGGTGTTCCCTTCCCATGATAAATGGGCTTGAAAATCCTCCCCAGCGTTTACTATAAATCACAAAGACCATTAATAAACAGGCAGGAAAAAACGACAGTTCATACAAGAATTCACTCCCATTCTTTGCCTAAGACTATCAATGTCATATTTAAAGCTGACATCCGAAATCTTCTATACAGAAGCCCTCTGAATCAAAAAGCCCAGCTATTTTAAAGAGAATTTCCTATGCTTGTTATTTTGAATGACAGCCAAGGAAACACTGGATCTTCTTAATCCTGTAATGCTACCTGTCCAAAAATCTCGCTTTCCAGATAACAGCCTCCCTTCTCTTCAATGCTAAATTAAAGGAGATCCAGTGCAAATGATAGAAGAAGAGGGGACCACACTTGCCTCATTTTGCACCCAACTTGTTTTTGACATTGAGAGCAGAAGTCTGATCATAGCCACCAGCAGTAAGATAGCTGAGTACAGGTAGCCTTACTCAACAGTGACTCTTGTATATGAAATGGCAGGGTTTACATGTGAATCTAGATCAACAGCAACAAGAATGGCAATCCCGTATTACAAATGAACACAGAGCCACTAAAAGCTGACCTAGAAAGAAATGGAAACAAACTTAGGCACTTCTCCAAGAACTAGCAGGATCTGTGATAATGACAAACAGGCTGGTTAGTAATAAGGTCAGGGTGTTTGGTTTTGTCATTAAGAGGAATCTGTCATGTGGAGAAATTTGTCATGCTGAGACTTTGGGAAATTCAGCAATTCCAAAGAAGGTGGAGATTAGAATAAAAAGGACTTTAAAAACATACAATTAAAAATGCCTTCTGAGGCTAAGCAAATTACATTTGTGCTCAGCAGAAAGATCTGGGAATGTGCATGTCCCAAAAGTTATGTCAACAGAAGGTCACAATTATAGTGGGCCCCCACCAGCTAAGCCCAAACAAAGGTACATCTTAAGATTTACAGTGAAGACAAAGCATTCACAACTTAGGGGCCTTAAACACCCAAAACAAGAAAGATATGTTCACTTGCAAACCACAAGAGACATGTAACTTTTAGTGAGCTGTGACTACGTTTTCTAGCCTGATGGTATCAATATCTCAAATCCCATTGCAACATCCTTGTTCCATTTCCAGGAGTCTACNCAAATGGAAAAGGGGGCCAAAAAAAAAAAAAAAAAAGATGTTGGGAGAAATATTTTTCAGGAAAGTTATATGTTAAAAAGTTCCCTTTGATGACAGTTATGTTCCAATATATATTTCAGACAGCTATGCCTAAATTCGAGGTGTATGAATGAGAGAATGTGTGTGTGCCCATGCATAAGTGTGTGTGTTTATGTGTGTGAGTGTGTGTGTGTGCATGTGCCTGTGAGTGACAGTATGTGCAAGTGTGTATACATCAGTTGGCTAAAATCTAAGATGGCTAATACCAAGAAAAGCAAAATGGCTTCAGTATTAGCTATTAGCTGGCTAAGGACAGAAATGCTGACTTCCGTAGTACATCCTAGGAATTAGACACTTAATATAGAAGATATTGTTGCCAGTCAAGGTTTATATTAACCCCTATTTGGGTTTAAGTCATGTTTTAAGAGGATACACAAATGTACATTCACATGTAATGAGGATCAACTATTACTCAAGTTCTCATCATATATTAGTTTTACAAATAATATATAAAGGCAAAACAAGTCTGAAAGAACTGAAAGGGTGGTTATTTTTCTATCTGTTGGACAAGACTCATTAAGTAGCCAAGGGAAATGTGGACTCTTTCAGTTAGCCATGAAACTCATGAACACTGATAGGCTTCTAATACATGAAGACAACTTAAGTGTTCTGCCAACAGATGAATGGATAAAGAAAATGCAGTCTATGCATTGACAATGGAATATTACTCAGCCCTAAGAAAGAAGGAGATTGTGCTATTTGCAACAACACAGATGAACCTGGAGAACATTATGCTAAGTGAAATAAGTCAGACACAAAGAAAAGCACTGCATGTACTACTTATATGTGGAATCTAAAAAAAAAAAACACGCCCAGCTTATCATAACAGGGAGTAGAATGGTGGTCACCAGGGGCTTAGCAGTTGGGAGAAAAAGGGACACATTGGCCAAAGGGTACAAATTTTCAGTTATAAGATGAATAAGTTCTGGGGGTCTAGTGTACAGCGTGATAGCCATAGTTCATAAGAGTGTATTGTACACTTGAAATTGGCTAAGACCCAGTGCTCATCCTCACGGAGCACTGGGTGTTGTATGGAAACCAACTTGACAATAAACTATTTGTAAAAAAAAAAAAAAGAAAGAAAAAGAAAAAGGAAAAAAAAAAAGAAACTGGCTAAGAAAGTAGATATCAAGTATTTTCACCGCACACAGAGAAGGTAATTCTGTGAGGTGTTGGATGTGTTAATCACCTTGATTGTGCTACTCATGTCACAACGCTCATGTCTATGAAAACAACATTGTGTACATCCGATTTGTATGATTTTTATTTATCAATCATAGTTCAATAAGGCTGGCGAAAACTGACAGGCTTCTAGTTGATGGTAGGACAATGATCAATTCCTGGTGTTGGAGCTATGGCATATATAGAATGAAGCTACTCTTCTAGTAGCACAGATGATCTAGTAGTACAGACCTAGTGCCGATGATCTCTTTGATATTTTCAATTATGTTTTTATCTTGTCAAGAGAAATAGTAAGTCATAGAGTCACTGTTCTTCCCTCTTTCCTCTTCCTCCTCCTCTGCCTCGTTTTGGCATCTTACTTGTAAAAGTCTCGTTATACCACGTAATATTTTCCACTTTTCATGGCCTTTTCTTTCTGAATTGTATTTTAAAATGACTCAAGAAAGTCCACTTTTAAAAATGTTTCCAGTATATGTCTTTTTGAGTTATTTGAGTCATTTTAATGGGAAACATTTTCCCCCACGTCCCTCCAAATATCTTATATGCTTATAACAGAATAATCTATGAAAAATAACAAGTCACATATTTAAAAGTTTTCAATATTTGTATTTCAAATAGTTCCTAAGTTAACTCCATTCCAGAATGAACAGGGAGAATGAACCCAAGTTCCTATAGTTTGCATGTTATTAATGTTCCTATAGAAGGGTAAGAAAGGGCACCGGCATCACCTGAAACATACAGAGATTTTAGTCAATGCTTCCCTTGCTGTGCTCTTTCTTTGGAGACTGCATCTTTGGAAGCCCATCCTGCATTAATGGTGTTTCCAAGTTGTACATGGATATGCAAGAGGAGACCAAAGCAACTTTTGCTCTGTGATTTTACTTTCCTTTAATATGATAGCTTATACACTGTGGTTTATTCATTTATTGGTCTGATGGTTTTTATGAGTTGTGTGCTTCAACATAGGTTATTTTCTAGTATCGTGTTTTATAAAGATATGGAGAATGTAATATAAGTCTGATACAATTATGGTTATGTGCCACGCAAGACAATACTGTAAATATGAGGAGAGTCTGAAAAGCTGCTTAGCAAAATGATCTTAACATACAAGGCAGTGTGAAAATGTAAGAGGAATCTATAATGACGACGAAGATTAGCCATTTGCTCTCTAACCTTATTTACAGAAGCAATCAGAGGTATTCAGGTCGAGTTAATGACCCTGTCTCCAATTAATTCAATTGTCTGCAAACAACACTGGTGCAGTGGCTGTCTCAAAGTCTGCCACACAGTCTCAGAGGGAATACATAAGACTCCATTAAAAGTGACAATAATAATGCATTTATTACTGAAATACTATTGTATTATAAATAAATTCCTCATGTTAAATTATGCTCCACGCTTTAACAGAAATTCAATTACTGAAATAATAAAAAGATGGTGTATTTGCCAAGTGCTTGGACTATAATTTGGCTGCTTAGTTACCAGCGGTTGGCTGTTTTGCAATTTTTCCTTCATAGACTATTTCTTTTGAATAAATGCCAGACTTTTTCATACAAATTTTATGAACAAGTTGCAAAATGAAATTTTGAGCTTTTGAATCCAATTATGAAAGACATAACTAAATCTATTATTGAAAAAAAAATCTAGTAAGCCCTTTCTGCCGTTGTTCAGAACTGGCTGGTAATTGAGGTAAGCACAGGTGCTGCTCATTATGGACCATTGTGCACCATCTGAATTCTGGGAGCGGTGGAATTCAGATGGTTTACACTCTGTTTGTGTGAATAACAAACAGGCCTGATTCTGTGCTTGTTTGTACAAGCTTGTACACAGCTCATTTGGGACTTCGAAGACACCTGCTTACCCTTTTGAAGCCAAAACAGTATCATTTGTGTTCTGGCTATCCTTTCGATGACAAGTTTGCAAAAGCAACAGATTTTGTGCTCTCCCTTCATTCCCATCATCTCCTCCACTGTGTAGTCACTTCAACACATCCTTGTCTTCAGTGATAAGAAAATTAGTTGAGTCAAGCTATGGCAATTATCCAATGACAGGAGAAGACATAGGCAGAGAGGAAAGAACGAGGTCTTCCCGTAGTAAGATGTGTTTGCCAAACGGACTGTCTGAGGTGGACTGGGGATGTGGCTTATTTACGCTTAGGACTAGATTTTTCCTCTTCTTTCCCTTTCTTTTACCTTTTCTTCTGGGCTCTCACATTTCTTTTTCTTTTTTTTNAGCACAGAGCCCGACGCGGGGCTCGAACCCACCAACTGCGAGATCATGACCTAAGCGAAAGTCAGACGCTTAACCGACTAAGCCACCCAGGTGCCCCTCACATTTATTTTTCTAATGTCTAGTCTCACTGTATTTTCTGCCCTGGCTTTATTGAGATATAATAGACGTAACATCGTGTGAGTTTCGGATAATGACATGACATGCTCATTTGATACACTTATATATCATGAAACGATTACCACAATAGGGTTAGTTAACCCCTCTGTCACCTCACATAATTGCAGTGTGTGTGTGTGTGTGTGTGTGTGTGTGTGTGTGTGTGTGTGGTGAGACCATGTAAGATCTGCTTTCAGTCTCATTGTCTTCAGGTGGCTCACCTGAAAGCAGAGAAGAGAACCTTAAACCATCACAGAGACTTGCTTCCTGCTTTCAGAATGCAAAAGGAAAACTACTCTTAACCGTGGTCTCCTCTCCCATCCCACAGGGCCACAGGCCAGCAGGCATGAGTGCNTAATGTCACATTCCAAACTGAATATTCTAGCCCTGCAGTAGCTTCCCGGTGCTATGACTAACTTTAATTATTCAATGGCTTTGCATATTCTCTTCTTTTACTGAGGTCTTACCTGCTAGAAAGCGAATACGCAGAAAATATGGAGTAATGAAGCAGTGGCTCTGTTGCACAGCAGAAAACAAATCTAGATTACTCCAACTTTGGGTTCCCCCAACTGCAGCCCCCCCCCAATCTCACCTCAATGACTACCCATAAAAGGTGACATTCTAAATCCTGTGTCTGTGAATACTTATGGTGAGAGTTTGACTTCATATGAATCCAGGAAATAGGTGAAGATGTGCAGAATGAAAAATAAAGAGAAGAAATTATGGATGCAAGATTTTAGTCTTGCTGGTACAGCCACTCTAGAAAACAGTATGGAGGATCCTCAAAAAGTTAAAAATAGAACTGGCCTATGATCCAGCAATTACACTACTGGGTCTTTTCCCCAAAGAATACAAAAACACTAATTCACAGGGATACATGCACCCCTATGTTTATAGTAGCATTACTTACAATAACCAAGATATGGAAGCAGCCCAAGTGTCCACAGATTGATGAATGGATAAAGAGGATGTGGTATATATACATAATGAAATATTATCTAGCCACACAAAGAGTGAAATCTTGCCATTTGCAACAACATGGATGGAGCTAGAGGCTATAATATTAAGCGAAATAAGTCAGAGAAAGACAAATACCCTATGATTTCATGCACATGTAGAATTTAAGAAGCAAAACAAATGAGCAAAGGGAAAAGAAGAGAGAGAGAGAAACCAGGAAATAGACTTAACTATATACAACAAACTGATGGCTACCAGAGGGCAGGTGGGTGGGTGGGGGGAATAGGTGAAACAGATGATGAGGATTAAGGAGCACACTTGTGATGAGCACAGGAATTGTTGAATCACTACATCGCACACCTGAAACTAATACAACACTGTATGTTAACTATACTGGAATTTAAATTAAAAACTAAGAAACAAATATAAATAATTTTTTAAAAGCTTTTAGGTTTGAAAGGTCTACTACGAGGCATTCCAATCCACCCACAGTGTTTACAGAATCCGGAATATAATTCTTCCAATTTAGCAAACACTCCACTCCAAGCAAGGTTCTAGAGAAGTCTAACAGCGAAACAGAATAGTCAACCTGAGCCCACATGCAAAGGCACAACGGAGTATTTCCCAGCGCACTGCTAACTTGACACTTCGTCACACTTCTATTTACCTTGTCCATCAGGAAAAGTTATGGTCATGACAATGCTTAATAAAGCCAATCAAAGTAGCAATCAGCCAAAGAAAGTTTCTGCATGTCGGACATTAAATATGACTAATGTGGTTTGACAGTGCTCCACAGAAGGCACATTGGACTCTTACCTTTTCCCTTATCATTATCACAGAAAGAGCAAGGTAGAACTCTGCAGGAGCATAAATAATTTGGAAACCCTCACAGACAATATTCTACTGTGTGTCTCATTTGCACTTAAAAAAAGCTGCCCTACAGACCTTATGTACTTTTAAGATTTATCTGAAAGATACATGAAGAAGACTTCCAGCCAAAAAAAATGTACATATTTAATGGAATTAGATCTCTAGGCAAGAAAATGTCAAAAGAAAAGGCGAAATATTAAAGCGAATGCGAGGTGCTCCTTTCCACAGCTTTCCCCCTTTGATAAATATCTTCTGGGATGTCATTTACTAGAAAGGCATGATTTTACAAAACGAAAAAAAAAACCTGAAATATAAAGTATACTCTCTTTATTGCTGAAGTAAGTTGCTATTTTCTCATTTCTCTCTGAAATCTGCTTTTGTCAGCCAGAGGCCTTGATATTTGCCTTTATATCTGCCTTTTTATCATTGTTATTGGAAACATGGCAATTATTGTGAAACAGTCAAATTGCAGGCAAGCTTCTGATTACATGGCAGTGGCAGAGATGGGGCCCTGTGCTCATGCAAAGTCCTCATCTCCTTTCCAGCTTCTAGGAGGTGAGTTCACCTGACACTAAAGATCACAGGGTTGTGGGGGAGGGGCGAGTTGGGTCTTCACCTGAAACTGAAGATCACAGACTTGGGGGAGAGGGGCCTAGACGGCATCAGGAGGGTGTGGGATGAAGTGACATGGACTTAGCTTGTCTCGGAGAGCAAATAGCATCAATAGCATTACCTCTGAAAATGAGCTACTGAGATAGGGGAGGATGGTAGGAATATCAAGGTTGAGCTTGGAAATACATGAGAATGAACAGATTCTCTCTCTATATGGAATATATATATTCTATATAATATATCAGCTCATTGTGAGCCTATGAACAATCTGTAGCTTCTAAAAAGAAAGTCTCAGCTAAATCTAATTTCAAAATCACATTCTCTCTCCTTTGACTTCAATGCCTGAGAGTAGGACCTACAGAAGTTATTAGGATGTGGCACATATACGTCTTGTTTTGTTCAACACTCTTTCACCAAAGTCTTCTTTCATCACCATTACTACTCACATNCTAGGAAGCAACGATCCTGCCTTTTGGTTATTTTTCTGTTTGTTTTGCCGGAACACATTTTGAAAAGTTCTGTTCTATTTCTGCCAATCGTTCATCCATATGTGTATTTTCAGAAAGATCTATTGGAGAACAAATACTAAAGTCTTTAAACATATGCTTTCACAAAATTATTTGCAAGCTTCTGTAA
Source organism: Crocuta crocuta (assembly GCF_008692635.1). NCBI lineage: Eukaryota > Metazoa > Chordata > Mammalia > Carnivora > Hyaenidae > Crocuta > Crocuta crocuta. The sequence continues at coordinate 1,184,619 of NW_027528855.1, read as the reverse complement.
TGACAATTGAAAATGCATAAAGCTTATGAATTATTCTTTGCTTAATAGCGACGATGACAGCAGCTACTATTTATTAGGCTCATATCGTGTGCCAAGTCCTGTGCACTGCAATCTCACTTAGTCTGCACAGCAGCTCTGAGGTGCACATGCTATTAGCCTCCTTTTACAGCTGAGGAAACTGAGGCTTAGGGAGTGAAGCTACTTGCTTAAAGATCCCATTCCAAAGGCTGTGATCTTTTGCTACTGTGCTATCCTGAAGGGGTTGAGGATTAATTCCCATATGTAATTTAAATAAAATACCCATCACCATCAACTAGGTTTCTGGTTTAGTAAATAACCCCATCTTAAGAGGCAAACGGCTTTCTCCTAATAATTTCATAATGACAGAGCAGAACCATAGTATCATAGCATCATGTAGTTATAGAGGACCTTGAGGATTTATGAATCCATCTCTCTCAATTGTCAGAAGAAGAACTGAGGCCAATCAGCAGTATGTTCAATGAGCTAAAGGTCATGTGTGTGAGTCAATCAACCTCCTAACCCCTCCTCCCTTGATGAGATTGGCTGTGGACAGAGAGCTGATGAGTACAGACAACCCAGAGAGGGAAAATATTTTATTTACAACAATCAGCAAGAGCTGGTTAGTGATAGGCCACAAACCAGGCACTTGACTGACTCAGTGGTTTCAAAACGTAAGAGTGACAACATAGCCTGTGTGCTCGTATATGTGTGTATAGGCTGAAAGCAGAGTCTGATTCCATAGGTCTCATGGTGATTGCTTATCTGGATTTCTTAATAAGCTTCACAGGTAATTCTGATGTACATCCAAACTCAGAGATGCTGGTTTAAGAGAAATGTCCTTATGTGTTTTGCACATTTCCCCTTCAAAATTGGTATAAGAGGGGTGTCTGGGTGGCTCAGTCTGACTCTTGGTTTCAGCTAAGGTCATGATCTCATGGTTCGTGGGTTTGAGCCCTGCATCTCAGGCTGTGCACTGCCAGTGCAATGCCTGCTTGGGATTCTCTCTCTCTCTGTCTCTCTCTCTCTCCCTTTCTCGCTGCCCTTCCCCCTACTTGTGCTCTCTATCTCTCTCAAAATAAATAAACTTTAAAAAATACTGGTGTAAGAAAGATAGTAAGTAGCTAACATTCTCTTGGTCCACTTATTGGGAAGAATTATTCAAATATTTCCATTTGATCTTATTGTTATCAGGCTGTTAATAATTATGAATTATGCAATTAATAGCAATAGCATTTTTTCAAGCGATCAGGCTAAAAATCTTGGAATCATTCTTGGCTTCTGTATTTTTTCCCTATCTCAATTCAATGAACCCATTAGCCAATGTTATCTGTTCTCCCTTTAGAGTATGTCTCTAGTGCATCCTACCTCTAATGCACCACCATTCTTGCCTGGATTATGGAATAGTCTCCTTACTGTTGTCTCTGCTCCCACCCCTGGGCCCCACAGTCATTTTTTTAATACTATAGTGTGATCCTGTTATGACAAAGCACATCAGGTCACTCCAAATCTTCCAGTGGTCCCCAACTCAGATTCATGGCCAGAGTCTTTCCAATGGCCCACCATCTCTTATGCACAATGATTCCCAGGGAAAAGTCTGACCTCCTCTCCTAATATTCTTATCTTTACTTTTCTTCAACTGAACTATCTTCTTTACTGTTTCTAAGCACCCCAGGTACACAGATATATGCCTGCCTCAGGGCCTTTGCATGTACTATTCTTCTTGCAACGCTCTTCCCCTAAACCTCTGCAGGACTTGTCACCTCACTTCCTTTAGGTCTTTGCTCAGATGCCAGTTCTCAGCGAGGCCTTCCCTGACCACCCCATCCCTCTATAGCACTCTTCTCTGAATTCTCTCCATAACACATATCACCTTGCAACATATTTTATCATTATATACTTATGTCATTTACTGTCTATCTCTACTCAATAAAATATAAATTCCACTAGGGCAGAGCTTTGGACTCTTTTGTTTCCTGCTGTGTCTCTTGGTCCTAAAACAGTTCCTGGCATCTGGTAGGTGTTGGTTACATATCTGATGCATGTATGAATGGGAATAAGTGTAAAAGTGTGTGTTTTGTGAGTTAGATAAGGTTGGTGGATTCAATGACTGACAAAGTACACCACTAATAACACATAATAGCAGATAATAGGAATAATAGTGCCTGTTTATTGAGTGACTACTGTGTGCTAGGGGCTGAGTACTTGATATAAACTACCTCAATCCTTACAGTCATTCTCTGAAGAGATGGAAATGGTGCTGGAACCCAGTTGGACTCAACTGGAGGGAGGGAGTGTATGACTCTGATGTTGGGGGTGGAAGACTCCTTAGAGGTATGTAGCTGGATCCAGTGTCTGAGACGGTGAGGCTCAGGTGGCTTAAATATGCTTGCCCAAGACCACACAGCTAGTAACTGGAAGAGTGAGTACTCAAATCCAGGTCTGTCTGAGTCCAGAGCTCTTCTTATTATGCGGAAGGGAACAACAAAGAGACTGGTAGATGCCTGTAACTCATTCTTTCCAAACCCAAAGAAGAGTAGTGGCCTCTGGGTAGGGCTATCATTTATTGTGAAACCCCAAGGAGCCAAAAGTAGCCCTTTCTTGTTTCTAATTTGGAAAATTCTCAAGAGATTAAGCGGCCCCAGGTCATACCCAGTCTCCAGCCATGTGGTACTTTTGATCCCATAGGATTCATCCTTGGAGGCAAATACAAACTCCTAGCATTCCACATGGAAGTTTTCAGAGTCAGACTTGGAGAGTACCTCATCCATCCCTCTCACTTACAGACTCGGCCCAGAGAGAAAAGGGACCTGCTGAGCTGGGGCATATTTGGTCAGGGAATGCTAGTC
>NW_027528855.1:1174731-1181730 GCF_008692635.1 Crocuta crocuta | reverse complement strand
TTTTGGAAAGGGAATGCTAGTCTTGTGGTACCCAGTGGAGTCTGCTATGTATTTGCTAGACTGAGGCTGACACTCATCCATGTCATACTTCCTGACATCAGCAGTAGCAGCAACAATAGGAAAAAAAGCCATAGAAATAAAGGCACAGTTATGTGTAAATAGCAGGGAAAGACTGGAGTGGTTGGGTTAAAGGATGAACATGCTGTGATTGCTACTCCATTCCTTTTGGAATGGGTCCTTCCCACTGTGGTGTTCCGAGCTGGCCCTCCAAGTGCTCAGCCAGCCCAAAGATGTGACGTTCTGATGCACTTTCAGAAAGAGACCCTCACCCCACACCAAATAGATACAATACTTGAAGCAGAATAAGAAGATGCATTTCAGCCTTCATCTCATTAACAAACTCAAGGAAAAGCAAAATAATTTACCTTTGTCTTTCTGAGTCACGTTAATAAATTTATTTCAACATCAATTATAGATGATATAAGTGGTATAAGACATGCAAATTAGAAGATGCTAGCTCAGTGTGATTTGTGTTTATATAATGACTAAGGTTACCAATTAATTGGAGAAGTACTATTTATAACTGTACCACCCTGATAAATGGGTTATAATGGCTGTTATAACCTACACATTTTTTTTCTTTTTACTCCCAGGAAGCAGAGATATCATTGAAAATATCAATGCACTGGAATAGGCAGACACTGTGAAATAACTCAGTGTGGGGAATGTAAGTCACAAACATGGCTTGCATACGAATTCCTAAATGCTCATCTCAGCACAACTGCTTATAAAATGTATGCAGTCTTCGATGAAATGAATGAAACCCATTACTCAGAGGCATTTGCAGCTTGCAAAAATATCACTCATTCTGAGTCCCTCTCTGAAGTCAGCCAGCAGCAGCTACACCGTGATACACAGCACTGTGATAGTAGCCATGAGACCCTAGGTCCTGTGCTATTTAAGTCCCAATCAGGTTCATGATTGGTGAGATGATGGACATTTCTCTAGTTCCACTAGCCAGAGGCCTCAGAGGCCTTGTTTTATTTGTGATGTACGTGGTGGTTTGGGACCAATGCAGTTGAAATCCAAAGGTCAGGACGCTTGTGGGGTAAAAGGGCACAGAGGACAGAGCCTTGGGAGACAGGGTGGCCTTCGTCAAGGGCACAGCTACTAATTGGCCCTGGATGTTTGAGGTGAACCGGTTTCTAGGCCAGGAAAGGAATGCCAGGCCAGTGGACTCCACACAGGTCACAGTGGTCCAGGCTGGCTCAGGGCCACAGAAGGCTCCTACTACCCCCTGACAAGTTGCATTCTGGTGTGAAAACGGCAAGTGCCCTGTGTGGCTCCGACCCCCACCAGGGCCTCCACTTTTGCTTTTTGTTCCCCTTCTGTTGAGAGCCATAGACATGGGGCAAGGTGAAAGGTTTCCCAGATGATTTGTAGGATACTCTCTAATGTCTTTTGCAGGCCAGGACGTGTTGAAGCTTGATGTTTTATCTACCCCTTTGGTCAATGTATGGTGAGAATAATCTCACGTTAGTTTATAGCTTCTTATAGTTTACACATGATTTGGACAAAAAACTAAACAAAACAAAAACTAAACAAAACAAAAACATTCTCTCTTGTTCGTTGAAGTCCCTTGAAGTTACAACATGAGGGAGCCAGCACATCGATTATTATCCCCATTTGCCAATGAAGAAGCTGATGCCCCAGAAGGAAACTAGTCTAGTTCAAGGCCACAGAGCTAGCATGCAGCACTGTCAGGATGGCCTGGATCTGTCTGACACCTGGCTTCTCATGTCATAGCTCTGCCTTGAGGCTGTGATGCTTCATGGCACACCAAAGCCCTTTGTGCCTTTACATGTTCCAGGAAGTGGCTGTCCACTCACTTTGTGCACTTGGGCATGACTCATTTTGTAGGGTCTGTCAGAAGCTGGCTGTGAGCCCTGGCTGGGAACTTCCAGAACTCTTCTGGACTATCTATGAATCTGGGTTCCTTTTTGCCTTTGCTTTGTAGACATTTCTCTCTGGTTTCAGAAAGGCTACCACAGATGGAGACAGATGACAAAGGTGCCTGCTGGAATATGTTTTGCAACATGAACAAAGTACTTTGGTGAATCACAATGGTGCAAAAAAACTGGGACTCTTGGCGTAAGCTATGCTACAGCCTAAAGATAATTATGAGATGTCAGGTTTTCTAATGACATTAAAAGAGTCAGTATTACTTTTCATTTGTTTGAAGAAATCGGATTGAGTACAGCAGAGATGGGATTTCATTTCATCTATCTTCATTAATGGAGCGCTGCTCTTTAAAGAGAAATGTTAACTGAAGGGAAACCAGAAACTACTTTTATTGCGCAGATGGAAATAAAGACCTGGGTAGACTGGCTATGCATTAGATTGTAATCAACAGTGAATCATAAAGATTCATGCTAAAAGACTCACAATTGTAATCTAATTAGCTTTCTTATTGTTTGGAGAGATTAATTTAGAGCTAGTGCAAGAAATGCAGAATGGTACATGTCTAGGAGATCTGTCAGCTCCTGTCTCCAGTCTAGAGAATGTGAAGATTAAATCTCAATGTGCTAATGCCAGTGGTGACCCAAGGACAAAAATATGCAAGCTGTGTGGCTCTGGCCATCAGATAACTCACTGAGTGGAGGAGGAGCCTGGTGTCCTGGCATGATCCCAGGCGTGGTACCCAAGCATCACTGGATTGGGTTCTCAACTACTACTAAAGAACCTTTCTAAGCCTCAGCTTCGTCATGTGCACAAAGAGAACAAGGCCTTGCACAACTGCTGAACTGACTAGAAACAATGCATGTAGAATGTGTAGTGCCCAGCAGGTGCTCTGTAAAGACAGAAATTATTGCTGTAACTTGCTTTCAGAAGGCTGGTTGGTCTGCAGAGACTGTCACAATGCATAAGGCATCTGACAGTAGGAAACTCCACTTGCGGCCTGCCTGCGGGCACCATCTTGGAATCCTGGAGTCTATATGGGCTCTCAAGTGCAGTCCCATTCTTTTGTCTACTCTGTTTTGCAATGATTCGCCTAGCATTTGCAAAACTATTTTTGCAAGATGTAACTGAAACATCCTGAGATGTCTCCCAAATTTGTTGTTGACAAATGATCTTGGGCGGCACCTTTCCATTCCGTGGCTAAATGAACCCAAGAAGCACTAATTGCCTTGAAGTTAATAAAGACTTTATTGGCTTCAAATAATTGGTGTTTGTTTGGCTGCTATGATTATAGTTATCACACACTCTCTACATAATGTAAGCTGGCAGAAGTTTCTACCTTTTACAAGTTTTAAATCCCAATAGAATTGACAGAAATAGCTATAACCACAAATTGGTTTGCAATTTTCCTCTTTCTTCCTAGCAAGTCCTGTATGGTTATATTATGAACCTTGCTTCACACAAACTGCTTGTGACTTTTATGGCCCTTTTGTGATCTAAATGGCTATCTCATAAGATATTCCATTGCAGCATCTTTTTCAATTGCTTTTACTGTGAAATGCCCTTGTGGAGAGTTCTGGGGACCATTTCACACTCTTATGGTATTGATTTGCTAAACCTGATGATAGGTTTATATTTAAGATACAGTCTTGTATATAAACAGAGTGGGAAGCTTATGAAAAACAGAGCCAAGGCTTCCATTGAGGGGGTTTTGGACACCATCTCAATGTTCTGGAAGTGCAAGTTAACAGTGAATACATAAAAACATCATAATGCCATTTGTTCAGTCTACTAAAGTAGGGAGTTTGGTGGTGCTTTTGTTATAAACATGTCTCATGACGCTCCACGAGAGAAGCCAACATCTGGCTGGAATGCAGAATGTGTGGTATCTCTTGCCTGTGACTGAATGGCTGTTTAGTGCTCAAACTCATATCTAAACACAAGAGACTAGTTAGAAGCCCCTTGTCTCCGGTCCAGCCTTCACTTAGCTTTGTTCATGTGCTGCGGACTGCAGGGTAATGGGGATGAGGCTGAGCGTGAGTCCTGACAAGAAGTGTCAAGATGAAAGAAAAAGGAAAGGAAAGAGAAAATGTAATAAAAGAGACAAAGGTGAGAGAAAAAAATTAGAAAGGGAAGAATGATTTGTGGTAATAGAAGAGTTATTTATTGAAAGACGAAACTTATGAAGCTTATTGGTCTGGCTGCTGTAAGGTCTCTGCCAAGACATATTTCCTGTCTTGAACTCAGCCCTGGCCATACTCCCTCTCGTGAAAGAATTCCAGCCATAGCATTAGTAGTTATTAATACATGTCTGTGTTCAAGGTCCCAATTTCTCTTCCTTCCAGAATCTATCAGTTCTCTGGATAAATTGAAAAATGTGTCTCAGGCATACTGTAAAAAAAAAAAACCAAACAAAAAACCACACACACACACACCAAAACCAAAACCAACCAAACAAACAAAACCAACAAAAAACCCTCTAACATTACTCAAAATGTCACGGAAAGGTAAACCAATGATTAGAATTCACACACAAAAAACACCTCAAACACAATCACTAGAGGAAATGAGGCCTTAGGTCTCGGGGTTGGAGAATCTTAAATTATCGGGGAAGAAACAGAGCTGGGAGGAAGGCATCAGCTGAATGCTTTGTATACTTTTCAATTAGAGCAACAGGGAAGAATTCATAAGCTGCGCTCTCCGTGTGACATCGAGGCTTTTATTCTAAGAGGTCACCCGAATAGATCCACCAATAAGCTTTCATTTGAGTGATAAAAATCAATGAATATGGATTGAAGTGGTGGGCAAGGTTCAACTGCCGGGAAAATGGCGAGGAGGTCACTGCAATTTGGCGACGCTTTGATGTGGGAAGGAATGGATGGCTGAGAACACCAGAGATGGACTCTGCCACATATCCTCTCTAATTATGAGCTATAAATTCCACTCTGTGTTCTCCATATGCTCCGTCTTCATTTAGAAGTGATGGCATTCATGGCTCCTTCCACCTCGGCTCTGCAATGAAATTGATTTCCCCACAGATACGCCACAAAAGTGACTCATCTGAACTTTAAAGACTTCCCTTTCTGCTTTGCATAGAAAAGGTGATGTGACTGGGTGGGGGGCGTCTCCCTCCAGACTTACAGCACTATTCACACGGAACCAGTAGTGGGGAGTTCATGTAACCTGTGTGATGCAGACTAGGAGAATGTCTATCCAGGCTTCTCATTTCAGATGAGACTGAATAAATAGAACTGTCGGGCTTTGATGTGGCTAGGCTGCTTTTGGCAAAGGACGCCAACACATACTTTGCTATTTTCTTTTGAGACATAGCAAGCTTAGAACTCAAATGGAGCTTCTAGTACAGCCTTGATGCCTCCCCACCTCCGGACTTACTCTTTACATAAAGCTACATGGGAAGCAGCAGAGCTGCAAGACAAGGCAGGGAAAATACTAGAAATATCTGATCGGCTGAATGGTGCCTTGCTTTTGTGGCAATTGCTCTAAGAACCTGCATCCAGCAGACACAGCAGATGTTCATCCAGCACTTGCCATATGCCAGGGATTTTTATACACATTATAGGAGGCATTATCCCATTTTAGAAATAAGGAAACTAAGGCTGAGAACATTTCAGGAAATTGCCCAAGGCCACAAAGCCAGCCAGGGTTCAAATCCCAGTCTTCTCACATCAGGCCCAGAGCTCTTGCTGGTGCACTCAGCTGGTGGGCTTTCCAATACAGGGGCCAACGTTACGGCAGACACTTGTACAGCTACAGTATTCGGGTGCCTTGTGCATTATCAGCATATTTCATCTCCATCACACCTTGCGGAGCAGGTTCTACATTATCCTCATTTTCCAGATGAGGAGAAGGAGGCAAAGAGAAGTAAGGCGAATTTGCCTAAAGCTACCAGGTGCGGAGGGGGAAGGGCTGGGATCTGAACTGACACTACAGTCTATGCCCCTCAGCTCTCCACACTGGAGAAGCTCCTGTCACTGGAGCTCTCTGAAAACCCCACAGAGAGAGGGCTTAGACTCCTGAGGCGAGGGCCAGCAGCCAGAATTTTGCTATGGAAGTGACCTTGCATTCCTTGGGACAAGTGTGCATGTGTGATGCGCTGTGGAGGCGTTATTCCAAAGGCTGAGGTTGCCTTCACTATTTCTTGCATCCCTTCATCTAAACACATATTAAAAGCCTACTGTGTGCTACACACTGACTCTGTAGAAACTGGTTAAAAAGCTCAAGTTATTTTTCTATTCTTTTCTATTTTTCTCTAAACAGAGATGAGAACAACGTGTCTTTATGAAGATCTCTTCCAAATTTGGGATATGGGTCGTCTGGGTGGCTCAGTCAGTTAAGTGTCTGACTTCGGCTCAGGTCATGATCTCACAGTTTGTGAGTTTGAGCCCCGCATCGGGCTCCCTGCTGACAGCTCACAGCGTGGAGCCTGTTTCAGATTTTGTGTCTCCCTCTAGCTCTCTGCCCCACCCCTGCTCATGCTCTCTCTCTCAAAAATAATAAAAGAAACACTAAAATTTTTTAAAATTTGGGATAAAACAATTAGATATTCTCAGAGTTCTCCCTTTGGCTACACAACGACAGGAAGTTACACAATAATAGAAAGGATTTGTATTTAGGCAGGATCAGATCTGCCTGGTGCCTCAGAGCTCACGCTGTTTCCTCTTTCATTTGAGCCAGGGGGAAGTGGAGGCCAACTGGACAGCTGCTTTTAAAAGCAAATTGTTAAAACAATTCAATCTAATATCATGCAGATCTGCTTTCTATCACTGTCTACACAAAGGCTAGATTTGAGGGTGTGTGTGTGTGTGTGTGTCACCTCTGGAGTAGATCTGGCTGTGTTGTTTGGTGATATTCAGCCTCTGAAGACCGTCTTGGTAAAATCTGACATAGACGAAGAATACAGATGTTAGACCTCAGAGGAAACTGCATAAGCCCACATTACCCAAAGGTTGCTGGAGCCACCAAGATTTGTGTGTGTGTGTGTGTGTGTGTGTGTGTGTGTGTGTGTAGAGGGGGGGTGTC
>NW_027528855.1:1171768-1174676 GCF_008692635.1 Crocuta crocuta | reverse complement strand
GTGTCTTGACTTGATTCTAACATTTAAAAAAATTATTCTCTATCACACTTAGGTTGGCATCTATCTGAAAGTGGAAGCATCTGTGTATCTGAACTCAGCCCCACACCTCTCAACTAAAGTCTAATGCCCTGTAGGCGGGTGCTGGCATCCCATTTTGGCATCCCCTCCAGTGTCTTGCAGAGTAGAGGCTCAACACATTTCCATTCAAGTGCATCAAATCATACAGAACACTTTCCCTGGAAGAGGTAGTCACTGTCCAAATTGTCTCCACTTTCAAAACCCCACAAAAATCAAGCACTGTTCATCGAGATGGAAGGCATGAGATATAGGTAAATATCCTCAAGTGAAACAGGTTTGCCTTCAAGNACACACACACACACACACACACACACACACACACACAGGGTGCCTGAGTGGCTCAGTTGGTTAAGGGTGGACTCTTGATTTCAGCTCAGGTCATGATTTCGTGGATTGTGGGACTGAGCCCCACATTGGGCTCCACACTGACAGTGCAGAGCCTGCTCCTGACTCTCTCTCCCCCCGCTGCCTCTTCCCTGCTCATGCTCACTCTCTCAAAATGAATAAGTTAAAACTTAAAAAAAAGTACATATACACAACACACACACGCACACACAATAGTTTTGCTTTTTCTTTTTGTTTGTTTGTTTGTTTCTTTTTTAAAAAACTCTCACTGTTCTCTTTTCATTAGCTGGTGGGTTTAATCACGCTTTTTGCTCATTAATTATGTCCCTGAAGCAAATCAAAATGCATGCAGAAGGGTTTCCGTTTTGAGTTCCCACAATTGCCCTTCCACTTGAAGAGGATCTGAGGCTCAGCCACATGTAGAAAAATGAGATTCAATTCATTTTCTATAGAAAACTCTAAAATATGGGGGGCATTTCTAATGTTATTATATCTACATCAATAGAGCGGAAGTCGTACATATAATTTGGCCCGTTTAGCTTCTGGCAATCGCCAAAGTCTAAGCTAGGGCTCCATTTTGACATATTCTACTTTTTCCAAAAAAGACAAACAGCCCAGAGAATCACCCCTAACCTTCTTTTTCTGTAACAAATACNGTCTGTATACTCACCAGCCCCATAAGCTGATGTGCAGTCAGATAAGCTTTGGGTTGGATTTTGAAAGTGATTTGGGAGCCTGTGAGGGGGAGTATTCGGTACCCTGTGGATTTCCTGGCAGAGAATAAAACCCTTCCAGGCAAAGGCATTATACATCCTACAAAGCAAATAATCATGTGTTTTCCTATGAGTTGAAGTATTTTTCAATTCTCTATGCTCTATCTGGGACCCTGTTCAGCTCTGCTAATGCACACTGTGATTTTTAACACATGCCCATATTTGATCTGTCACACATGCTTTGTTTTTACTTACTAGAAAGTTAGACATGGTTTGCTGTGTTTCAGTTTCCAAATTTCAGCAAACAGTAGTAGAGTTTAATATTCATGCACTTAGATCTCACATCGTAAAACTGACCTTGGGAGTAATCTATTTACTGGGGAAACCACCTTTTGACAAGGTGTTTTTGGTAGTTCAGGGACAAAGCCCCTTGTGCCAGGCATACAGGCATACAAGGTACGAAAGTAAACTACTTGATGTGGGAGCCTGACAGTGACCACAAGAAAGCGTGGTTAGGGACGCGGGGATGTGCCTGCACACGGGGCTCCCTGCCTGGGCAAAGCATGCCTGCAAACAGGGTGCTCTGCCAGGCGGCCTGCACACAATATCCAAGTTTAATGGTCTGCTCGCAAACGAGGGAACATGCCCTCCTTAGAAATAAGGAGGAGGCTGGAATTGTGAGCAGGCCTCTTAGTAAACATGTTGTGGTCGCTTCCTCCCTTTGCTCCCACCTGTCCTTGAAATGTGTTTGGCTACTGGCCCTTAATTGGTAAAGGAATGCGTCTTGTAGATTTCAGTTTGTATCCAGTTACCGGGTATAAAATAAACCGCAAGAGGGGCTTGCGTAGAATTGTTCCTCCGGCCGGAGTTGTGTCTGTGTCTGTCTTTTGTGTGTGTCTTGTCCTCTGTGTCATTTCGTCCGCAACACTTAATCCCCAAATCTACAAGGTCTGATCAAAACAATCTATCATTGCATCAAACTATAATTTAGTCTACTACATATGGGCTGTTGTGGTAGAGATTTGTTTTGGGGGCATAAACTCCTCATAGTTTTTGTTATGCGAATGGCGTTATTTATTTCATTATCTTAGAAATGTCTACGTGCTTTATAAGGTGCACCTGTGTAACAATGAGCACGTTGAGGGCCAAAGGACATTAATGCACAAAGAGTGCCAGCCAATTCCTTGCTCCGGCTTCAAAATCTGTCAGTGAAATCTGGCAAAGTCATGTGCTTTCCATAATAAACTTGTTCCTCCGCCCGTGGCTGTTGGATCCCTGCAAGCCAATGAGCTGTTCTGAGTCTGAAGCAAGAGAATACACCTTGGCCAAGAGGAAGCATTGCAATGAATAATTAATGCCCTCTCCCCTTTGCTGGTGGGGAGGGAAAGGGATGGGAGGGTTCTTCATAGATGACTAACTTTGAGTGGCAGGAAGAAGGTTAGAGAACAGAGAGGGTAAGTGGGCAATAATCTAGAATCAAGTGTTGGCGTTTTACTGAGAACATCCTAATAACTGGGAAGAGAGCAGGGATGTCTGATTGCCCATTAATAAATAGTACCTAAACCCTGTTGGCAGTCCTTCCGGTATCTGAAGGGACAAAAGGAAGGAAAAGAAGGTTCTTAGATATGAACTGCTTTCTAATTCTTCTTTCTTCTTTTTCCAGAGAATGTAAGAGAGTAAGATGAAACGGGTTCACTAAATCCCCCCAAACCAAAAATATACTCCATGAGGACCAAATGGTGCAGCATTTGAATTATTGTTTAGCCACAAAT
>NW_027528855.1:1164479-1171691 GCF_008692635.1 Crocuta crocuta | reverse complement strand
TAGCCACAAATTAGCACCTCTTAAGAGCTTCATGTTTTTGAGACATTAGTTTTTGATAAATCCTGATTGGCAAATGTGAGAACAGATGTAGGTGTGCCAGATGGTTTTCCCAGACTTACTCAGGTCTAACTGCCAGACTTTGGGCCAACTAAAGCTGAGAAAATTAAAGAAATAATTTATTCTCTTTCTCCTGACTCTGGGGACTATTCTCTCTGTGCCCACTAGTTCCTGAACTGTGTGTGATGCCATCCAGTCAGGGGGAGAATCACTGATTCAACTTCCTGAAATAGACCCAAAGAGGGAAAGCAGAAAATAGTTTCAAAAAATTAAAATATGCTGAAAAATGGTAAAAATACCCATTATCAGTTATCCAAGATTTTATGAGAAAACGCTTGATTCCTTTGAGCCAAACAGTGTTTACAGTTGCAGCAATGAAAATTCTAATTTTGTGCTCTAATGAACACAAAACGATCCATACTCAACCTTGGCAAAACTTATAATGACTGTGTAATTGAAGTGACTTTGTCACATTAAAATATTTCATAAAATTACAGAAAAGTGCCAAGAAGGAAGAACATGGACTGGGAAGCCTTGGATATTTGATATAATACCCACAACACCCCCCTGTTTTGTAAGTAGAATGAATCCATTTATGGAATTGAAGAATGCCATTCACACTTAACACCAGCTTACCAATCCATAAGATGTTAGATGCTTTTGAGAAGGATCCACACGATGTAGTCATTTTATTCTAAGCGTTAAATATCAAGCCGTAATTTACTTTTGTTGCAATATCTCCAACATACTTAAAATGCTATTAAATTCTTCCTCACTATATATTTGGAATGTAAAAAAGGGAAGGTTTTCCTATATTCCTGGTGACATCTCCTAGTTAGAGTCAACTGGTGGATCTTACTCACAAGGGAGGCTCTGGGGAATCACAGTCTCCAGCATGGTTGTAAGAAAAATTGAAATCACAGTGATTCACGAGTGTAAACACACAGATTTTGAGAGAACCTTGATTCTATCCTGGTTCAGAGACTATTGAATAGACTAATTCCCAATCATATTCTCCTGGAGCTTTTGAATTCAAAATTGGAAATATTCACTTCCATATTGAACTAAGGGTTTTTGTCTTCGCATCCCATATGCCAAGTCCAAATACTGGCTCAACGGCTGTCTTCTAAACTAAGAGGCAGTGTCTATACAAGTAAAGTGAAGCTTAAAAATGTGTAACCGGGACCCAGAATAGCCAAGGCAATCTTGAAAAAGAACAAAGTTGGAGGAATCACACTTGCTAATTTCAAAACCTACTACAAAGCTATAGTAATCAAGACAGTGTGGTATTAAAATAAGGACAGATATATAGTTCAATGGAACAGAAATAAGAGCCCAGAAATAAACTCCCACATTTACAATCAACTGCTTTTTGACAAAGGCATCAAGCCCATTTAATAGAGAAAGAATAATAGTCTTTCCAATAAATGATGCCTGGACAACTGGATTTCTACACGCAAAAGAATGAAGTTGGACCTTCACCTCAGACCATACATAAAAGTGAATGCAAAATGGATCAAAAACCTAAAAATAAGACCTAAGAACTAAAGACCTTGGAAGGTGCAGACCTTCATGATATGACAACTAAAGCACAACGACCAAAGAAAAAAATAGGGACATTGGATTTCATCAAAATTACAGACTTGTTGTGCCTCAAAATACATCATCGAGAAAGTTAAATGGCAATCCACAGATTAGGAGCAAATTTTTCCAAATCAAATGTTTGATAAGGGACTTGTAGCTAGAATATATAAAGCATTAGTACAAATAAATAATAAAAAGACACAGGATCTGAATAGACATTTCTCCAAAGACATAAAATTGGCCAATAAGCACATGAAAAGATGCTTAACATCATTAGTCATCAGGTAAATGCAGATGAAAACTACAATGAGTTCTCCCTTCACACCTACTAGGATGGCAATCATCAAAACAGACAATAACCAGGGAGGGTGATGTTATCCAAAACACCGAAGCCTCATATACTGCTGATGAGAATGTAAATGGAGCAGTGACTCTAGAAAACAGTCTGGCAGGTTCTCAAAAGGCTGAACACAGAGTTATCAGAAGACCCAGCAATTTGACTCCTAGGCGTAGACCTCAAAGAGCTGAAAGCATGTTCACACAAAAACCTGTGCACCCGTGTTCACAGCAACACTATTTGCAAGAGCCAAAAGGTGAAAACAACCCAAATGCCCATCAATGGCTGAATGGACAAACATGACATGGACTACCCAGAAGATGGGCTAGTATTATTCAGCCATAAAGAGGAATGAAGTACTGATTTTGTGCCATAACCTGGATGAACCTTGAAACCGTCATGCTAAGTGAGGGAAGCCAGGCACATAAGACCACATGTTGTATGATTCCAATCAGATGAAATGTCCAGAATATACAAAGCCATAGATACAGAGTGGTAAGGGCTCTGTGGAGTGACACAGTGGGAGTGACAGCTTAATGGGCACAGGGTTTCCCTTGGGGGTGATGAAAACATTCTAAAATTGATTGTGGTGATTGCTTCACAAATCTGTGAATATATGGAAACCCATTGAATTATATACACTTTAAATCAGCGAACTGTATGTTTTGTGAATCATATCTCAAAACAGCTATTTTAAGAAATTGTGCTAACACTGAAAAACTCCACTTTATATGTCTACAGTGAAGAAAGTTTTAAGAGAGGGAGAGACATCACATGGGATGCTGATCTAGACAATATGGGTATTCGTGTTTATCTAATTCATTAGACCAGATCTCCACTTTTCCAGTTCACTTTTCCTGCTTACAGTGTGGCTGTGGCTGGAAGACTCTCTGCTCAGGACCACTGTCTGTTGATTGATACTAGTAGCCCCTTTAGCGGCCCCCTTGGCAGGCTGGTGAACCTTCCAGAAACACTCCGTTGGCTGAAGAAACTTCTGTTTCTGGCTTATGGGGGTACCCTCAAATGAGGATACGTTTGCTTAACCTACTCATGATTTGACATCACTGATGCAACCCAGCTTTACCCAGTGCAGCATATCTCAAAGTAGAGTCTGATATTCCATACGCAAAGGCCTTCTAGGTCAAACAAGCTAGAGGTAAACTATATTTCCCCCTCTTAGAGATACACAATGTCCATTAGAATATTAGGGGCTCCAAATGCAACTTAGAAGAAAACTTCTTTAATCCAGCATTTCCCATATTTATTTGACCATTCTTCACCAAATACACCCACGCACATACACTGTCTGTTTTGTCTCCTGAATAACACCTATTAACATCTTTCAAAACACTCTCCATGGGCCACACTTTGGGAAAAGCTAACTTAGCCCATCAAATTAACAAGGAAGAGAGAATCATGACCGTGAAGCTAAATCTTAAAAAGAAATGAACACAGATGCGTAATGCTCAAGTCCCTAGAACAGTGTTTCCTAACCTTTTCCACATCTTGGTCTACATGGGAAAGGACTGGAATAGTATGGTTTGTAGTCAAGAGGCTCCAGGGCCTTTGGGCCCTGCCATCCTGAGGTTTACAAGGATCAGTATATCTGCATTTCTGTTACCTGTGCCGCACTAGAAAGTTGTGGGAAACTCTGCTCTGGACAATCTATCACAAAACCACCCTAATTCTTTTCATGTTTGAGAATGAGTAGACAGACCATGTAGGTGACGTCTGACTTATCCGGACATCAGAGAATTTGTACAGATACCACCACAATGCTTTTCACATCATTGTGACACTGACTATAGTTTTCTTGAGGTGGTAGGAAGCAGGTAGAGCAAAGGGGTAATTTAACATCCAATTGCTAAATCCAGAAACAGAACTGGATAATCTGAGGAATCAGACTGGGCACAATTACATCTAGGCTCCTGCAACTTTCCCTCCCATCTTTATTGAGATATAAATTGATATACAACATTGTGTAAGTTTAAGGCATAT
Source organism: Crocuta crocuta (assembly GCF_008692635.1). NCBI lineage: Eukaryota > Metazoa > Chordata > Mammalia > Carnivora > Hyaenidae > Crocuta > Crocuta crocuta. Next base: position 1,167,715 of record NW_027528855.1, on the reverse strand, counting down.
GACATGATAATTTGATAGACTATATTGCAAAAATGATTAGTAAAGTAAGTTCAATGAATACATCTGTCACTTCACATAATTACTNAACCACCAATCTACTCTGTTTCTATGAGTTTTAGTTTTATTAGATCCCAAATATAAGTGAAATCACATGGTATTTTACTTTCTCTGTCCATCTTATTTCACTTAGTGTAATCACCTTAAGGCTCATCCATGTTGGTACAAAACAGTTTCCTTCTGTTTTCTTTGTTTTTTTTTCTTTTTTTTTGGTGACTGAATAATATTCTATTATATATCACATTTTCTTTACTCATGCATCCCATGTCTTGGTTGTTCCCATGTCTTGGCTGTTGTGAATCATGCTGCAATGAACATGGGGGTGCAGCTATCTCTTTGAGATGGTGATTTCATTTCCTTCAAATATAGTTCCAGAAGTGGGATTGCTGGAATGCATGGTAGTTGTTGGGATGAGTACTGGGTGTTATATGTAAACAAACTTGACAATAAACTATAAAATTATTTTTAAAATTTATATATTTATTTTGAAAGAGAGTGTGTGTACGTGAGCACACATGTGTGCACGTGTGCAGGTGAGGGAGGGGCAGAGAGAGAAAACTCCCAATCAGGCTCCGTGCTGTCAGCACAGAGCCCCATGTACAGCTTGATCTTGNGTCTCTTTCTCGCTCTCTCTCTCTCTCTCTCTCCTAGAAATAAATAAAACATTAAAAAAAAAAAGTTTAAAAAAAAAGAAGAGTTGGATGCTTAACTGACTGAGCCACGCAGGCATCCCATGGAAAGTTCTACTTTTAATTTTTTGAGGAACGTCCCTACTGTTTTTCATAGTGGCCACACTAATTTACTTTCTCACCAACAGTGCACAACGGTTCCCTTTTCTCCACGCCTTTGCCAACGCTTGTCATCACTGGTCTTTTTATATGAGGACACTATGAATGGTTCTCATGGTGTTATTTGCACAGGAGCCTTAGTTATTCAAAAGTTCTACATGCTTACCATTGGTAAGTGCATGCTCTGGTTAATCAACGGTTGGTGGCTGAACCATCAAAGAAGGATTGGATTATACCTGGCATTGTTTCTTGCCAAGGGTATTCACGCTTTTCTAATTCCTTGAAAATCATTCTCTCTACATTTGAAGTTCTGTTAACTAAATCATTTTGATTAACCAGAGCACTTCTTTCCCCAGGCTTGTCAAATATCAAAAGGAGAAATATAACTTTTTTCTCAAACAGAGATTTTGTTTTTATCATTCATTTGCCACATTATTGTTGTTTGGGGGGAATATGAGATATATTTATGATTTTTGCCCCAGTAAAAATTATTTTAAAAATCTGATTTCAGAAGGTTTCACAATATACTTTCACCTAAAAGACAAATCCAATTTGACATGAAGTTTCATTACGAAGAAACTGTTACATGTGATGACACTGGTTATTGAAAATTGAAATGAAGTGAAGGGAAGCTAACACCAACGTGTATGAGATTTTGCGTTCTTTGAATGACACAAAGAACTCAATATATCTAATCATCTCTGTTATGCCCACTGGGGAACTGAGCTCTGGTGATATTGCATAAGGTTGCTTCTTGATTGTTGGGAACCCAAGTATTAAGCCATATGCCACTTACATCAGTACTTAAAAAGATTTCTGTGACTGTTGGATCATGGGAATTGTTTTACTTTCCCTCTCTTGGTTAAAGTAAATAATAGTAATAATCTGGGTACAAAACTCATAAAAGAAGGCTGCCAACCACTCAGCCCAGGCCAGCATTTTGGCTTTTATGCTTTGTGTCTGAACTATCTCAAACCCAGCAGTAGGCATTAGGCACAGCATCCTTGATCAAATTTTCTTGTGCTCTGATGAGCGGCCTAAGCATTGAGACTTTTAACAGGAACACAACAGGGGGAATCATCTCTCTTCTGCCTGTTGTGAGTTCTGCCTAAGAAACTGGAAGGCTAAGATGTAGCATATACTTTGATGAGCTTCCCCTCTGCTTTGTTTCCCTCTTGTGCATAAAGCCATTCTTTCTGGCTCCCCCTACTCAACTCTTCTGTCTTCATGAATCAAATCAGCTTTTAAGTACCTTTCCTATAGCCTTCAGAGTCAAGGACACCCCAAGGTTACCAGAGTCCTCTGATGTGTGGCTTCTCTGTCAGTTTCCTCCTGCTTTTCTTGCATCCTAGAGGCTCCGTATATTCTATTTATATCATTCTCAATCTCTACTGGGGGGAGGGGTTTGAGAGCTGGGGTACATTTTTGAATTGGGGTCTTCTGGTTAGTTGTGCTGCACTGTTCCGTCAAGATAACTCTGGATTCTTTTTATAGTGAACAAAGTCAACAAACAGGAAATGATTGATAGGTGAGCCATGCCTACAAAGGTAGCATGACAGCCTCGATACCCAGTATCACCATCCTCTCTCCCCTTACCTACCTTCCATAATTCTGCCCTGTCATCTACCCAGGATCTTTGAGGACTTAAACCATTATGTAAAATGTTTTTTTTAATGTTTCTTTATTTTGAGACAGAAAGAGAGCAGGTGAGGGGCAGAGAGAGAGGGAGACAGATGATCCGAAGCAGGCTCTGTGCTGTCAGTGCAAATCCCAATGCAGGGCTCAAACTCACAAACCAAGAGATCATGACCTGAGCTGGAGTCGGATGCTTAACCGACTGAGCCACCCAGGGACCCCACACAAAATGATTTTATGGTAAGCATTTGAAGTAAAAACTACAGTGAGTTCTGCCACTAATAGTAAAATATTTAATGTGCATGTTAAAAGCTACAATTTGATTACTGACCTGTTAGCCAGTAAGTCCCCAAAACAATTCAAAGTAAATTTCCCTAATATGTCCAGTTATTCTACCCTGCCTGAAGGGTTGCTAATGAATGTGCTGCCTGAATGAGCAGAAAGATTGGAAACTTGCACAGCACAGGCCTGGATAACATGCCACTGGCACCAGAAAACAGTTTGTCCCACACAAAGTTTCCTCTGGAGCATGTTCCTCATCTAGAGGTGATTTTCCAATAAAATCAGCCTCGATTATTGCAAGCATAAGAGCAATCCCCAAGGGAGGAGGTCAGGCAATTCAATTCTAGGAAATACTGTATGAGGCAAAATTAACCTTGTAGCGGCGTTATTTCCTGAAACATGGTCTTGTTGTTTTGGTTTCTTTCATACACATTGGTATAAAGTGAGGGTTTTTTTTTTTTTTTTTTTTTTTAA
>NW_027528855.1:1161849-1164364 GCF_008692635.1 Crocuta crocuta | reverse complement strand
GACTGAGATGTGACCAAAGGACTTAATTACAGTACTTACACAGTCATGAAAATAACATGAAGGAAAGCTTGCTTAGCTTTACCACTCCTCAGAGCTATTGCCTAAACCCCTGTGGCTGGAAATACCCGTGACTCTGTGTCAGGCTTTGCTGAAGGACCAGTAGAGCCACCCAACAACTCCTGGGGCTATCGGCCCATTGGGAAAGTTACCAAAAGCTTCTTCATGCTGTGACAGTGGAGGATGGTGGGCAAGAGGAAGGGGAGGTCAGGTGCTTCTCAGACTCCCCAGATCTGAGGAAGAGGATGAGTGTGCGTGTTTTGGCACTGGTTGCTGTGTGTCCCATCCTGCTCATTTCTGAGCATCAGGATGGCCTTCCAAAAAGAAGAGACTGCACGTGTTATCAGTTGTTAGCTTCATAACCTGTTTCCTTGTCCCACTGTGACAAAAGTGTGCCTTCTGTCATTCTTGAAAATGCTGAATGATATCAAATGCAACTGACACCTTTACCCCTGTGCTTTCCCTTCAGGATCAAGAATGGGGATATGTCCTGAGTACGAAGCTGGGTATAGACCAGAGGAATGAATCATTCATGAGGTGAAACTTTAGTGCTATAAAGACAGTAAAGCCAACTTTTAAATGCCTTAGAGTTAAAACCAATATGGAGTACAGAGTTAGTAAATCATATGAAGGCCAATAAGGAGTTCAGTAATTGCCCAAAAAGCATTGCAAAATCGGGCATACTCTAGGGTGAAACTCATACTCCTACTGAATTCTGATGGCTGAACTTCAAAGTTCACTCCATGACGCCTACATTCATTTGACAGATATTGAGCTCCTACTCTATGCCAGGTGCTGTTTGAGGTGCTAGGGCTACAGGGGTGAATACAAAGTTCTCACTCATACAGACTTTACATTCTTGTGAGAAGTGACCCTCAAAAACACAGAGAAATGACCACAGGACAGATGGATCTAATAGACAGACATATACAGTATGATGGTAATTGCTAAAGTGGACATCAAAGGAAGCTAAAGGGGATGGTGAAGGTATGTGTGGGAGGGGTTGCTCTTTTGCATAGGGTAGTTGTCCAATGCTGTCGCTCTTGCACAAAGCCTTTAACATTCCTCTTGCAGCATTCACTATCCACAAGAGAAAATCACTATTATTTTGACTCAATATCCACGTTCATTTCCTTCATTGGCCACTTTTCCAACATCCACGGCTCTGAGTCACCATCCTGGACTAGTTTTCCAAACATAAACCCACTTTCAAAGATTTAGCACCTGTCGCTAAGCACCAGCAAAAGAACCTCACATTCGTGCGATCTCATTCTCTAAGGGGATCTCCCAACAGGCTTTGCACCACAATGGCTTCCCTGCAGAAGGCCCAGCCATGCTTAGCTCTGTCATTGTATAGCAGCCCTCATCTGGGTGGAGTTAAAAACACACGGCATTTTTCTAGTTGCTGCATATATGTAAACAGATGTTTCTAAGTGCTAGGAAACAGCAGGGTCTCCCATTTCCTTTAAACATCCTCCCCTACAATCTTGTTTCAATCACGTCAAATCCATTTTTGGAAACAGGTGGAGTTTAAGTTATATATGAGTGAGTGTACATACATAAGAGTAGAGAGTGTATACACACATTCACACTTATCTTTTTTTGTTAAGTTTTTAAAAATGTTTTATTTATTTTTGTGAGAGAGACAGAGTGTGAGTGGCAGAGGGGCAGAGAGAGAGAGAGGGAGACACAAAATCTGGAGCAGGCTCCAGACTCTGAGCTGTCAGCACAGAGCCCGACGCAGGGCTCAAACCCGAGAAGAATGAGATCATGACCTGAGCTGAAGTCAGATGCCCAACCGACTGCACCACCCAGGTGCCCCCACACCTATGTTTCAAGCAGGTTTGCTAGCATGTCTGATTTGCTTAGTAAAGTGTTGCATCATGGTTTGAGGCAAGTGGAACTTTCACTTAGCCAGTGTAGGTAGTAATCTGCATCTCTAGTGAGTGGGAGAGAGATGAATAAGGGGTGCTTCTAGTGTAGGTGCTAGTATTAGCAGATTCCTGGCAGCTCACATTGCAGGGTTTCATGATGCACAGTGAGTATGGAGGAGTCCCTGACTTCCCTGGGCTTGCCCTGTCAGTAACGCTCAGGGCTTCCATGGAGGAAGTTATACACTCCTGGAAGCTGCTAAAAAAATCACAAAAAACCACAAGACTTTTTGGAAATATTTTCCCCAACGACGTGGCACGCCCATGTGGGGATACAGACTTGGGAGAAAGAAAGTGGTCAAATATTAGGGGGTGATGAGGACAGAGAAAGAGACACCAACTTCTATAGTTAAGGCTGCTCTGCCTGCCCATCACCAACTCCATCTTGGATGTAGATCGCCACGGAGCAGGAGGGTATACTGATGCACAGAGTACATAAATGCATGTGTATATAGAAAATGGGTTCTAATGACAGGTAATCTACCCCAACGCTGTAAATTCTACAAAAGGAAACACTTCCCTGTGGA
>NW_027528855.1:1161579-1161806 GCF_008692635.1 Crocuta crocuta | reverse complement strand
TCTAGATAACTGTTTTTGATTTAGGCAAATGCTTTAATAAAGCAGAAACTCTTTGCTTCCTATTTCAGTCAACTAAATAATAACTCATGACCCCAGGCTCCTGACTTTGAACATATTTTGTGGTTGATGGAGGGCTGATTTACTGTTTGGAGTCCTGCATGTAGTTACTATGGGGGCATGCCTCATTTCCCGAGAAATCAAAATAGCCCTACTGTGCTTACGTCTGT
>NW_027528855.1:1142625-1161522 GCF_008692635.1 Crocuta crocuta | reverse complement strand
TTCATCTGTGGCTGATAAAAATACACTCAGAAAGAATTTTTATGTCTGTGCAATGAATTCAGAAAATGAAGCTGGAATAATAGTGTTATGTGTCATGCCTAAAACACTAGACGTTTGAATAATGTGAAAGGAACTATATGAAAGCACAATTTTAAAAAATGTAAGAAACAATCAAGGGTCAATAAAGCCACAAGGGAGCAGCCAGATGCTTAGAGGAACCCTACATGCGTGGATATTTACGTAAAAGTCTGCCGAGAAGGATTAGCCAGATCTAATCGGGAGTGATTTGATATATCTCTTTCTCTGCAAACAGTTTAAAAGAGGTTTATAATCCTTTCCTAAGTCTAACCTTTAACTTTCTAGAACAAAAGTATCCTTTTTGGCATTTTCATAGTTTTGTCCACATTGCACTGTTCTCCTCTTACTGTCAAAAGCCGGAACCGAATCTCCAGCAGTGTCCTGGCGTGCAGACCTACTCCTTCCCTTCTTTGCTCTCCTGCGAGTCACAAATGTGTGGTATCTCCTTCCACCAAGGAAAGTGGCCCCTCTCCTTGGGTACCTCAACCTATCAGATATTGCTCTCAACACAGTCTCTGCTTTCTTCTCGTCATGTCATTTGTGGGTGCTGTCTGCCTCTCTTGAATGGCTTCCCCTACGCGGTTTACCCAGGGACTCCTGTGGGGCCAGGGTGAGCCCACTCCAAGCAGGTGCTTGCTTCTTCGCCTGTGCCCCATGGGATGCTGCACATACTTTCCTCTGCTTTCCTTGCAGAGCCTGTCTATTCTGCAGTGCAATGAGGTGGCCGTTTCCTTATGAGAGTGTGGGGGAGCTTCAGGGCAGACACTTTACCTTACTCCTCTCCCCATCAACCAAGCCTGGAACAATTCTTGTTTGTCAAAAGGGTGCACGTGCATGGCTTGCTTGAATTTCTGGCAGATCAGCTATGTGATTCTGAGTTTTCAGCAGCTTTCGGAAAGACTGCTGAACGGTAATGTTAAAATAAAATTGTAGCTGTAACTTGTATGTACCCCAAAATGGGTTGGGCTGTGTGAATGGATGAAAGAGTTGTCTGTTCTCCTCTAAGCAGCACACACTAATAAGCACAGGGTTATACTATAAAGCACAGTACTTTCTAAAGTACTGGGATAAAGGAGTATTTTATGAGTGCTGGTGCTTACAAAGTGGCTCAACTTCCTTTAAAAGGGTTTGATCCCACATTTGCTGGCTTGTTTGAGGTCCCTCTGCTTCACCAATAAATGGGTGCTTTCTACTTCCATTTCATCATCATGGTTATTAGAATGTTAAGTCTCCACCTCAAGAAAAGAGGTTCTCACAGTGCTTTCGAAAAGATGAGTGATGCAAATGAGACAAACCAATGAGCTTGCAGTCTTGAAGGAACTCTTCCTTATCGATACAAAGTTACCATAATTGAAGTTGGCATAATTGTTTGAATTGCCGCAAACTTGCTGGTTCTTTAAGTTTGGGAACATTTGCTGTCATATTCTAAGAAAACAACCTGTTATAAAAAGTTCACTAGTAGGACTTCAATATTTTTTTTATTTAAAAAAATTTTTAATGTTTTATTTCTCAAAGAGACAGCATGAGCAAAGGAGGGGCAGAGAGAGAGAGGGGGAGTCACAGAACCTGAAGCAGGCTCCAGGCTCTGAGCTGTCAGTCAGCACAGAGCCCAACACGAGGCTCGAACTCATGAGCCATGAGATCATGACCTGAGCCGAAGTCAGACACTCAACTGACTGAGCCATCCAGGTGCCCCACTCACTAGTAGGACTTTAAAAACCAACAAAAAATTTGAAAGTGAATGTGTGTGTCCTAAGAGCTAATGAGAAAGAGGCAGTGGGTCCACAGTGGACAGAATTTCCAGCANGGATTCCCATTACCAGTGCAAAGGAGGATGGCCAGAGCTCTGGGCTGTGCAGATCCCACTGAAACCTTCTGCACCTGATTATAGCTATCTGGACAACATAAACAGCACCATTTATGCAGCCATTTAGACAGAGGTTTGATTGCTCTCTTCCCTTTAACTACCCTTAAAATGGCCAGAGCCAATTAGAGGCTGCCTAGACTTTCGCTGGCGTAGCAGGGAGCTCACTGGGCTGGGTGCCTGATTATCAGGAACTGAGTAGGCCTTTATGAGGCTCACTGGGGACTGCTGGCTTCACAGGTCTCACTCAGAGGGACCTAACCCGAAGCTTCCATTCCCCTTACTGACGACTGCCCCTCAGGATAGTCCCAATTTGTAAAAATCATTTAGGCTGTGAAACCGTGAAAGAGACAGAGGAGCTATTTTATCATTTCAACTTGGGGGGATTTCTTTCCTTTCCATGGTTGACTTTTAAAATAGCCTGCTCATTGCAAATTTTTACTAGGGACTGGACGTAAGTTATTAAGCCCTGGGTTTCTCAAACTACCTATGGAAGCCACACTCCCATGGGGTCATTTTATTTCCCATGGCCCAGTGCATCCAATTCTGTGTTCCGCTAAGCACTGTGTCAGGTCAGGCTGTCCTCTGGCCAAACACATTTGGGAAAACTTGGGTAAGATTAAGTTAAACAAGCCTCTTTCTACAGGACTTCTTTGAGCCTGCATTACTCAAACGTGCACAGGGCACTCCAGGAAAGGGATGTGATAGTGTGTGCTGAACCTCTGGAGCCTGGTGCGGGAGCCTTTATTCCCAAAGGAGACGACTCCACAAGACTGGTGTTTGGCGGAACGCAGTATGGAATCCATTGCCTCATCATTTTGAGAAGATGTGGTGATTCCAGCGACATTCTGCACAGTATCACAAGAGATGACTCCAACTGCAAAATTACCTCTGGTTGTAAGGGGTCATTTAAATGACACAACCCAACATTCTTGGGGCCACACTCATCTTCTATCTAACATATCTCTTTAAGAGTCTACTGATGTGACTTCTTGTCTCTCATTTCACGGGTACACAAGGCAGAAATGATGGAATGTAGCATTCTGTGTGAGTGCATGTGTGTGTATAAACAGGGGCACTATATATGCCATCTTCACAGTGTACGTGCTTGTATGCATCCATATCAAACTTTAACATCAAATATTTTCTAAAACCATTATAAGGCAGGATTTCAAGCTTTGGCTTCTTTCCAGGAGGTGGAAGAACCAAACAAATAATGTAGCTGAGGTCTGTAGCAAGGAAGGAACATGTCCAATCTCATGCCATAAGCCAGCGTTCAATTGAGGACTGGATCCCATGTCTATGGACTCATTGTTTATGTTTAATAATAGGGGAGTATATGATGATTCACAGTAACAAGTTAGGGCTCCTCAATGCTGCTTGACTGGAGTGAGCTCATCTCTTTCATCCGGATAAGCTCCGAAGTCCCTAAGTCACCGTTTCTTCAGAGCCTTGGTTTCTAACCTGCCCTTGTACTGCCTGCCACCTCAGCACCAGTGGCTCAAACCAAGTCTTTAAAGTCCTGGTGCAACTGTCCCTACCCGCTCCCCTTTTCTCCACCAGCACTAACTGGAAGCACGTTGTGTCCTTAGAGCCTCCCTTGTACTCTATCTGTTTCCTACTTAACAAACATCTCTCTCTATCATGTATTTAGTTCTTTACAAACTGATTTTATCTCTCCTACTGGACTCTAAACTCCTCGAGGGTAAGACCTGTGTCAGATTTATTTTTAATTCCCTCAGCATCTATCGCAGTTCCTGGAACGCTGTAGATTCTTGATAAATATTCATTGGGTGAATAAATGAATAATGCACAAACACCATGGGCAGGACAATCTTTGTGGCTATTTGTCAATTTCAATAATGAAACCACCGTATCTGTAAGATGGATTGGCTCGTAAATAAAGCTGTAATTTCCTAAGCAGAGTGGATTCTGATCCTGATTTCTGAAAGACAACAACTACATTGTTTAACGTTGTTAAAGTGTAAAAGCAAGCAAGAATGTGATGCTCCACAACTGTGTCTGCGCTCGCTAGCTCTCCCTCTCTCTCCCTCTCTACCCGCTCCCCCCCNGTTAAATTCAACTCAACTTATTAGTGCATGGCTTTTAGCCAAAAGCAATTCACATTTGCAGAAGCGTACTATCACATATGTCTTAATAACAGAAATGTGTTTTTAAAAAAATGTATGTGATAAGTCACATATGGTAGAAGAAATCTGTACATCTCTCAGGCCTTGTTGTCACAATGAAAGCCTGAAGATAATTGCTGCAGAGCATTAACATACAAGTGAAAGTCTCTCTGACACATTAAAGAGCCACAGTTTGAACATACTAATCAAGCTTTGATATCGGCATGGCTCCAGCAGACTGAGAAATATACCAGCATCTCTTGTCCTGATCACTGATCTTAAGAAGATTCCATTTTGATTCTTACCCTCAGAGGTAATATTTAATGTTTCAAGGTAGAATCATTAGTGTATCCAGGTATATTATGTGCTTACATTCACTAAGCATATATTTAATTTCTCCTTTCTATGGAGTGTAATTAATGTGTACTGTGGTCTCCCTGTGGTGTCGAAAGAAGCTTACAACCATGAAGGCGTTGAAAGTAAATTGAACAAGTGGTTGAGAAACAGGGAAGAGGAGGCAAACCTTCGGAGAGGAAAACAGACAAACTAAATGGATATTGTGAATCATTTACCATCACTCTGATTGAAAGTACGCTTAGCCTTAGTTAGATCTTGGGAAGTAATGGAATTTTAGAACATGCACATGCCTTTTGCAGAATATCCATCTACACACAACTTGGAAGCCTAGTAATATGCTCTAGCTTTGTGTTCACTGGTTTCTGACACATCACTGTTTTGTCAGTAGATCTCATATACATAATGACTTCAAAGATAGTAAATTAGGAGTGTTCTCTTTGCTCTAAGTGAGAATTGGGTGGTATATCAGCCCCAGAAAGTCCAGAATACATGAAAAGGGCTCAGTAAACACCTTCTCAAAGTTTTAAAGGACAAAAAAAAAAAAAAAAAAAAAAAAAANTGAACAAACAAAGGCCATATACAATAAAAAAAAAAAAAAAAAAAAAAAAAAAAAAAAAAAAAAAGAAAGAAAGAAAGAAAGAAAGACAGAGGGCTGATAGTTTAATTTGCAGTGTCACGGAAAAGCTTACATCTGTGCTTTTCTTTCTTTTTTTAGATTTTATTAAAATTTTTTTTTAAACATTTTTTATTTATTTTCAAGAGACAGAGAAAGACCCGAAGCACAGGAGGGGCAGAGAGCGAGGGGGACACAGAATCCAAAGTAGGTTCCTGGCACTGAGGTGTCAGCACAGAGTCCAAACCAGGGCTCGAACCCATGGACTGCAAGATCGTGACCTGAGCCAAAGTTGGACGCTCAACTGACTGAGCCACCCGGGTGCCTCTGTGCCTTTTTCTACCTGACCAGTGAGGGCAGGGGTCAATAAAACTTCTCTGTAAGCAAATAGCTTTGGCTGTGTGGTTTGCAGTCTGTCACAACTAATCTTTGCCACTACAGCAGAAAAGGAGGCACAGACAATATGGAAACAAATGAGTGTTGCTGTATGCCAATATAGCTGTTTTTATAGACACTGAAATTTGAATTTCATGTAATTTTCATACGTCATGGAATATTCTTTTGATTTCTTTTCCTCAACCATTTGCCAAACCCTGCACCAGAGGATGACATCCAATCACACGTATGCTCATGTGCACCGATCTGTGTTCATGCTTTATTTGTAAATGCCTCCAGACCTCTACTCTTCCAGCAAGACTGTATACACTTTCCATCGTATGCTCCATCAAATGTCAACTCTGTCCCACAAGATCAAGCCAGTACCTGGTCAGGGGCAAAACAGCTAGGATGAACCAGAGTAACGTGGGAGCATTTTACACGTGGCATGAGTCAAGAATAAGAGGATAATGGATGACTTGATCCATTACAACAGACGGCCCCTTCCGGTCTGACACACTAGTGTGTGGCCAACTGTCTCCTTAAGCCTCGAGGCCAGGTGCCCGGAAGGGCTGTTTTCTGGGATATATCCAATGTATTTACCTGTTCATTCATTCAGAAAAACATGTATTGTACCCTTACTCTATTTGGGGTCTCAGTGCACTGTGTGTAACTGAAATTCTCACTCAGATATCAGAACCAGAAAGAGGACCACTATGCATAAAACTTCTAAAAACTCCAGTTTGGTTATGCTGTCAGGCACGGTAAACAAACCACACTCTGGAATCTCTGTCCCTGAGCTGAGGTCTTGAAGAGNTAGAGGCTGGCAGTCCTGGCCTTGGCCTCATTAGCACCATCTTCTAATCCCGCCACAGGCTGGCAGTAGAGAAGCCTTCGGGGCATAGACAGAAATCAGGCTGCAGAGAAGATTTCAACCCCAATCAAACAACCAGCCAGAAACTCAGCTACTGGAAACACTACCATAGGATGACTATAGCCTAATATACCTCCAGACTACAGAAGCTCCTCGAGAAGCTACAAAAGCCGATAAGGAATATTCTGTGGCCTAAGAAAAATGAAATTGAAAAAGGACATGAAACCTTTTGGAAAAATGAATTCCAGGTTGGATTTAATGGTGTGCTAAACACTACCCTGGTGACTCGGAAGAGCATCCTTCTTGTCATTGCTACTAGTTGACCCATTCTCCCTGAAACTATTATAAATCAATGCACTCCCCCATTTTTGCATTCAGCACCCACTGCAGTGGGAGCGGGCTACCCTGAATTAACGTGGAGTTCCTTGAGGTGTGGTACTGTGAGGCCTATAACAACCCAGAGAGGACAGTAGGACTTCCCTAGGCCATATGGCCGGTGGGCCTGGCATGCATAACAGTACAATCAGATGTCACAAACCCAAATCACAAGGCAAACATCCTTTTTAATTTGAAAATCTCCCTTCTGGAAGAGGCAGGATGTCCAAGATGCACTATATTTAAAAGAACGCGGCACGGCTTGTTTATAATTTAAGAGTGTCCCATAAAAATGCCTTGGAAATAGCTCTCTGTTAGCTAGAAAAACCTTTCGTTAAATATATTTTTATGAGCTTTTCATTAACAGAGTAGCAAGGCCTTGATGCCAAGGTGCCAAAGCTCCTCACGTGGCTGGAAATCACTTGGCACATTTTTAGCCATTTAAGTCTCTGTCATAGGTCCAAGGTTTGCAATTAAATATATAATCTTTTTAACATGTGCAAAACCCAAAGGCCTGAAGTACCATGCATTGAATAGGATTATAATAATATTTGGCAGCTCTTCATGGATGGCACGTACTAATTTATGTAAACTGGGCACAACTTGGGGCACTTACTCATCAAGACCACAGGCGAAAATAAAATAAAAATAAAAGCTAGTCCCTGCTAGCTCTTTTTGGGTTTTAGTGGCTCCCCCCTCCCCTTGTTTGATTTTTGTTTGTCGATTGTCATAAATAGAGATGGACTTGAAATCCGAGGTTTGTTTTACGACCTTAGTTTCCTTCACATGCATGGAGTCTATTCAAATTAAAAATGCCAACAAGTAGAAAATAACTTACTTCACAGGATTGTTCTTAGGTTTTGCCTTTTCAACAGCCTGTAAACAAGAAAAAAATGCAATTAGACAACATTAGCAGGCATGATCTTTGCAACTAGTTACCAAAACAATAAGCAATATAAAATGTTCTTCCGAAACAAGGACCTAACCGAAGCAGGGTGCTTGGCGATAAGCAGCCTGGAGACACAGAAAGCAATTTTCCTCTCTGGGGGAACATGGTTACCTGTCCAAGTGCAGCTTTCAGACATAGACACTCACTCCTGTCTCCCCATCCTGCACTCAAATCTTACCTGTTGGGTGGGCCTGCTTGGGTTATTGCCACCAGACGGAGAGGTAGGTGCAGGGGGTGGGGGACGGTCATGGGCACAATCCGGGTTTTTAGATTTGTGGTAGGGACCCGTTTATCCTGCATGACTACTGACACCTGGCTGTACCTGTGTGGTGAGAGCAAGGCCAAAGTTGCCATTTCTAAAATCATTTTTATTAGCAGACACCACAAAAAGCCAAGGGATGACTGACCGCTCAGATCAATGTCCTCCCGTAGAACCTTTAAGAAAACACACGCCAAATCATCCAAATGAGGAAATCTCTGGGCCTCTCGGCCTGTGTCGCCTTAGACATGGAGCCTGGTTCCAGTTTATTGCTGAACCCATTGATCTGTGTACAGTCCATTTATCATTCATGAAAAGAGCTAGTGATCTTCACAGTATATTAGAAGAAACAACTCAGATCATCTGTCAACAGCCCTCTTATTTCTGTTTCCCTCTCCACAGGGATTGCATCTCCTTCGATTCTTCTGGAATTAAAATGTTGCTAAGCAACACAGCTGGGGGCGCTGATGGCAGAATGGCTACAGTCTATCAAACTGTTTAAGCACCTGGAGGGTTTCAGTGATGATTTTTTTTCATACTTCTGTGGCATAATTATGTAATCAGAACCAAACTTGTACTCCCCTAGAATTTCTCAGACTATAGAAATAACACTTAATATGGGGAGCACTCAAGTGGCAGTTTGACAATCCCCGAGATCTTCAGACCCTTTCCAGAAGTATCCATCCGGAGACCTTCGTATCTATGAATCCTGGAGGTGGGCGAGGGATCAAGAGGTGGCACTGCTGGCAATCCGGATGTAGAGGCAGCTACTTGTAATGCTGGACTCGGCATTCTGGGTGACCACTGCGTGAAGAAGTACCCCGAAGCCTCCTGTGGCTGACTACACCTCGACAAGCTCTGAAGCAATTTTTGTTTTTAAATAAATGAAACGCTTCTCAAGTTTAGAGATTAGTGCTGGGAATTCACGTCCGTCTCATCTATGAAGTCCTGGGTTCTGCGGCTAGGTAAATAAATATTTGGGCTCTTTGTTTGGCTCTTGGTGGCAAAAAATGATCTTCTCACCATCTGTGCCTGAGGTTGAATTCTGGCAGGCGGCAGAACGGCAGGAAAGCGAGAGCAGGAGGTAATAGGTGACGATGATAAAATAATCAATAGGTGTGTGGCCGGCCCAAGCCCTGTCTCACATGTAGTTTGGAGATGCAGGTCTGTCCCTGAGCGGCCCCGGAAAGGATGCAGAAGGGAAGAGGCGGATGCTGACGGGCAGTGGGGGCCAGACCCAGTCTACCCACCTGTGTACACCCATGTCTTCCTTTTCTACCACATTTTGTCCCCCAGTCCGGGTTGAGTTGGAATGGGGTAGGGTAAGGGTCTGAAGACATGTCATTGTGGAAATCACCTGAACCCACTTTGCCCCATCCCTCAAAATTCAAATTAGTCTGTGCTTGAAGACTACAGCGATACCATAAAGTAACGAGCATACTGTTCAAGTGGAAATGATAGTATGAGCAGGCCACTGGCAGAAGACAGGGAGGGAGAAATCAAAGTGACATTGCTTAACCTAGCTTTCATTCAGCGACATGGTTTTTGAAAATGTCTTCTCTTCTCTGTGCTTCAGGACTGTCAATTAGACCCGGTTATTTTTCTCTGATCAGGAGGAACATAATCGTGTTCAAGGCCAGTTTCTTTGAAACCTATGTCCCGCTATACAGCCATCATAGGAAAATAACTCCATTGAAATTAATGTTTTCTGGGCTGCTTGGCTATTGATTGCAAATGTCTATGCTGAGAGGTTCTCTTTCCTTTGGGAATTAACTCGGGATCATTCCAGAGCGCCAACTGCTCTGGTCAGATGTGCTCACGTCATCCCCCTGTGTGCTCCGCACCTTTGATCTCCAAGCTGAGTGGTTGCAGGGAGTGCCAGACCTGAGACAGAGCTCACAGTGTGTGTTCTTTATGTTCACTGCAATGTGACTTTGTTTCAAGCATGATACAAAGAGTTATTCAGCTCACAGACTTTGAAGAAAAGTTAAGTGAATTATTTGTGGGGAAAATATCTATGTCTTTAGGGTCTAAGAAGTAGTCTGCAAAATACATGGGGAGAACATCCCTTTCTCTGAAATGACGGGACACGAAAAGACCAATCCCAGGTAAAAATGGGAGATACCCTTCAAAAGGAGGGGAATCAAAATGAAATGATCTCGTGTAATTCATCACACATTAAGAGGGTCGCATATTGGGATTACAGCTCATTTTGAGTTTAAAAACATACATTAAAAGTAATTTAAACTGATTGGAAGATGGAGGCTAGATAGTTAACACTCATGCTGCTTTAATTTGCAATGTCTATATGCTCTCTAAAATCTATATTCTACTTATTTTGTGCTGTGTTTCTGTAACACGATACTTATCTTGCCATTAAGGCACCTCTACTCTAAGGAAGGATGATACAATAAATGAAGATGTTAGACAATATATTCCACTAGAAATCCAGAAGCCTAGGTTCTGCCCCAGCTTTGCCACTTAGTATCATCATGACATTAGCAAGGCGGTGGACACTTCTAAGCCTCAGTTTCCTCGTTTTAAAAATGAAGATAATCAGTTCCACCCCATCTACATCAAGGGCGGTCATGAGTAGCCAACGTCCACGACGGTGCTCGAGAAACCACAGCCTGCTCTGCTTTCCGGCTTCGGTGCACATGCCTGCACCGCCAGAGAGCTGACAGGCTTGCTGATTTCATGACCGTTATTCTGGCGAGGATCACAGGAGCCCGTCTTGATCTTGCCATGTAAGGAGCAGGTCTGGGGCGAACAGAATGCTCCTGTCTGGCAAGTCCTACCCGAGGGAGATTTTTGATGTGTTTAGATCCTGACATGCCTAGGCCAGTAGGCCCTGTACCTTCACACAGGCCTCTGCCCTCAACCTTCTCAGGGGCTGCTGCTGGTGGCAGAGAGGTCAGGGCCCCTGAGGTGCCGTGGGGGCACAAGTGCCCATGTGAATACTCAGATGTCTCTGTCTCCCTCCCTCCCTTCTCCCCACCCCTGTTCCACAAGGAAGCCTAGGAAGCCTCCCTCCTTTCCAGGTGACTCCTCTATTAGCAGCCTCCCACCCGGTCAGCCTCACTCCATGAGGAGGGCGCTTTGCTTTTTCACCAACATTTGACCCTGGGTTGGGAAGCCCTGAGGATGCTACCAGAGGCGAGCCTCTTCTGTCATATGGCATCTTGAAGAATTATATGCCTGGAGACCAGGCTCATCTCTCATTCCGAGGAGTGTTTACGAACGGATTCTTGTCTCGTTACTAGCATCGTACTACCCGTGGTATCCTGCGAAGTAGCAAATTTCTTTCCTCAGGAGGGATGATGTGGTAAAGGACATGTTCATAGGTGCTCACTCATTCAATCTGTCTTCCTAAAATTAAGAAAGAGCCTTGTCTTTCTGTTATGCAGAGACTCCTCTGGCCACACTGAAGCTGAGGTGAGTCAGGGACCACACTGAATTACAGGAACCACACAGAATGTACAGCTATCAAGAGAAAGTAGAAAGAAGGAAGGAAATAAAGCAGGAAGGAAAGAAAGGGGCCGTCGCTTGAGTCCCGTCCTCCACGGCATAGATAACGCCATGTTTCTTTAGGGAGAAAATGCTACCTACACTTCCCCTCATCTTGTATAGATGGATCTACCTACCTTTTAAGAAATCCTCTGGTAAGGTAATTCTGTCCTGGTGTTATTCTAGTCCAGCAAACATGTATACTACATTAATTTTTTAAAACTGAGAGAATATTTTTGGGCTTTTAAGAAGCATGCCCTGAACTGTGACATCCAGACTTATGCTAATGCCTTCTCCCTGGCCCCAGGTTTGCAGAAAACAGATCCAATGCGGTATGTTTCCTGTTTGGTGAGACTGTCAATGTGAGCACGTGGATGGTCTAGACATATTATAGCAGTGGACTCATTTTCTGAGGCTGTGTATTCAGGTACTGCTTTTTTCCTTAATCAATAATAATGCTCTCAGTCAAGCATAAAATGTGATTCTATTAGCACTTCTCTCTATAGCTTTTGCCTCTCCCGCTTATGTGTTTTTCTCCTGGCATTCTGTTGGCAGATATACCCAAGCTGGCTCTCTTCAATACAGTTCTTGATTTAAAAAACAGTGAAAAGTCAATCCTTCAAATAATTTTAAATAACTGGATAGTGGGGCCTTATGGAAACAAGGCAGAAGAATCATTGATTGCATTGCGTTTGTGTTTCTGTATTTTCCCTTTTTTAACTCTTCACAGGGCTAGTCTGTGAGACATGGCCGTACCTTAACCTAGTGGCAAGTACTGGTAAATCGTATCGATCACCTAAGTTCACAAGAGAAAACCCCTCTGTTAACAA
This sequence comes from Crocuta crocuta, assembly GCF_008692635.1. Lineage (NCBI taxonomy): Eukaryota > Metazoa > Chordata > Mammalia > Carnivora > Hyaenidae > Crocuta > Crocuta crocuta. The sequence goes on along the minus strand of NW_027528855.1, from coordinate 1,149,312 downwards.
ACGAACTCATCATTAGAGTATGCAGATGGTCTAAAATCAGTATCTCCAGAATTGATTAAATCAATTAAAGAGACATATACTGAGAACACTTGCCCAAATATAAAAAATGAATTGCTTAATTACAGCATTTAAATAGATTTCACTGGAATGAGTAAAACAGCCAGAGGCTCATGTTGTATCCTATAGGCTGGGGGGCTGGGATTTCGCGGGCAGCTCTCGCGCACAGCAGGATGGCAGATTAAGAGGAGAAAATGTCACTCAGCGTTTTGCAACACCTGGATGTCTGCCTGAATTTCTAACTGTATATCCAGGGACTGGAATCTTTAGGAAAATATCACCTACTGCATTTAACCCTCTGGATAAGTGCCCAGAAGGAAACGTGGAAAATCACCTTCCCTATCCTTAGAGTACTGGGCTTCTCCCATTTTGATGTAACTCACTGTCTTCTATGCATACATGAAGCAGGCCCGTGCTACACAGAAAAGGGGCAGCCATAGAATTCTGACAGGCAGAGCCTGCAGGAAATTTGTTGCAGGCGGAGGGAACTGCATCTTGCAGCTAACAGTCACTTAATAAACACTGACCAGATAAATGAGCTGTGGATGACAGGCCCAGGCACCACTCTGGGCACAGAAGGGCGCTGGAGGAAAAGCCAAGCTCTAGGATGTCTGTATCTGGATCTGTGCTGCAAATGTACCTGGGGCTGCAATTCACACCCCAGAGAGAAGGAGTCTGCGTGGCACTGATGGGGTGGATTTCTGAGCCTGTTTTCCAGCAGAAGACTGTTCCCCTCCTCACTCTTCCCACTCACCTGGACAATGGCCAGTACCCCTTCACTGGTCTGCTGGCCTTTCTATTTTACCCCTATTTAAATTTTTTAATGTTTTTATTTTTGAGAGAGACAGAGAGAGAGAGACAGAGAGAGAGAGAGACAGAGAGAGAAAATGCCAGCAGGGGAGGGGGTTGACAGAGAGGGAGACACAGAATCTGAAGCAGGCTCCAGGCTCTGAGCTGACAGCACAGAGCCCAACACAAGGCTTGAACTCTTGAACCACGAGATCATGACCTGAGCTGAAGTCAGACACTTACCTGACTGAGCCACCCAGGCAACCCACCCCTACTTTCTGCTCCACTTTGACTGTGACTTTTTCAGAACCCTTCATGGCTTCCCACTGCTCACCGAACTATCAATCAAGTTCACCCACCCTGCCATTCAAGACCCTGCCAGGGCCAGTTGAAAGCAGCCTGGTAGCAGGTTGTATTTGTTCTTGCATGTGTATTTTGCTAACATGGCAGCTGGTAGGAGTTTTTCAAGTGTCTTTAGCAAGATCCATTTGTCACCTGGTGATTTTGTTTATACCTAAACTTTTGCTATCTTGTAACTTAATGAAAAATGCACTGTCTTTGGTGAAGAAGCATGTTTCACTCAGAAGAGTCTTTTGTTGATATTAATCATTCTCTAAGTGGAGTAAATATGGAGACACCAGACAGCATCTCAACATTGGCTTGAATTTATTCTCCCCATTAGAAGGGACAATGGAAGAGGCACTCAGTTACTCTGTTCCCCTGATGTTGATGAATTTGAAAATTCAATTTTCTTCCCTCCCCTGACAACCTGAGATCTCTTGCCCCTCATGCTGAGGAACAACTCTTGCAAAATGACATGTGTCTTTTGGTGGGAGACATTCATTACCTGATAGAGGCTCTCTCCTTACCATGTGTATGAAGGAAAATGGGAAGGATATTCTTAGGGCATAGTAGGTGCTCCATGATAGGAAAGTATTCTAACAGCCTACATGGGAGCGAACACTGATGAGGCATCCTTAGCATCAGCACACTAGTATAGTCAGGGCTTTCTGTCCCTTAAGAGCATGTTACACTCTGGGTGAGAACACTACATCCATCATTATCCATATACCTGTATTAGAAAACCCTTTAGTCTTCCACCTATGAGTCTCCTTTACTCTTGCACTGCTACCACACTCATCATACTCTGACACCAGATGTGTGAGGGATTGGGCCCACACCAAGCAGTTCTATGCGACACCAGCTGGGTGTCCTACAATTTAACTCACTTCTGACACTCTCTAACTGGAGACAGTGTCAGACCCCTCAGGTTAAAGGCTGAGTCCCAAAAGACTGCTTCCCACTTCAGATGCTCATTGCAGGTCCAGGTTGTCACCTGTCATTCTAATTGATTGGCTATAAACCAGAGGTTCCCTCTCCTCAGGTTCGACAAATTGGCTACAGCTACTCACAGAACTCAGGCAGTTTACTTATGTCTACCAGTTTGTTAAAGGACGCGATAAAAGAGACAGACAGACAGTCAGATGAAGAGATACACAGGTGAGGTCTGGGGGTGGGGGGGTCCCAAGTGTAAGAGCTTCTGTCCCTGTGGACTTGGGGTTTATCAATCATGCTCTTGGAATGTGGATGTATTCACCCATCTGGAAACTCTCCAAACCCCATAATATTGGGATTTTATGGAGGCTTCTTCACATAGGTATGATAAATTCATAATTCTGCTTCTGGGGTCTCTCCCTTCTNGACATGGTCTTTCTGGTGACAAGCTCCCATCCAGGAGCCCATGCAGAGTCATTAGAACACTCCTATCACCCAGGAAATACCAAGGGATTTGGTACTCTGTGTTGACTGGGGTCAAAGACCAAGTGTCAGAACAAAAGATGCTCATACTGTTCTTATCACTTAGGAAATTACAAGGATTTTAGGAGCCTCATGTGAGGAACCAGGGCCAGAGACTAATGCATCCCTATATATATTTTCTATTATCTCACAACACCAAATACCAACTGACTTCTCTGTGCCTCAGTGCCCTTATTGGCAAAATGATGCAGCTGGAATAAAGGCTCTCCCTGATTATTTTCTTTAATTTTTTAAATATTTATTCATTTATTGGGNAATGTTTTATTTATTTTTATTTATTTTTTAATAGTTTATTGTCAAGTTGGTTTCCATATAATACCCAGGGCTCATCCCCACATGTGCCCTCCTCCATGCCCATCCCCCCTTCCCCTCCACCCCCCATCTGCTCTCAGTTTGCTCTCAGCATTCAAGAGTCTCTCATGGTTTGCCTCCTTCCCTCGCTTCCACTATTTTTCCTCTTCTTCTCCCCCATGGTCCTCCGTATAGGAGGACTAGGAGGAACTTAAATGTTTATTTATTTTTGAGAGAGAGAGAGAGAGAGGAAATGGAGGAAAGGCAGAGAGAGAGGAAACACAGAATCCAAAGCAGGCTCTAGTCTCCAGGCTGTCAGTACAGAGTCCAACATGGGGCTTGAACCCACAAACGATGACATCATGACAAACTGAAGTCGGATGCTCAACTGACTAAACCACCCAGGCGCCCCTCTGTACAGTTATTTTCAAGCCTGGCATTCTATATGCTAATACACAAGTATTGCAGTCTATACAATATACAAGTATGCAGTCATACACACATGAGTCACAGCTAACTACGGAACGAGAGTCTATCTCCATTAGCAATAAACAAGATTTATTATCAAGTTTCCAAATGTTTATATGTAATTTTCTAAAGAGTCCTATGAGATACTCTGTGAAGTATGCGCCATGCCATCCCATACATTCTGGAAGCGTCTGCTGCTTTTATCTGCCCACCTACTTGAATTTTGAGTGGCTAATCTTAGATTGGTAGCTAATCTCAAGTTTGGATACCTCTTCTGTGTATTTAAATGCTTATGCTCTTTCCTTTTACTAAATAAATAGAAAAATATAGCGCTGCTTAAGAATATATCCGATTCTGTTTCCCATTCAGGACAACATCCTGGGTCCTTGCAGCCTGCCTGGTAGCTCTTCCAGCAGATGGCAGATATTTGGGGACGATAGTAAAGCATTTTTGGGACCTAAACCAAAGCCCCCAGTATATTTTTCAAAGCCAGCATATAAATTTCAAAATCTCACACTTTCAGTCTGGCAGGGTTTTATTACCCAGAGTTTACTGAAGATGTTCATATTGCTCTAGTATATGCTAGAACCCTGATTAAATTCAAGACTTGGGAACTTCCAGTAAACTTCCAGTACCCGTGGTACACTGCCTGGGGTTTGTTGGCTAATGACTCCAAGACAGGCTCCAACCTGGGATTTGGGACCCAACTTGGGGCGTTGATGGGGCCTAAGAAAAGAACATGCTTGGACCAAACAAAGGGTGGGGATGAGAGTGGAGACGGGACCACCCCAGAGGCAGTGACAAGGGCAAGTTCAATTCCNGCCTGCTACCCTCCCCCCACTGGCCCTGTCATGTACTTTACAGATATGTGCCGTGTAACAAAGGCCATGCTCATCCCTGTCCTATGTGAGAGTTCCCTTTTCTGAAATCACAGATCAAACCCATTGCTGTTTCCATTTGGCTCTTAGGATGCGCAGCACCCCCTCACCAATGTCTGGTTTAAACTCCCAGTGGCTTTGCAGTCGGAGAGCTCGGACACGGAGAATTTATCAGCTGCAGTGGACACTGGCCAGTATCTGGCCATCAGCTGCGCTTCTCTGCATCTCTGCGTGCTCGAAGCATTTTATTGAGATTACAATAAAAAGGCAATCTACGGAGATTACGAGTCAAAATATTTGCTACTAAAAGTAGAAGAGCTAATTACAATGCAAAAAAAATCAGCACGCAGGTTTTCTAAACAGTCACAGACTTGCCTGGAGCATATTAAAAAATCACATCATACAAGCCCTAAGCAGTTTCTTATTAATCTGGTCTCGATGCTAATACGGCCAAATGGGAAACACAGTCTTGGGAATATGAGGGCCAATGTTATTCTATTAACCTTATATGTTATTCTATTTACTTTCCTGTCTTTAATGAATAAACTAAAATGTCCTCTCATTCTCTAATTGCTGGATAGTTAAGAGTATGACAAGGTACACATTTTATTCAGCTACATGCTGTAGCCTCAACTGCCCAAACTGTATCATTTTGTGGGGGATTTCAATGAAAGGCAATGACAGATAAACTGTTTACATTAAAAGACTCTATCAAAGTTATTTTGCACCTGGTTTCATCCTAATTCATCTGTTGTTTCTCTAGCTCTGACAGGCTGACCTGTCTTGCTGTGTGTGCCATATTGATGTCATTACTGAAGGGGGCTTTCCCCAGCCTTTCTGCTGATAACAAAGTAAATGGAAATGCAGAGAAACCCCGGGGAGGTAACAACTTGTTCAGCATGATGAGGGAGAACTGTGGCTAAAACAGAGGACAGGTTACAGCAGGGAAGGGTATTTGCTGTCACAATGAATGCGTTCATGACAGCACACGGCCTTCCAAAGAGCCACCTAAGAGCGGGCGCGAAAGTTACTACATCGTTTTTCATTAGCACACTTGAAACCTAAAAGTGGGCTTTCATTGAACGGGGATGCCATGTTTTGAAAGTTTAATACGCGTCCCAGGAATAAGGAACACATCCCAAAGCTGCCAGAATGTTCACATTTTCTGCTACTGTGGAATGCAGCTCATTTGCAACGATCCAGTGATGGACAACCTAGCCAGGGAGCTGGCCCAACAGTAACAAAAACAAACAAGCCAATATGAAACCAAAATCAAGAGCCTGGATAAAAAGCAAGCTACCTGTGTGTGAGGCAATCAGTGATCTGCAGTCAAAAAATAAAATGGAATGGAGAGGAGCTGCATTACGCTACATTTCTGTAAATGTTAACATGCTTGAGGTGCACCCCCTATACTGGCATCTGCTTTGAATGAACCGCACATCTCTAGGGGTACTAGGGCAATCCTTAGGCAGAAAAATAAAAAATGATTGGGCTAAATAAAGCTGGGTACATAGGCGCTACTTGCAATAACATATCCAGATACAACTCACTGGAAAGCCTCTGTGCTCAAAGCAAACCTGAATTGTTCTGCTCTGTTTTTAAAGCACCAACACCACACTGGGCTATATCTCAGCTAAAGAGTTGAGCCTGGTCACTAACCAAACATTTCCCATCACAGGACTCATTGGCTAAACTTCTCATGGAGCTAAATGAAGTCCTCTAACATTTCGGTCTAATTCACATTAATAACAAGATGATATTAATATTCAAACACCCTGAAGGCAGTTTCTAACAATACCCATTTCATTATAGCCTTTACACTGTCTAAAGTCTGTGCTTCTAATACCAGTCTGGGATGGCTGGGATGGCCACATCCCGATCCAGCCGGGTTCAAAGTCCGGGCCCCACAGACCATCCTCTCAGGAGAGTGTGAGATTGCACTTGAGGGCTGCGTCAATCAGACATCGTGATTATCATATGCGGAAACGTTAAGCAGATGTTTACCTGGTTCTGTCAATATATGGAGGAGGGAGCTCCGGAGTCGGGCCACCAAACATTCTGGAAGTCTTTGGACTAGGTCAAATTGTGGGCAGCTTAAAACTTTAAAGACAGCAATTTTAATAAACCTGTCAATACAATTTCTTTGTTAAAAAAACATTTGAGACTGATTAGGCTGCCTCTATTGAAAGAGATGCACAAGGTCTATATCTTTAGATCTTTTATTGAGCTGCAAGGCCAGCATGAATAACTGCCTCTCAGCTGTAAATGAAAATTGATTCCAGGTTTAACTCCTCATTTTCAGGGGTTCTTGAAGTCCCAAGAACCATACGAAGAAAAATTTGACCAGAAGGAAAACTGAAGGTGAGGACATGTGGATGAACTGCAC
>NW_027528855.1:1136805-1142543 GCF_008692635.1 Crocuta crocuta | reverse complement strand
GATTGGACCATGCCTGCCGCTCCAGCCAAACCCCGGTGGGTACACCCCAGAGTCACTGCCTGCCCCACTGTCTGGCTGGAAAATGGCATTTCAGTAAGTGTTGTATGGGGAAGGCCAGGGCGGGGTTTTGTATCTATGAGGTGAAGAGCAGAGGCTGAGACCTAAAACTAGTCAGCTGGGTAATGGACAGACATCATGGAGCTCACAATCATGATAGTGATATCCAGCTTTTAAACACACAACATACCACAACACGGATGTTTATGTAGATACTAACTATAAAATACTGTATACAATTCAAACACTGTTCTGAAACATTCCAATGTCCAATGTCCATTTCAAGTGATGATGAAGCTCCTGAGATTTGAAAGCCAATATGACTACAGCATCACGACATACCCTGCCTTTCTCCAAGGCGAGGTGAGGGAGAAGTAAGAAGTATAATCAAAAGGTATGACTCAGCTGTCCACCCACATCAGTCCTTTGAAGAAAAACTCATGTTTAGAGATGTGTAATTTTCCTGGAGGACGTGATGCAGTGTCATGGGCAACTTGGCCTTTCTCCCTGTGATGTTGGTTTAAAACTTCTCAGGGGTCAAAGGGGAGGAAAGGGTATTCGTAGCCAACGAATGCCTATGGGGCATTTAGGGTGGTGAGGACATTCAGTCCAGTCCCTAGAAGATCCCAATGGACACCAAGGCCAAAATGAAGGGCAATATCTATGTACCAATGGATACAAAAGAAGGGGCTTCCAATTAATGTTTAAAAACGGTCACAAGGAAGAATAATCACTGATTTGTGTAGTGCTTGTGGTGTTTGGACCGTTTTCATTCTCCATTCCAAAAGCCGTGCTCTTCACAAATACACTTGTAACTCTCATGGCCAGGCACACCCAGGTAATACATGTTAGGACAACACAGAACTCTTTTACTCAGGTTTGCCACATGCTGGCTGTTTCCCAGGCAGTTAATTTAGTGGCTCTCTTTAACATCCTATTCCTTAAAATCAAACGCAAAGTAATGCAGCTAGCATTCCAAGAATATGAGACATTTTAGACCATTATTAGTGGTAGTGACAATGACACTGATGATAGTGTAAAGTGCTGAGCACTTACTATGTGCTAAGCATAGTGTCAAATGATTTTGCCTAAATCCATTCACTTAGTCACTAAATCCTCTGCGACCCAATAAAATAGGTGCTATTGTGACCCCCATTTCAGAGCCAGATTCAAATTGTGTCCATCTGACTACATACGATACTCTTGCTCTGAATTGCTACACTGTAAACAGGGCCACACCACCTTAGCAGGCACCATGGAAATATCTGCTTCCCAAACAGTCCCAACTGAGAAAGCAAAATGCAGTAGGGAATGTGGATAAAAGACACAAACTTTTAACCAACATTTCAGGGTACAATCACGATCACTTTTTCACTGAAACGATGTGCCTAAGTGATTGTGTATCCCTGACTTTAAAGCGTAACTAGCAGATGAAACCTTTTGTTCAAAAGTTGTTGTTGTTGTTGTTTTTAACAGCCCTTCGTCTCCATGGCTCACCGTTTGGCATTTCTAATTTCTATATTATAATTCTCCCATTCCAGCCTCATACTCCATTTTCTCATTTGCAGGAATAATGCTTGGCCTTTAAACACATCCTAACTGTTCTGTTGGGGTTTGTACACTGCGGCCACCCAGCCTAGTAATTACTGCTGTGGAAGGCACTAGTGGCAGGTAGACAGGGGGCAGGGGCTGTCTTGCTGATGAGAGACTTGGGACTGAAATGTCATATTAGAAACCGACACTTCTTGATCCTGCATTTCATTTTCATACACGCATTGGAAATGCATTCTCTTGGGATTCTTTATGTTGCAGACCCCAGCGTAAGGTCTTAGGGGCTTTTGGAAAACACCGGTATCTACTCTCACTAAGCCTGGACAACTTGGGTCTCCTTAGGTGAGTCCAGGTACAGTGATTACATTTGAGATGATTTGAGAATGCCTCCAGAAAGCTAATGGTTTTTTTCTTGGACTATGTTTGCACGAATGTAGCTACCGGGTTCTGAGNTACTGGTGAGGTTCAATTAAGACAGAGCTCCTGACTTAATATCAGGCACAGAGCAAGAGTGGCTCCATAAATGGGAGCCTTGAGTTCACCTCCTGATGTTGTTGGCAGCAGGATGGTCCCAGTTACAAGACTGAAAGAATAGCACCATATTATCCAAAAGGTGAAAACATCAGAATGTCTGTCAATTGATGAACAGATAAACAAAAGGTAGTATATCCATACAACATAATATCATTTAGCCATAAAACAAGAATGAAGTAACTGATCTCTGCTACAACATGGATGACCTAGAAAATGTCATCACAGGTGAAAGAAGCCAATCCCAAAAGGTCACATACCTCCCGACTCATTTATATGAAATAGGCAAATCCGCAGAGACAGAAACTAGACTATTAGTTGTCAGGGGCTGGGGGATGGGAAACGGGGAATCATTGCTTCATGTAAATGGGATTTCCTTCTGGGGTAATGAAAATATTCTGGAACTGGAGATGGAGGTATAATCTCGTGAATGCACTGAATGGTGAATTTTATGTTCTATAAATTTTACCACAATGAAAAAGAAAGGAAAATAATTTTGATGCACATATCTTTGAAAAACAAATGTGAGGCTTCATGAAGCCAGAGGTCAGCAAACACTGCTTCATGCTATCATGTCCTCTCCTGCACAAACATTCTCTCTTGGTCTTTAGCCTCCCTGCCTTTTAATGAATCCTCAAACTCTATACCGAGGGCTCATTTATAAACATTTATAACCTTGCATCTAGTTCTTGCCTCCTGGGCCCATCGAGGGGGAAGAAGTTGTCATTCTGCCCTACCTTAGATCTCCCGGTTCAATCTCCCCTTCTAATGAGAAGCTTTGTTGGTAGAGGCATGACTAAGGGCAGCATGCCAAAGAAAGCTTCCAACACACCAACCAGGATTATCCAGCGGTCTCAGCCCTCACGCAGTCACCAAACACACATCCTAAAAACCCAGATGATTTGGGCCAACAGACTCGATGTCAATCCTTCAGGTAAATACAGAATATAACAACGTGAGAAGCTAAAAAGCAGACTGCATTTAGGTAATCCTATAGAGAGGAAGTCAATGCACAAAATCTACTCTCGCTTATTGTTGATTACCACTTTAAACATCCCCATTAAAAAGTAATGTTGCATCTGTCAAAGTCAATGATCTACGATTTTTTGTTTGATTTACCAACACAATGCGTGTCACTGGTATATTAAACGCAGAAAGCAGGAATAACAGACACTGGAATTCCCGTGTGCATTCTGCATGGCCCATGGTTTACAGAGGAGAGGGACGGCTTGCATCCAGGACAGAGACAGCAAGCCTCTGGGAGACGACGGTGCCTGTCCTTGACGAGGTACCCAAGCGCAAAGATGCAATTTTTATATATTACCGAAAACGCAAGCCGAATCAGGAGGAGAAAGTAACGGAGAGTAAAGTGTTGGCCACATACCATGGCAGAAGATTTCAATTTTAAAATTCTACCAAACAGTAGGAGTTCCAGCGTGGTCAACAACCGTATATAAGAGTGGAGGAAGCAAGCCTTGGGAGTTTTTCCCAAGCTTCTCTTTGCCAACCCTTCTGAAAATATTTAGTGAACCTGGAATTCTGTACTTGACAATTACCTTGACAAAGCAGTGAACTAGCATCCCTTGAAACAGTCTGCTTTCACTTTCCTGACTTAGCCAACTTCACCATAGAAAACAACTTGGTCAGGTATCAGCTTTAAAACAAGGCAACCCTTCCGCATTCCTGATCTAAGGTTATAACCATACCCAGGCCGAGCCCACCTGGGAGACAGCCCTGTCACAGAGAAAACGCACAAGCATCACTGCCTCGACACACTACGCTGCTGTTCTCCTGCTTCGTGAATGGTACTTGGCCTTTTCAAACCATCAAGTCCAGTCTCACTGGAAATGCTGCAAACACATGTCTGCTGTCTCATGTGGCGGTAAGGGCAGTAAATACTTAGAATGCAGAGCAGACGAAGATGGAGCAGCAGCAAGTTTTTGCCACATGCCTTTGGCCTGAAGGTTTGTGTACCCTACAGGATGCTGGGTGACAATTCTCAGCACATGCTCTGACTGGTGCACCTGGGAAAGGGGGGTGCAGCACTCTCATTGATGCCCTAATTAATTAATGAGCATGGGCTGTGAGCCTCACAGTGGAGTCACTAAAGGAAAGTTACACTTCACCTGAGATTATGCTTACTTAGTCCAAGAGAGGGAAAGACAGTCCCTGGCTTACTGAGGACCAGTTTGTGCGTTTGGCAAGGGAGTGGAGGGAGGGGGTGAAGCAGTGTTCAAGAGCTCAGCCTCTCCTCTCTGTAGCTTGAATGAAACTGTGAGCTGATTCAACCTGTTCCAGAACACCATGCCTATCTCTGCTTCTTTTCCTCCCTCCAAAGCCCAGAGATAAAGCAGAGAGAGGGTAGGTTTGTAGATGGCAAACGCATTCCCGTTCTTTCTGCTCCCTCCCCCGAGGTTCCCACCCAAGCCCGAAGCTCTTCCTACCTGGTAGAGCTCAGTGGCAGTGCACTGAGTGGCCAAGGTCTTCACTGGCTCAAGGTCGTCTTCATCGCTGCTCAGCTTCAGGTCGTCCTCAAGCATCCTACAAAAAAAGCAGGGTGATGTTCGTGTTAGAAAGCGTCTCTTCTAAATCATCCTCAGATACATCTTGCAATGAGGATAAAATATTGGAGCTACAATCTGACAGCTGCAATTCTGTCAAAGGTGCACAGGGAACCAAGATTCTTTCAACTAATTAGATATTTGAGCTCTTATATTTATGTCATACTCTGCACACATCTTCCCTCTCTACCTTCCCCTAAATCAAGGGGGAAAAAAAAGGACTATTTCAGCATCTCCAGAGATGACTGGAGTCTATATATTTTTACTACTGAAAGTGTAATAAATGTACTGATCAATCACTGTGGAATGGAACGTGACACTGGATCTCTACAGGAAAAGATGTTCCGAGTCGCCCATGAAAGAACGGGGGCATTGTAAGAGCCCCTGGCTCTAGAGGCTGCCATCATGGCCTGCTGGGGCTCTCTGGATGACAGAGGCAGAAGGCCCAGTGAACTTCCACTGCCTTGCAGTGCCCTCCGCACTGTGGCAGCTCTGTGGCCACAAAATAGCTGGGCGAGAAATGACTTGTCATTAACCTTTTGATATATGACTGATCTCTTCCTGTAAAATTTGATCCAAGAGATGTAAGCCCATGATGTGGATGAGAAATCTTTCTCTCCTAAGGCAAGGTACCTGAAAGATATGAACTTTGATGATGAACTGGCACTTTCAAAATTGTTTATCGAGCACACAGAGATTCTTGTTCCTACAGTGCCACCTGCTCTATCCCCAAACTTGAGCTACAGCAGGAAGAGTGACTTATTATCTTAAAATTCCAGTTACATAGCCTTCCAAGACCAATCGGTGTTAATATTTTTATGTATTAAATGCAACTTTAGACCTCGCTCCCAGCCTTCAAATGAGTGCAATCCCGGCCTCCCTCCCTGAACTGATTACCATTTTCTGAGCATGCTTTGCTCTTTCTTGCTTCCAGACTCGGAATCAGGCTCAGCTCCCAGGCTACAATTTCCTTCTTCAACTCTGTAAATCCTATTTTTTCTCTATAGCTCAGCCAGATCCCACCTCCTCTGTCAGAGT
>NW_027528855.1:1130437-1136726 GCF_008692635.1 Crocuta crocuta | reverse complement strand
CTCAGAAGGGACACCTTTTCCTTCTGCCCCACCCCCGGCTCCAGCTGGATCACTGTACTGCTTTCTGCTGACTGTCCCCTTCTTCCCATGTGGGCTGCTACTGCCACTTACTCCCTTCTGTCTTCCCAGAAATGACAGTCTATCACTCTCATTTTTCAGACAAGGAAGAAAGGTTCAGAGAAGCCCACCGCTTTGCTCAAGGTCACAGAGCTAGCTGTGTGAGAGCCAGTCCTAAAACTCCCATCTCCTGATTTCTACCTGTGTGTTTTTTTCCAGANACATTTTCACTGAGGTCTGAAAAACAAAGACTGATATAAAGTATTATTGGTGGGAAGGATAGCTGTTAGAGTTGCTTTCAGATAAACTAAACTTGCAGGATTTATGACTGTCCTTCATGAGACTAATGGATATTTTGAAGATCTTAGAGAAGACAAAATGTATCTTCACATTTCTTGCAATTGCAGGCTTAGGACTCCAACAAATAATTCTTGATAACACATTGTGGCAAACAAAGACTGTGTCATTCTCATAAGCTATAGAAATCAAATATTTTAATGCTTACGGTGGTCAGAAAGGGTGTCATTTTCTGTGTGTCTATGTGTGTGTGTGTGTGTGTGTCTTAATACATGTGGGCAATGTCTATGTGTTAATTTACACACAAGTATTGAACAAAATAAATGATCAACAATTACTTCCATTCAGAAGACTCATTTATGTGTCTGGGAAAGAGCCAAGTATTTGACCAGAAGCTTGTAATTTGGAACCTATGAAGGAGGGAGCTATTATTGGCCCTATTTTCCATGAAACAGTGAGGCTTAGAGAGGTACAGAACTTGTTCATGATTACGCAGGCTAGGAAGTCATGAAGGCAAATGTGGAACTCAGACCGTCTCTGGCCAGAACTTGAGNACAAACGATGGTATATTAAATAAAATCAACAGCATCAACAATGAAAAACACCACAAAACATACTGACATGGACTCAAGATATTTGGATTCAAGTGCTGGCTAATCATAAACTCTGGTATCTTGGGAAAGGCATTTTCTGTCTCTGAACCTTATCTGTTAAATGGGATAATAATTAAACTCTTTCACAGATTGGGGGCAGTGGTGAACATAATATGAATGAAAGCATGTGAAATGTTTTAGGAAAGCACAAAATTAAGGCAGGGTATCATTACTTTGGAAATATAGCATTATAGTTAGAAATAATGTACACCACGAATACCATTAACAAGTAATCACAAGCAGAGTATTCGTGAGACTCTGTTCTCATCTTCACTTGCTGAACAACCTGAAGGGAAGCTTCATGGTGTTCTAAGGTGACTCTGGAAACATCTCACAAAGTCTTAAAGCTGAAGCCAGAAATGGGCTTGTTGGTTTTCTCCAGGGAGAACTAGCACATCCAGAGCCAGGATTCAGTCTTGGACTCAGCAGTTATCTTATTCTCCAACCAACTCTATGTGATTCTAACATGGAAATGAAAGGCCTTCCAAAGTACAATTCTGGAAATAGGCAACCAATCTCCATAGCAGTTGACATTAAACACCCTGCCCCACTATGCAAAAAGCTTGGCGTGGATTTGGTTGTTAATAAAGGACAATTGGATGCATATATTCAAGTCCTGGTAAACACAAGTCACGGAAGCAACTAGGAAGGCTCCTTCACTGACCTATTAAGCTTTATTCTTGAATATACATGTACTTGTTTGCATTTCCACCCATAGCTAATACTGAACATTACTCTAGGGAAAGAGGAGGATTATGAAAGATTTTGGATTTGATTATTATAGCAGCACTGTTCACACCCACTGCAGTTAAGGTACTCTCAGCAGAAAAATGGTAAGTTCTTTTCACGAGGTCACAACTGCATAGACAAATTCATCACACACTGGGTATCGGTGTGAAAAAATCGCCTGTGTGGGTAATCTTAAAATACAATTGTTCTCCTGCTTTTCAATTAGATGAAAGCACAACAAAGGAGGCCTCCTCAGCAATTCAAGATGTTTGTTCAGGATCCAGTAGTTCATGTCTTTGTCAGAAAACTCTCTGGTTTTTATTTTTACCATGACATATCAATTCTGTATGATTAAGAATAAAGTAGTCCTGGGGCACCTAGGTGGCTCAGTTGGTTAAGCATCTGACTTGGGCTCAGGTCATGATCTCATGGTTAATGGGTTTGAGCCCCACATAAGGCTCTGTGCTGACAGCTCAGAGCCTGGAGCCTGCTTTGGATTCTGTGTCTCCCTCTCTCTCTGCCCCTTCCCTGCTTGTGATCTGTCTCTCTTTCAAAAATAAAAATAAATATTCATCTTTTTAAAAAACAAGACATAAAATTGTCCCCAAAACTGTCAACAAAACCAAATCTTTGCCCTGAAGAAATGATCTCATAGAAGGTCAAATAGTGAAATTTGGGGCAGATGAGATAGAATGGGCAAAGAGAAGACTGTGGGGGCACTAAGGAAGGAAGGGACAGTTGTGTCCAAGGTCATAACTCTCTGGGTCTCAAAATGAACCTGGTGACCTCAGAGGGCTCTTTGCATTGAGACATCCCAGGATACTATGATGGGACAGGCCCTCTGCAAGTTATAACCATAAAATCATGACGTTACTCTCTATAAACCCTGCTACTTCACATAGTGGAATGCTTAGGTGATTTTGAAGAGGAAAAAATAGAAGGCTTGGAACACTATTACAGAAGGCTCTATGTAAATGAAGCCTTTTGTTGACACAGCATTGGCTTAAGAGCAAGAGCTTGAGAGACAGACAAGTTCAAATACAGAATTTTCTAATGGGTTTGTTTTCTGGAACTAGTTAATAAAACTCTTCGAATCTCAATTTTCTCACGTGTTTAAATGAGCAACAATAATACCTACTTTGGAGAGTTTGGGAAGGATTAGAAAAAGAAACTTTCTACAAACCACCTAGGAGTCAATATAAGTAGCTGTTCTTTGTCTCTTGGTTATTACTGCTATTGCTGCTATTATTATTGCCTGAGAAACGGTACTTTACAGATTGGAACAATAAAACAAAGAGCTCTGGTGATGACCCAAAGGCTGACAGAGGTGTCAAATAGCAAGAATTACTGGATGCCAGTTGAGGCATAATTCAGAGGTCCTTAAGGAGTTTGGAAAGTTTCAGTGTTTGGCTTTATTCTGCAAGAATGTTCTAAACCCATCATGGCTGTCTGAGGTTTCTTGAGATTCTCCCAGAGTGTTTAAGATCCCCTGGAGATTTGAAAGCCTATTGTAAGAGGAAACACACACTTCCAAGCGAAGAGTTAAAGAGTGGCCTTGATATCGTGTTCCTTATATCTGTGGAGTGACCTGCAGATCCAGACAAATGGGCCAATGATGGCTCCTCGCTGGAAGTTGTACTGACTTTGAGCACCTTGTCTTTGGGCATGCCACTCTCATGAGAAATTTCCAATACACATTTGGCTCTAACCTTTGTATAAAAGGCAGGGTTTCAGGGGCACCTGGGTGGCTCAGTTGGTGAAGCATCAGACTCTGGATTTTAGCTCCGGTCCTGATCTCACAGTTGGTGGGATTGAGCCCTATGTTGGGCCCCATGCTGATAATGCAGCATGGAGCCTTCTTGGCATTCTTTCTTTCCCTCTCTCTCTCTGCCTCTCTCTCTCCCTCTATTTCTCTCTCTCTCTCTCTCTCATAGCAAATAAATAAACTTAAAAAAATAGGCTGGGGCTTCAGAGGCTGTTTAGTTGATCCAAAATCCTTGCTCAGAAGCAACCTTCAGAACTCTGAACATGTAGGTTGCAAGCCTACGTTGTGCCTTTTTCTGAATTACAAAATGGTAACCCTCTGGGCAGACAGTTTATCAGGAGCACCACTTGATACTGGCTGGATTCCAGCTTCCAAGTATCCATGGAAAGAGCTGCAACGCTGGTGACTGACAGACACGCAGATAGACCCTGGCTCTTACAGTTGGAAGTGCCTGCAAGGGTTATCTATTTCACCTTGCCATCCAATGGAGATATCTACAACATCCCTACCACATAGCCATAAGCCATTGTCTGATGGGCAGCAGGCAATGCCCTTCTATTATTCAGGAGCTTTAAGTGTTAGAAAGCTCTACCAGTTAGGAATTGCCTTCTGCTTTCTTGTAGCTTCCATCTGGTAGCCTGAATCTCACCCTCTGTAGTCCACACTGGGAACTTGCACTTGGAATGGTGTTGGAGATAGAGCCAGTGCTGCTGTCCACAATGTGCAGTGGCAGAGGTGGGGATGGAGGTGGGGAGTGGGGGTACTGCTTCACTCAGGTTTTAAGCACGAAACAAAAATTAGATGCCATCTTACTGTGGGCCCTCTTCTAGAATAGTAACTTAGCCCTATTGACTCCTTAAAGGGCATTTTCTCTTCATAAAGTAGGCTGGGAGGAATGAAACATGACTGGTTTAGAATTACTCAGGGAATTATATATTTTACTACCTAGTGCTCTGTAGTCTCTGCAGCACTGAATCATTTGTTGGTAAGCAAGGCAGGCGATGAGGAAGAGTCAGTGATATTTTTCAAAGCACTCCTTCTGTTTCCCTGAGGTAAGGGTGTTCAGGCTTCTTTCGTGGGAGAAGATGCATTTAATTTTCTCAAGGTTTTAACTTAAAAGTCTGATTCCATGACCACATTGCTGGGAATCCTGGAAAAGCACAGTCTGAGGGCCAATGCAGGGCCAAACAGTTTGAAGATCTAGCCTATACACTATACGTCTCCTAAGACCTGTTGAGTGGGGCTCATTAGCCCAGTGCACACAGCCTCGGTCTAAACTAGATCATGCACTCTGCCATGCAGATCAGAGAAGGGGGTTCATAAAATGAGCACCTGGTAAAGTTATTCTGGTTCCTTAGAAAGAGAGCCGGGGGTTCCTTTAGGAAGGATATAGACCAGGGGCTGGCAAACTGAGGCCCTCAGTCCAAACCAGGCCTCCCTCCATTCTTACACTGCCTGTGAGTTACGACTGGTGTTCACATTTTTAAATAGCTGAGAAAAACAAAATCAAAAGAGGAATGATATTTCATGACATATGAAAATTACATGGAATTCAAATTTCATTACCCATAAATAAAGTCATACTGGAACCCAGCCATGCCCATTCATCTGCATATTGCCTATGCTTTTGTGCTACCATGGCTGGATTTGGTAATTGTAATGGAGAACATATGACCCTCAAAACCCGGAATATTTACTATCTGGGCATTTACATACAAAAGTTTGCTGACCCCTTGTGTTAAGCCAATGTTTTTCAAACTCTCTTAAATCCTTCCCCCGCCCAATGAAATCTCACAAGGAACTCCAAATGAAAAAAGATATTAAAATATTGCTGCTTTGGTCCCAGTTGGGTTTTGGGTGTCGGGGGGTGGTGTCTGAGCACCCTGGGATTAGAGGAACATAGTATGAAAATAACTCATCTACTCAAGTCTTATTTTCAGGGGTAATTCTGGCTCCGAGGATATTGCATAGAATTTAATTAGCTAAATTTAAGTTATTTAACCTCTCTGAGCCTCAGTTTACTCCTCTCTGCAATGGGAATAAAATAATATGTAACTCGAAGATCAGGAAATGCCAGTCTGTGTGGACAGAGCGCTGAGTACATAAAAGGCAATGGCAGGAAAAAAGAAGAGAACAAATATCCTTTTTCTAGATGTACAGGTGGTATGTATGGATTTATATCTATATTGCATACATAAGCCAAAGCTAATAGTGTGCACCTTGATATATATGACTATTGACTTGTATCAAACTGCCACCTCTTCAACCTTGGACTTCCTTAGAATTGATCACATAAATCCAGCACAATACCAATTTTCTGCTCCATGGTCATTATTTTGAATTTGATTTTCATTTTCTTGGTATATTTCTCTGGGTTATATAATTTTCTCCTGATGCGGGAAACCCAATGTTATCATGCAAATGACAAATTGCTTAATAGAATTCCGATGGCTTTCAATAATGTTGCACACACCATAACGCTACGGTATCATTTTTCAGGGGTGTGGGTATAAAAACATCGAAGAGTGGATTTCCTCAGAGAAGACCAGCACCCCCAGTGGACCCACCTGGACCTGAAAACAAATGCTGAGATAATTCCAAAGGAGAAAAGAGAATCTTTTGTCTTAAAAAAAATATTCCAAGTGGGGATCTTGACATTTGTCATTGCGCTCTTCAGTAGGACTGTACAAGTCAACATGAACAAATTTCCTTTGAGTCATACTGAGCAACAGAGAGTCATTCAAGTGGATTAATAAGGGTTCACTCAAGACCATCTGCTGGGCCTGAC
>NW_027528855.1:1114968-1130328 GCF_008692635.1 Crocuta crocuta | reverse complement strand
GCAAATAGCTTTGTGGAGCTTGGCTCTGCTAATTTGAACTCCAGGTCTAAAACTTACCCAGTGTGACTTGGGGGAGTTATTATGGCGTCCGTGTTCTAATCTAGAAGATGGGGCCAATAACAGTACTTATTTCAGAGTGTTGGTATGAGGATTAAATGAGATTATGTATGTAAAATGGTTGGTAAGCAGTCAATCAATACAGTTACTGTCATTATTACTTGCTGTGACTGTGTTTGAAACATAGTCATAGGGAAGCAACTAGGAGTATGATATGGTCCCTTCCGGGAAAAGCTGGCCCTTTTGCAAGGACAAAGACTTCATTAGCAAATAATGACAATGTTGTAATTCGATGCTAGAGGTGTGTAAGGAGGGAGGAATGTCTACATCTCCCCAGAAAGGCTAGTGAAGCCTACACAGAAGCACTGGCCTTCCAACAATGCCCTGAAGGCAGAATGAACTGCCTGGGGAGTCAGAAAGGAGAGAAGCCTGAGGAGAATAGACAGAGGTGCCAAAAGACTTGAAGTTTCTACAAGAGTGGGCCACTTGGTTTGGCTTGAATGTATTATGTGTGGACATGTGTTACTGAAAAGGGAAGAGTCTAAGGAGGTAGGTTGGGGTGAGACTGGGCCATGCCTTTTTCTAAAAATGGGGAGGGGGGCAACCAAAGTTTTTAAGTGGGGGTAGGGAGGCGTGGAGGGAGCACGGAAGGTGAGAAGTAGAGACCTCTGAGAGCAAAGACTGACTAGAAGAAGGAGGTGTCAGGAAAACCACTGGAGTGGCCCAGGTGGCAGAGGGTAGTGGCCCAGGCCAAGGCAGAGACAGGTGAGGATGGAGAAGAGAAGGGACCATATTCTAGAAATGTGTCAGAATTAGGATCAACTGAATTGGGACACCGATGATCGTGACATCCAAAGTCTTCTTAGCCACTCTGAGAGGCCACTGAATTTATTTCACAAATTCTACCAAAGCCCAAAGCACGCATGCACACACACCCTCCACTAGACTGCCTCTTTATGTTGATGGATGTCCCTTCATTCTCCCCAGGCTCTGATTCTGCACTCAGGCCTTGGCTACTGGGCAGGGGTGTCTCTAGTCCTCAACTTTTCTTTCTGAAGACACCTGGTGAGCTCTGCTCCTAACTGATGAGGAAATGCCAACTTCTCACCATGAAGCTTTCCATTTGGGGTTGTCCCTTTCAGACTTCCTTCAGCTTCTGAGAGCAACCACAGCTGATTAGAGAGAGGAAAAAAAAAAACAAAACACCTGTGGTTACCTCCAAAGTACCCCCCAATCACAGAGGATACTTCATTACTTATCTCTCTACATCAGCTCCTAATTGTTAAGGGATTAAGTAAAGAACTCCTTTATTGAGTTGGTCCATTAATCTCTATCTATGGAAAATCTTCAAAACAACTGAAATATTAAGTTGCTGTTAAATGCACTACAAATTGTGCCTCCTGACAGCCACTGTGCCTCACATTAAACTCTGTGGGGGCAAGGACCAATTCTTACATAGGAGACACTATGAATTCTCAGCTGCTGGGAACACAGCACTTTAGCTTGGAGTGCTTTAAACTCTTCCTCCAATCCGTTTTGTGAGAAAGGCTGCCCAAAGGGCTGCTTACCTGAATTGCCACAGCAGATAAGATTTCCTTTATGCTGATGCATAAAGAATTCACAGGTTCTTTCAGATTGTTTATGCAAAATAGTCACATCTGACAATTTCGGCCCAACTAAAATGTTGACAGGTGATGTTGCTCCATTTTTAATGAAAATCCCACCTGATTTCTAGGCTCAGCTCTATCTGTTGCATAAGAAGGACCTCCCCTCCTCCCCACACACTTTTTTTGCCCAGGGTAGAAGGAGGAATGGTCTTATAGCCCACATTGATGGTGTTTCAGCCTTATAAAGTGCTAGAGCTGGAAAGGCTTTCTTGGGCACATAGAACTCAGGGCCCTATGAGCACGCCATCAGGCAAGCTCGGGTACCACCTGTCTCATACACACACACACACACACACACACACAAGCCAGGGCAAGGCCAAAGTTAAGGCCTGAGTGATTCAACTTGTGAGGTTACAGCGATTCACTTTTAGACTCAGACAGGTGAGTACTTACATAACAGAAGAAAGGAAGACATGCAAAAGGTGCCAGCTCCCCCTGCTTCTTGTCCCATGTACCAGAAAAGATGACAGCAAAACAAAAGTTGCCCTGTGACTGCAGAGCAAGTTGTGGGGTATTCTGTTACTGAGGAGCCCATTCCTGGTTCCAGTGAAGGGGTTTTATAGGCTGCAGGTCTTTTCTGCAGGGGGTGGGACAGAATGTTCCATATCTCATCAGAACCTGGGAGGTGATGGGAAATGGTCTCATGACAGTCTCCCAGAAGAGACAGGGGGGCGAGTGGCAGATGGCCTTGAAGTACATCGTAAGATCTTCCTGTCCTCTCCTGTTCTGGGAGTATCACTAGGTGTTCTGCCAAGACTCAGATTAGCTGTGGTTCAAGCCTCAGCCTACGTGGCCTGTTTGGATACCTGCAGGGTGTCCGTGGTGCCGGGCAGGGTTATTCCTCTAGACCACCAGACATCCAAGTCCATGGAAAACTGCTCCTTGTGGCACCTGCTTTTCAGATTCCAGTGCCATGCTGAACATACTCATTTACTGATGTTCCCCATCAAACGTGCTGCCCACATTTAAGTTCTAATGAAGGCTGGGGCATCACTACCATAAGCATAACAACACCTAATGAACTTGTTCCTCTGCTACAAGTGGTGAAGGTGAGCTAAATTAGCCAGGGAAACACATCTGCAAGAACTGGTCAATATTCAGAGTCCTGGGAGAATAGTAAGTTTCCTCTTAGCAAAGCCACTTGACTTGAGTGGGACTCTGGAGCACAGTGAATGGCTCAGAGTAGGGATAGGGCCTTTTCTGCAGACAGACAAGCCCAGGTTCAAACCCTCACTCCCTGTAGCTGTGTCACCTTGGACCAAATTCCTTGAAATTCCCAGCACCTGAGTGAACAAGGGATCATAATAGCAGCACCTGATAGGATTCTGTAATTATTAAGTGAAATAACCCAACTTCAAGTCCCTAGCACATAGAGATCACCCAATCGTTATCATCTCTTGTGATTACTGGCTCAAGACAGTTCAGCCTAGACGATCCTCAATAGATGTCATTTTATTTGAAAACAAGAAAAACTAGAGAAATGTGTCCTCGAGTTAAAGCAAAGAGGAAAAGAACTGTACCTTTGCCACCTACGGCTTTTGCATGCTAGAAATGGAACAAGTTTTTCAGTACAGAGTCTTTATATTGTTATATCAAAGTTTTCAAGTCTGGAAAATTCAAATCTCCATAAAATGCAACTGGACTACACATTGATCATTAAATATGAATCTACCAGATTCCAGGAGTGCATGAACAGCTTGATAGTGAGAAATCCATGAGTATGCTACATTGTGTCATCAATAAAATGATACAAACCATATGATCATCTTAATAGATGCCAAAAATACACTTGGTAAAATTTCATACCCATTCCTGATCCATACACTTCAAAGACTAGGTAGAGAATGGGTACATCCTTTCTGGATAAGGAATACATATTGGAAAACTGTCGATCTAAAGGTATGTTTTAGGTAAGTAGGAAGGTTAGATCCATTTTTAAACATATTTTAAAATAAAAATGGAATCGCAGATGACTATGCTTCAAATGTTTCTAAAACTCTGTATCGATGTCGATTCACTGAGTAGACAGAAGGAACACAAACAGACTAATATCATCCAATGACACCATTTGTTCTGATAATTACTCCAATTCAAACAGTTTTGAGGCAACACATATGGTTACCACCAGAGATTGTTTCCATGTAGGTAAAGACAAAATTAGCAAGTGACATGCAAAACCTCAGTTTCCACTTCTGCATTTCAGAAAGTATTAATCTTTTAAAAATACATCACCAACTTATTGACCTTCACGTCTGCCTACAAGCCTTACAGATGCAGAGATGCTGGGTAACATGATTGAAAATTTGATCCCATTGTTTGAACAAAATTAGAATTGTTTTAGAAGGGGCTCCACAATGTCTGGGCATATATTTTCCCTAAGTAACATGCATCTCCCCCAGGAATTCAACATTTATGTTGATGCACTTGGCTGCAGAGCCAATCCTGCACTGGCTCTAATACAGAGGAATTTTCTGAACATTTTGAGTAATGGGACTGAAATAATTTAACGGCTCCTTCTGTGCATGTTAAATGAGTTGCGTGATATATTTAGCTTTTGCAGAAAACTTGTTTACACTATAAATTACAGCACATGGCACAATCACATTGGTGCAGAGAGCCAGCCATGTTGAGTCATTTTGGCCATCTCTCTCCAAACTTTAACTTGGCTGAATGAATTCATGGTGGCTCACCAATACATTGGG
The DNA here is from genome assembly GCF_008692635.1 of Crocuta crocuta. Lineage (NCBI taxonomy): Eukaryota > Metazoa > Chordata > Mammalia > Carnivora > Hyaenidae > Crocuta > Crocuta crocuta. The sequence goes on along the minus strand of NW_027528855.1, from coordinate 1,125,902 downwards.
GGTGCTTCCTAGCCCCCTCACCCTGTTGAATACACATAAGGCCATCACCTTAGCACTTCCCTTGACCTTAAAAGAAGAGCTGGATTTCTGAGAGAGGAGGATTCTCAAAATAGGGAGGACCCGCTGCTGAGAAGTGATGACACACGGATCTCGGTTGTTATGTACTACCATTCCTTGATGGATCAGAAGGGTTGGCTTGCTAATTCTAGAACACAGAAACAACCCAGGTGCCTAATGATTAAGGGCTCTGGAAAATCCAGTCTCCTAAGAGGCAACACGATATAAAAGCAAGAGTGAAGACTTGGAAGTTGGATGGACAAGACATCCAGGCTGGGCTCTTGCATTCACTAGCTGTGCAAATCTAGGCCAACTGGTTGACCTCTCTGGGCCTCCATTTTCTATCTCTAGAAAGAGGCTGCTGATTCCTACTTTGCTTGGTTTTGGGGAAGAGTAACTTAAATACCAAGCAAAAAGAGTGTGAGGGTGAGTGCTTAATAAATGCTACTACTTCTATTAGGAGGAATTGGAGACCAGATCTTAGAATAACACATTCAGAAGCAGCATTACAAGAATCACCACATAAGAAATCACCTGTCTCTGGTCAAAGAAAGTAGTTTAAGAACACTAGAGAGCCATCAGAGCAGGTTTTACATACAGTGGGTCAACATCATAGAAAATTGGAAAGAATTCTTTCACAATTTGGCTTTAGGTAAGAAAGTGCCAATCCTGAATATGTGCCCCAAAACTAGGTTATTTCTAGCCAGTTATTCATAGACTCACATTGGTGATGGGTGGGTAACTAGCTGTCTAGATGGGGAGAGAAACAGGGAGANGCCAGTAGTTATTATCTCACCTCTAGAACTTTAAAATATATTCAGAACACAAAGGTAATCCCTCCCCCAAGAACTGGTCCAGTCATCCTAGGAATAACATGTTAGCCCAATCAAAGCATTTTGAACCTTTCATGTAACACCTGTCAGATGTATAATTATGACTTGAGGGCTCACCCCCTGCCCCTGTCTCACAGTGAATCAAAGTCAGCCAATACTCATTCAGGTAAGCCCAACCTATGCTAGACATTCCGTTGGCCATGTGTGCCAATGGATCGCTTCATTGACTCTTTCCAAGAAATCTGAGAGGTTGTACTTGTGGTATTTTTTCTGTTTTTAGGCAAGGAAACTCAGGCTCCGAAATGTCAAGAAGAGTGTCCCTAGAGTGGGGGGGATATACTTGCAAATCATATATCTGATGAGAGTCTAGTATCCACAACATATGAAGAAGCCTGGAAACCCAACGGTAAAGTGATAGGATGTGGTCAATCTGTACCGGAATATTATTCAGCCATGAACAGGAGTGAAGTACTGGTCCGTGCTACAGCCCGGACAGGCACTGAGATCATGATGCTAGGGGGAAAGCAGCCAGACACAAAAGGCCACATATTAAATGATTCCATTTATATGAAATGTCTCAAAAATGCAAATCCGTGGAGACACAAAGGAGATTCTAGTCACCCAGGGCTGGGGTGAGAAGTAATGGGGAACGACCACTAATGGCACGGGGATTCTTAGGGGTGATGAAAATGTTCTGGAACTGAAGAGAGGAGTGATGGTTGCACCACTCTGTGATGACTAAAAACCACGGAATTGTGCACTTTAAAAGGGTGAATTTTATGGTATATGAATCTCAATAAAGCTGCTATTTAAAAAAAGGCACACAGCTGGCCAAGCGGGAGAGAGTCAGCTAGGATGAGGACACACACCTGCCTGATGCCAAAGCCCGTGTCCCCGAGATCTCCATGTACCGCCCTGCGTGACAGAGATTGGCAGAAGGTCTCACGCGTGTTCCTCCTCACATCTATGAAGAAAGATACGGACAGAAAAAGAGCTATTCCCCCATCCTCCCACTCCTCTTCACCTTGCATTGTTCCTACATTAAAACTGCAACTGGTATCACCGACAGATGCTGTACGAAGGGAAAGGGGCTTTGTCTTTTCCAGGAGCAACAAAGCATTGCATTAAAGGGACAGCAGTCTGGATGGGGCAGAGACCAAGCCAAGAACCCTTTAGCAGAGATGCTCTACCCCTCCTGACTTCAGAATTTCCAAACCTGAGGCTAGGAAAGAGAGGCATCCGTCCATGCAGAGGCTCCTGTCTCCTCCCCACCCCCCAAGCCCCAGAAAACCCACAGGCAGGCACATGTTTAATGTGGGCTGACAACTGGGCTGAGTTGATGTAAGCGGATGTCAGGACCGATGGAAGGAGGCTCACGGTCTGGGGGTTAAAGGACAAAGAAGCTGGGACGAGGATGTGGGTTGGCCCTGGACCGATCCTTTTAGAAAGCGATTCATTAAGCATGGGGAATGTGGGACCGAATCTCCTCCCCGTCTCCAGGTTGGGAAAAGGAGCTCCTTCTTGCTGGCCGGACGGCAGCAGCAAGCCACCCAGATGTGCAGCAGATACCCCTCTGTTGAGCCAGAGCCAGGCCTGGCGCTTGGCAGCGAATCAACTTTCCAGCCCCTGCCATGTGGGACCAGGTAGCGGGCTCCTATCAGGGCCCTAGGCTGGGGGGGTCACTCCTACGGTAATGCAAATGTTAGATCGCAAATCCAATTTAAATTGGGGTTCCCCTGAGCACAGAGAGAAGTTCCCTTGAACCATCCTCTGGTTGCCCACGTCTACTCTCCACAGTCTGAGATGTGACAGCACGAAGAATGTCCACACTCAGGCTCCAGTCATGAGCGTGAGGGACAAGACACATACCTGGTCTGCCCACCTTCCATCCCCTCTGCCCTGGACATGACCCAGGGAAACCCCCAGGGCCGCTTCTGAGAAGATGTCCCGTCCCCAGGACCTGCCACACTAACTGGGGGCCAGGTTCAAGTGTGGAATATTTGGCTGCCCTGTTGGATTCCAGCCCACGGAGTAATAAGGGTTCTCCCCTCTCCTTCTTCTTGCCTTTTGTTATTTTTAATCGTCCACCTATCAGGGCCAAATTGCCTTGTAACTGTCTGCGGTGGTTGCTCTGACAGAGATAGCTGCTATTGTTAATGGGCGCCTTCACTTCAGCCCATTGAACTTGCCTCAGTTTGACAGCTTCACAATAGCCACTTTCCCTCAGAAAAAAACAAAACAAAACAAAAAAAAACCTGTGATTTAGTGAGGAGGGAATGTGGGACAACAGCCTGGTCTGTCTCTTGGTCTCCAGTGGGTTCTCTTGGCATAAAGTCCCACCACAAAGCCCAAGAACGAACGACCACAGGAAAACAGGCCAGTCAGAAGCTGGGCTCGGTTAAGGACATTGGGAAAGCCCACAGCAGACCTGCTTACACAGAATGTGGGGGCTGCTTCCTACAGTCTGTCTCCACAGGAAAAAGGAAATCTGTTGGGTTTTTTCCCCTATTTATCAATTGCCCAAGTAGTGGTTGAGCAGGCTTTTCTTAACTTGGTAATTGCAGTAACAATGTTGTCTGGAAATTACTGCTTGCAGATGTCTCCTGAGTTATCTCCCTAGGTCCATGTCATTCTGAGAGGGTGGAGAAGAAGGGAACTCCCAGAGGGGCAGATTTCATGCCCCCAAATTCCACTGTCTGGGATGGGACAGATGAACTGAGGAATGGATTGCCACGGCCATCTGAGGGAACAGGTTCAACAAAGGTCTTTAGAATGGCTGCCATTCAGGAAAGGCAAATTCAGGAACCAGGCTCGTTATGGGTTGAACTCCAATTCATATGGATTTTGGACACAGGGTCTTTACAGAGTAACTAAATTAGAGTGAGATAAATAGGGGGGCCCTAATCCAACACAACTGGTGTTTTTATAAAAAGGGGGAATGCAGGCACAGAGACACATAGAGGGAAGACCATGCAAAGATGCAGGAAGACCACCATCTATGAGCCACGGAGAGAGGCCTTCCCTCACAGTCCTGAGAAGAAACCAATCCCAACAACACCTTGACCTTGGACTTCAGGTCTCCAGAACTGGGAGACAATACATTTCTGTTGTCCTAAGACTTCTCAGTTTGTGAAGCCTTGTTAAGGCAGGCCCAAGAAGCTAACACAGGGCTTTGCCCCACTTTCCCAGAACCCCCAAGTATGTGGATTGGGAAAAATGCATTCATACTCCTAATCGCGGTCTTTTTATAGACTTGCCTCACCATCTAATGAAAGAAAGAAACATTTAGGGGTAGGACAGAAACACATTTGCTAATAGAAAATATCATCTAAGGTGATGACAGAGAAGGTCCCAGGGACCAATTTTCTGAAGGAGAAATAACCAAGCCCCTTTTTAAATTTTTATTTTAGAGAGAGAGCATGCCAGTGAGGGAGGGAGGGGAAGAGAGAGAGACACAGAGAGAGAGAGAGAGAGTCAGAGAGAGAAAATGTTAAGCAGGCTCCACGCTGAGCATGGAGCTTGATGCGTGGCTTGCTCCCACCACCCTGGGATCATCACCTGAGCTGAAATCAAGAGTCAGACGCTCAACTGACTGAGCCACCCAGGTGCCACAAAATAACTGAGCGTCTTGAGTTAAAATATCTCCAAAGCCAAACTCCACCAAGTCCCATGTCAGTCTTTACCCTATTTAAAATACTGCCATCTGAATGCAGTTTCAAACTCTCTAAATATATGATATTTTAGAACCAAAACATTGCGATGCCATGATTTTTGTCCACTTAGCTTAAAATGTCACCCTTTTGGCACATACTGGACAGAAGACCTCACAGCCAAACTTGAGTCACACAGCATGAGGGGTCAAATGCCAGAGAGTATGACATAAAGGAAAAGGTCAGAATGCAAGATAAATGCTGATACTGGAGGCATGGCCAGTAATGGAGCTTATGTCTCCCAACATAAAGAGTTCAGAGAGGGGGTACAGACTTGATTTTCCTCCTCTGTCCACCGGCCAGCAAATGGCTCCCTTCCCCTTGATCTGTTTGCTTTTCCACTCTTTGTGGGCCATACCATCTACTCCCCTGATCCCCGCATCTAGATCTTCAGTCTAGAATGTTCTTGTGAGCTCTAGTCCACCACCACATCTCCCAAATGCCGCAAGCCTAGGAAAACAAAACTGAACTAATCATGTCTAGCTTGCCCCTCCTTCTGGTTTGTTTCATTTAATTATCCATCCATTCATCCATCCATCCATCCATCCATCCATCCATCCATTCATTTTATGGTCTATCTATCTGTCTGTCTGTCTGTCTATTATTGTAGTAAAACATGTATAATATTTTCCATTTTAATGTGGGCCTAGTCCATGCTTTTCATACACTCACAATGCTGTGCAGCAATCACCCATCCCTAGTTCCAGGGCATTTTCATTGCTCCAAAACGAAAGCCTGTACTATCTGGCCATCACTCCTCAGTCCCGGACTCTCCTCCAGCCCCAGGCAATCTCTAATCTGCTTTCTGTCTCTATGGATTTGCCTACCCTGGGCATTGCATATAAAAGAGATCACACAGCGTGTGGCCTTTGGTGGCCGGCTTCTTTCACCTTGCACAACGTTCTCGAGGTCCATCCACACTGTAGTGTGAACTGGCACTTCATGTTTCCACTTTCTTTTTGCATCTCTCTACAGCATCACACTCCCCCAAACTGCCAAGCAAGACAGCTTTGGATTATTTTAGCATTTCTACCCTATCATCTTGTTAGTCATCCACTTCTCTTGATGCAACCACAGACCGTCCTTGCCTGTCTGCCCTCTCACCTTACTTCGAGCCTTCAGCATCTCTCATCTGGGTCACAGGGATGTTTCTAAAGCACAACTCTGGCCACACAGTTCTCCTTATTAAGATCTTTCAAGGGTAGCAGAGGCCACAGTCTCCGAAAATCATGGCTGGGCTTCCTGGGATCTGTGAAGCAGTGTGGCCGTGAGGGGACGAGGGCCTGGGACATTTGGAGGAGGCTGTTTTGAGGGGTGGCCAGCACTGTAGGGTATCAGGGCAACACGTGGAGCCTGAGAGCACAACATCTCGCCAGGTGCTCTTGGTGAGAAAGTGGGAAAAGGGCGCTGAGGGCACATACGTGTGCACTCAGGGACAACAGACGCACCTTGAGGGAGGCAGTGCGAGGAAAGCCGAGAGTAGTGCAGGCCCTACACGCTAGGGTGTGGCTGGGAAATCAGACAAGCTTTGCCCTTGGGATGGGAATAGTTATATAGCAGGCACAGTTACTTCTCGCTGGGATGCTCTGGCGTTCTGGAAGGCCTCACCCACGTTTGTGGGCAATCCTGAGAGGACTCAATGGCACTGTCGCAGGAAGCATGCCAGGGGAAGCTCACGGCACGATGGACAGGTAGGAAAGAGCAGAGCTTGTTTGCAGAACTAACAATTCCTAGGTTTCTAGAGCATATAAACAACTAAGAACCCAAATTTACATGGGTGTTGCCTTTTTGTACTTCAAATGAGACACTAAAGAATATGCCGTTTGGCTCCTCTCTACACATACTGGCACCGCTCATTAAAGGCTATTTAGGGACGGACTTCATTCTGCTCAATAAAATCTCACTCCTTGGGAAGCTTCTCAGTAACCAAAAGGCCCTGCCTTGGGAGTGAGCTACCTGGCTCTCCCAGCCTGAGGCCCTGGCTTGGAGGGCCATCCGACATCCCTGTCCCCCAGAGGGCTGCCCTTGGCAGAAACAGGAAGCCCTTATCTAAGACTGACTGATAAGAGACAAAAGGACTCCCGTGGGATCAGGCTAACACTAGGCTCCAGTCGAGACCACCAGCTTGCTTGGCTCTCTCTCCCTGCCCTGTACTGTTCTCTTCACTTCCTTGGAAGATTCCTCTTCTTTAAAGTGCATTCTCAGGAAACACCCAGATCAGGCTCTGCTTCTGAGCAACCTGACATCTGACTGCCCAACCCCATGTATGATTTCTCACACCTGTGAGTCTTATTGATGGAAATTCTTGGGTCTGTTTTGTTTGGGAGATCTAATCCCTTAGTCTTCCTGGAAGAAAGAAAGGGCTTAATCTAGATTTATCACCCTCTCTAGCTCTTCAGAAATGTACACCATCATGCTACAGCATAAGAGAATCTGTCGTGTTCCTAAAAATGGCTTTAATCCATTCTTTGAGTTCCTTATTAGCACTAAATTGAATAAATGCAAAAATAACTACTTTTGCATAATTCCCCAGCTTGCAATTATAGAGTGAGGAGCATTTGCAGAAAGTTAAAGCATATTTCCACATAGCTTTGCTTAAGATTTATTAGAAGGCAGCCACAGGCTCCTTCATCACACGCTCACTTTGCACCCTCGCGCGTTCCGGCAGTACTTGAGCCCTCTCACAAAGCTGGTGGCTCTTCCCAATCCACAGATGGCGGGCATTAGAAGCAGAGCAGTGAAGTCATGTACCGCACATATCACCTATGCTCTATGAGAGTTTGAACATCTAGAATGTGCTGCGATTGTTTTTCTCATCCTTTAATACAGCTTCTTGTTCATTTTTTCCCCTTTTGCTTCTGCTTCTTTAGGCAGGGACAAACAGAGCAACATAAAAGTGCCTGTCACTCTCCCGTATTGATTGTTTCCTACTAACTACACTTTATTTAATTAAAAATAAAAGCCAATGTATATCCTCGGCAAAGAATCTCACTAAGTTGACAGCTTAGAAACGCGAAGCCTCTCTTNGTGCAAATTAAGAGCCTTGTTTTTTGTCTGTGGAACATCTGTCCATAGGCATTGAACTCAAACCCCCAACTCATCTTTTTAAGGCCAGAAATATCAGATGGCAATTCATGTTCGGTCCCTGATAGTGCAGCTTGATTTTAAACTCATAAGTTCTGAATCCTGTTCTTAGTAGGATCAGCCATTCTGTTTCGGCATACCCCAATCGTCATTCACATTTACCTTATTTTGATAAAGATATGCCTTCGTGAAGTCTAAGATGCGGACTGGTTGCGAAGAGAAGCGGCCAAGAGAAAACCATGGGAGAGACCCAAGCTCTGTCTCATTTGTTTTAAAGTAACGTATTGTTACCTAGATAAATTGGTCTTTGTTGTGTCTTCTTTCTTTTCTTTTCTTTTTTAAATCCTGGTGGGGTAAAGGCCAGTGTAAAATAGCTTCTTTTTAATTGAACCTATTCTGTGTACACAGTGTGTCCATAAAAGCGCCTCCATCATTAGCGTTTGGTGATGCAAATGAAGGTGGCCCAGCTGTTTCTTTCTCCTTTTATAAAGTGCCCTTTCCATCAATGTTTGGGACAGGACAAGACCCTTGCGACTTGCAGCTTGTTTTATTCTGTGTGGCCACGAGAGGACTTCCATGCATTCCAGGGTAGCTCAATAATGAATAACATGTCATCACAGACAGTACCTAGGCTATTTCTTCCTACTGCAAAGTGCGTGCTACATTTTCTGAATTCACTGAAGACTGGGAAAGCTGAGCATTTCATCTGGCAAAGATTCCTTTCATTCGGGTGTTTCTCTGGATTCCATTAGGATGCCTTTGTCCTTTTACTTCAAAGTAAACAAACACACCCATTGATCTTTAGAGAACTATCAAATTTTACTGTAAGATGCATTATTGCTATATCATTTTCTTCAGTTCCCTAATAATGTTATTGCACGTTATTCCATTTGTGACCAGCTTGGTGCAGTGAAATGTCAGGAGTCTTCCCACAGTGAGGTAGAGTCTCACGAGAAGTAGAAAAATAAATTTATTTAAAATAAGATGGAGTCTGGCTGCTAACACATTCTAAATTGTTCCATTTTAAACGTCTGAACTGGGGACACTTAAAATACGAGGGCATATTTCATTAGCATTTATGCAATTTTTCAGGCGACTTTTCCCAATGTTTCACTCATCATCAGATGACAGAGAGCTTGTCAGGAAAAATTACAGTTAATGGTAGTTAATGGTGGCCAAATTCAATGGACTTGTTTCTATTTTGTTTCACTCTTGCTGGAAATAATGAAAGTATTACATGAACAACCCTTACATTGCTGGAAAAAAAATGCATCCAGTTCCAATGGTAGGTAACACAAAGCTTTATCTGATTTATAAAACAATCTATGTAAACCTATTTTTATGTTTTATTTGATTCTAGCCATTAGCCTGAGCTAGGAAGTAATTCTAAAATATATCTCACAGCAGCAATTTGCCGTACTATGCCAAATTAATCTGCATGAGTCTATACCTATTTCTAGGACACTGGAATGCATGTTTGTGAAAAAGAAATACATTCAGATAATTGTTTTCGTGGAATCCAGGGGAAAGTCCAACCTCTGGGCTTCATCTCAAATAGCAACGCTCTCTTCCCCAGACACAACGCCCGTTGTCTATGTTAACCACACCATCAATCAGACTCCTGGTTCTCGGTCACTAAATCAGCAGTTATAGATGCGGAGAAGCCTCCCCACCCTTTCTGGCTGATTTGGAGTCACTGACTTGGATCCCCAACCAGTTGGAGCTGGACATCCTTTTGAAAAACTGCATAAGTCATCCATCTGAAGCCAATCCACTCTGGGCTTTCAAGGTAGGCCAACTGGCAGAGTCAACTTCAATCAGTAGTCTTTGAGTTAAATATCTCTCATTGGACATGCACCAAAATGATGAAGACGTGCTCAGAGGGCACTGGACCTTAACAGAGAACACACAGTGCAGCATCAGCGAATCTCTAAGCCCTTGTTTCATACTTTTCAATTTGTCGCTCTCTTGGCCTTCATCAGAACTCAGCTGCAGTGATAGAAAAGCAAAACAAGGATCCTTCCATCCCAAGGCCAAGTCCACCTGGGGCTGATTTGCTGGCAGAACTTCATCTGACAGCAAACATTAGAGCCTTCTGACTTCTAAGAGCCTAATTTCTACCTCTCTTTGTAGATGAAAATAGACATTCCGTCTCACATTGCCACCTGGGTTTCCAGCATTATTCCTACCCCACCCCCCTTTCTCCCTGTGGACCAAAAACAAAAACAAAAACAAAAACCCTACAAGGACAGCAAGAGAAGGCTCAACTCACAGTAAGAAGCATCCCTTCAATAGGATGACTTTACTACTTACAAAGATAAGCTGGATTTCTGGATCCTCTCTAGGTACTTCCTCAAAGAATAACCATGAATGTAGATTGAAAGTGTACTGGTGTGCCTTTCCAAAATGCCCTCCAAAAAAGTGACTTGCTACAGCCTGGATGATGTTTCAGTCTGAGATCCCAAGCCTCAGTGAATATGGCAATCGATTGACCAGACTTTGCAAACATGAAATGCAGCTGGATGGCCACTTCCAAGTCCAGGTGACCGAGATAATGCGCAGAAGAGCTTGATGCCCAGAGATGTGTGTGACCGCCAGCCATGCTGCCCCTGCAACTTCCAACCTTGAGGAGGGTATGGTCTTATGAACCATATGTTTGTCTTGGCCTCTCAGCATTTTGTATTTTCATCTTTGTCATTATTTTTTTTTGGTGGATCATTCTGTAACTGCATTTCCCTCATTTAACACCACCAGTTGCTGAGAAACATGATATTTGCAAATATGTGTCCTGGATATGCATGCGTGAAATAAGTAGTGATAATAATGCATGAGAAAATCCAAAGGCAAAAAGTTAATCCCGGAAATAAACATTTCAGTATTTGAGTTCCTCCATCTTATAAGATAGCCATTATAAAAAATTCCAAATACTATCTCTGAACGATCCTACTCTCTACAAATTTTAGGAGACGTGTGTTACTAATATCGAGTAGATGCCAGGAATAAATACAAGTAAGGATACGTAGTTGGTGAAAGCAACTAGTCAGAACTCTCTGTTGCCCATCAATAGTTTGGGTGCTTTTACACCCAATCAACTAATCATCTACTATCAATGCCTCAGATAATGCGAATGAGATAAGACATAATGAAAATTATAAATGGCCTGTGTGTTATATCCATTGTTGTAACATATATCCAAAACTAATGTTTCAATCAATAAAGTCATTGAAAATGATAATTAAATGGCGTACTG
>NW_027528855.1:1114468-1114803 GCF_008692635.1 Crocuta crocuta | reverse complement strand
TTCAACCTGTAGCTCAGAACACCAGAAATCCCAGCATTTGAGTTTATACCACCTTAACTGCATAGTAAATGTTCCTCGTAATAGGAGATATGTTGTCAAGAAAGTGCTTAAATAAAGGACACATTCTTGGCTTTTTTTGAAAATATGATTTGGCTGTTTAGGAGGGATTATATCAGCTCTGGATTACTGGTGCCGATAGAGCCAAGTAATACACAGAAAGCCAGTGCGAAATGGGAAATTCTTCTCTTTCGTCTCTGGATGGTGTGTGATGCAACTTCCCTCCCAAAAATGAAGAGAAAAATTATCTTCTTAATTGTGTTCCCCCACCCCCCCCC
>NW_027528855.1:1114093-1114454 GCF_008692635.1 Crocuta crocuta | reverse complement strand
GCAAGTTCGCATTCCAAAAACACATTCCTGCAAAAGGGTGTGTGTGCAGGGAGGAAGCCCAGTGCTGCCAGCTGGGCGAGACACAGTTTGAAGTGGACAATCCGCATGCTTAGATTTGAGAGTTGACTTCATTACTGCATTTTCAATAATACCAGCATTCAGAATGGTCTCAAAAGTCACCAGGATAATAGGACTATTATCTCTCTCGGCAATATCTAATAAAAAGCTCTTAAGCACATCCAGTCCCCGGTTTTATAAAACATGGCAGCAAATTATCTGCCAAGAATGTTCAGTGAGTATGCAGCGATTCTTTCTCTATTCAGCCAGCTTTTCTCCCTACAGTGAGGGAAGATGTTCTGAG
>NW_027528855.1:1109945-1113943 GCF_008692635.1 Crocuta crocuta | reverse complement strand
ACAGACAACAGGCTCCTCACAGAGGAAATCTTCTGAGTAAGAGTTGGTGAGATTTCAGAACACTTTCTATGTTACCAATGCAAAAATAAAGCCTCCGTGATTGTTGAATGCAAATTGTGATTTCACTAAGCTGCCTAAAAGGGGACATTACATTGGAATCATACTCTTCTGATCTGGTGGGGCCACCAGAGGAAAGGCAGAGAGAGAATGGCAAGATAAACAAATACGGAGCGTCTCCACACCAGGTGGCTAATGAAAAAGAGTGTCCCTCTTGGGGGACAGCTCTGTCATGATGTAGTTATCTACAAGTGCGTGGTCCAAGCTAGTCCACACAATGCTGGTAGGTATCCTGGGGGAAAAATTCTATGGCCAAGTCGCCATATGAATATGAAGTGTTTCGTCCAGTTTGGGAAACACTTCATATTCTATACCCCTCCTGTAGAAACACAGAGAACATTAGCATATTAAAGGCTCAAAGGATTTCTACAATGAAAAGAGTTGTTAGGTTTTTTTTTTTTTAACCCACTGTTTCCCAAATATATTGGTTCATAAAAGACTTTTTTTTTTTCTTTTTCTGAATAGCAATTACCATTCCACAGTGATATTTTATGGTAAAGAACTGAGGGAAGGCGAATCTAAATATTTCCTATCTAACATAATTTTGCCCTACACATCCACATAATTGACAGAAAAGTGAGGTTACTTTCTTTCCCTCTGAATTGATTTGCCTTAAATATCCACATCATTTGCATGGGCATAAGTTTAAGACCATGCAGCCAAAGCTTCCAAAGAAAGTTGTTTGACACTAATAAGGAATTATTGTAAACAGCCCAGTAAAAGCCTCATTTTCAAGTAGAAGATGAGGCTCAATATACTAAAATCCTTGAAATAAGCATCCCATNTAAATTATCTGAGACAATTACATTTGAAAAAAAAAAAAAGCCTGAAACTAGTGCTCTACAAATAAAAGACCCAGGATTAACCCTGTAGAGTTAGTTCTGAAAAACCTTTGGTAAAGCTGTTCAAACTCAATTCCATAAGGAAGTTCAAAACTGTGTTTAGCTAAGTTATTGGATGAGGCTTTTAAATCTTGCATTTATTCCAGGAGCTGTTTATTTTCTTTTTTAAAATATTTTTTAATGTTTATTTATTTTTCTATAGAGAGAAAGAGCCTGAGCAGGGGAGGGACAGAGAAAGAGGGAGACGCAGAATGCGAAGCAGGCTCTGAGCTGTCAGCACAGAGCCCGATGCGGGGCTCGAACTCATGAACCGTCAGATCCTGACCTGAGCCCAAGTCGGCTGCTTAACCGACTGAGCCACCCAAGTGCCCCAGGGACTGTTTATTTTCATGCAGAGCAAGACGAGTTTCCCAAAGGAAGCATCTTAGGAGAATAGAGAAGCCATCTAATGCCTATCTCTGTATTGCTGTAAATATTCCTGGGTGGTCTGACCCTCCCTCCAACAAAGACAGAACACATTTTTAAAAGCCACACCATCCAGCACCTTATTGAAAAAAACATCCCGGGGAACGTGGGGAGGCATGTCTTCTGTATCTGAGACGTGCTTACAGCTCCCGGATGCACAGATCTCCTACGACGCTGCAAAGCTCAGCCCTGCCTCCCTTTTCAATGGCATCTGACTCTGTTCGAAACGATACCAGGTAAGCCTTCCACAAGGGTTGCCAAGGTCCTTTAGAGGAGAATTCATGTCCCCAGAGACGCACCGCCGCATCTCCAGTTACTGATCTGCCCACTTCACGGTGGCTGTGAGTATTCCACACGCCGAGGATCACGTTCCATCTCAAACGTTCGTGGGGAAAACTGCCCTAATTTTCTCAGCAATTTATCGTTAGATATTCGGCTCATGGAATGTGCCCATGAACTAGGCAAACTGAAGGGGAAAGAGGAGACTCGAGGATTAGGTTCCCGTGAGAACAAGAACAAGGCCATGTTTGATTGACTGCTGCTGAAATACGGCATTTTGCTAATTATGAATGAGCATTATGGAACTACCTCTGAGGCAGCCTGTGGTATCTCCAACTCTACTTGGGTTAGCAAAAGCTGCTGGACTAGAAATAATTAATATTAATGATGAGCAAACTCTATAGACCACGGACCCCGAGTTTTTAAGAAACAGTTTTACCTTTTGATGCCGTACAAGTAAGCATCATTTTGCACAATAGATTTGTGTCTGGAAAGTGCCTGTAAATTGATGTTTTGAAAATCAAACCATATTGTAAATGCATGAGATGAGCTTACTATTTAGAGGAAACCTGCAGTGAATCATTTTCAAAGTGAAGGCTTCTTTTTAAGGGTGAAAAATTACCTTTTTATCTGTTTGGAAATATATGCTGGGATTTTTGTGACAAGTTTGCTTCGAGTGGGAAAACATCTCTATATGTCTTTTCTTTTTTCTCTCCCACGTAAAATTGTGAGTTATAATCATTCAGTGATAAGCATCACGCAGCCAAACGACACCGCAACAGAGTGGGCGCGTGAGTGTGCAGCCTCTCGGTTTCTTCACTGTCGCGATTTGACTGCCTTGTCTTTCACCTTCTTTTCAAAGGAAGGTACTGTTGCATTGCTATTTATGAGAAACATTTCTTTGAAATCGTTATTGGAATTCAACCAAGAAAAGAGTGTTGAGGGTGCCCGGGTGGCTCAGTCAGTTACACGTCCGACTCTTGATCTTGGCTCAGGTGGTGATCTCAGGGTTCGTGAGTTCGAGCTCCACATTGGGCTCTGTGCTGACAGCGTGGAGCCTGCTTGGGATTCTCTCTCTCCCTCTCTCTCTCTGCTCCTCACTGACTTGTGCTGTCTCTTCCTCTCTCTCTCCCAAAATAAATAAATAAACTTAAAGAAGAAAAGAGTTTTATGCCACAGAATCAAACGTGGGAAATTATGTAATGACTTTAAACTGGAAATGGCTTGACATGCTCTGATGTGCATAATGAACTGTCTCATCATATCTAATCAATTTTTTTAACATGGAATGAAAAGACAACAAACCTGAATGTGGCATGACTTCAAAAGTCAAGTTACTCAACAGTTTAGATCTAAAAGTCTTAGCAAGAGCAATGGCAGGAAATGTGCTTGGGAATGCCTGGTATTATGCTGAAATTTTGGAACAGGGCTTCTGAGAGTTTACCATAAAACGTTATGTCAAGAACGGTCTTTGAGAGGGGTGCTTTTCCACAGAGGTGGTCACTTAATCAGGATAATTCATGCTGTCCAGGGAACGATCGCTTTCCAGAACATGGAAATTCATTTACTTGCACTGATACATTTCTTTTACTCACAGATTCAAGCTCTTATAATAATAATAAAGGTGCCAGTAGCAAATACGATGGGTGGCAAATTCTAAATTACATGACAGATTGTACAAGTTTCCCTGGACCACTTTTAATAGTTGATTTATGTCATATATGGAATCAAAGTGCTAAAGATGTTTCTTTGCTCAACCATGCTATCTTCTCAAACTGTTTTAGACCTCCATTTAATATACCACTTAACTAAATTCCTCACAGTGTGCATTTTCTAGCAAGAGAAGAAAAAAGATTAGTCTACTGGGTCCAAAAGAGATATTAAAAAAAAAAAAAACCCACACACAAATATTTTTAAACAGTCCGCATCTACTTTATGGCAATGTTCTTTTAACTCAGTGCTTACGAGTAAGGGAAATAGCACCACAGTGGATTATTTTTCATAGTTCACTCAGCAATGTGTTTACTAAGTCACTGTTACAACTACGTGCTTATATATNTCTTCAATATTGTGTCTTCTGAGATTTCTTTCTTATTTTTAAAGCCTATTTAAATGTTATGTTACCTTCCCTCCCAGCAAAAACAAGATTATTTCTCAAGGGATTCATAGTCAAGCCTGATCATAATTAAAGGCAGAGTCTGAAATGTCTTTTTAGACCAAGGAAACAGAAGCATGAGGAATGATTTGCCCAGGCAAGGGAATAGAGTGTTTATTTCAAAGAATCGGGGGGGGGGG
>NW_027528855.1:1108454-1109894 GCF_008692635.1 Crocuta crocuta | reverse complement strand
TTCCCTCATGAATACATACAAAAAAAAAAAAAAAAAGGAATCCAGAAAAAGATTCTGTTCTATCTGATTAGAACACTGCCAACACGCTTGTTATGATAGTTCAGAAGTTGTTCTTCAAATACATATGAACCACGTGGTCTACTACTATGACTCAGAAAGTCAGCCCAGTGGTGATTTTACAAAAGGTGAGAGGCTATCCTGGGAATGAGGGGGAGAGCACGTCTTTGGTCAAGCTCTGGTCCTCTGCTGTCCTCTCTGTTATGTCTGCAAATGTATGTATTGCATTTCCCAAAACAATCAAGTTCAGGTGGATTCTGGGATGGGTGATTCCATGGGTAGGTAGGAAGGCCAGGGTTCAGGGATATCTTATCGGAGCCAGCCAGACCTGGGTTCTCAGACATGAACCCGCCATCGTTAGTTGTGAAAACAGCTTCAGTTCACAAGCCTCGGTTCCTCCCGTGTAAAAGGTGGGTAACAGCAGTGCCTACCTCTCCCTGCAGTGTGACTATTCAATTAGCTAGTAGATATCAACACTCAGCACAGCACCTGGCACTTAATAAGTCCCAGATTTTATTTTTAAAAACAATCNATAACGGTGGCTGTGATAAGATGCTGTGGTGAGCTCCGAGAAGGGGAAAAATATGCTTAGCATCAAAAGCGTGTGCATTCAAGACACTTCAGCCATTTGCCGTTTTTATCCTCAGGGGCTGGAGTAGGTGGGCCAACAGAGGAAAGGTCCCACGTAGTCCAGGTTTACTAGTTCTGGAGAGGTGGTGCTCCAACTGGGAACCTCTGGGACAACTCAGGGAATTGAGTGCAAAGCTCCTCAAGTGGCTAAAGATTGCAACATAGAGCAAACGACATGGACCGAGAGCACTCAGTAGTGATAACAGCACTAAGTGTGAGCATAATTAATAACAATATTTAACATCTACCAGGAACTTCCGATGTACCAAACGCTGTGATCAGCACTTCAATTGCTTAGTCCTGTGATGTAGATGCTATTACTATCCCCATTTTACAGATAGGGAAAACTGAGTCACAGAGAGGTTGAGCAACTTGCCCCAGACCACACGACTAAACAATGGTGGAACTGGGATTCAAACCCAGGCGACCTGGTTCCAGAGCCTGTTCTACTTCAATCTCTATGTTATATTGCTTTCTATGATGCAACTGAACTCAGACATACCCACACATGTATTTATATTTCTTACGATACTACCTCTTCAATGTGGATTGATATAAGAAGAATAAAACATATCAAAATGGTCGTAGTAATTGAAAGTAACTGACACCTTCTGGATCCTTCCTGCTTTCTGGATCTTTTTACCTACCATTCACTCGATGACATGGGCTGGCTACCCACTGTAGGTACCAGCTGCTGAGGAAAGGCAGGCAACTCCACACTGCCCCTTCCCCCCAAGCGGCTCGCAGACTCGC
>NW_027528855.1:1103921-1106858 GCF_008692635.1 Crocuta crocuta | reverse complement strand
AGACTCGCGAACTTATTATGTTAAAGGCACTACCTGGGCTTTGACAGTCCTCATGATGTGAAGGCTACTGCTCGGGTTTTCCGGGACATTCCTTGGGTTTGGAGGAGGATCATAATCTGCTCAGCAGTCTCCATCTCCTCAGCACACAGACCGACCCAACCAGAATGAAGAAGCTCTCAAGTGAGGGGAGAGGTGGCCCTCAGACACAGCGACCCCTCTGTCATCTGTTCCTCACATCCCTCACTCCCAGCTACCTGACACTGTCCTATAGGTTTAATGTTGGATATTTGTTGTGTGGGAAAGAGTTTGTCGACTTGCCCAGAATGAGAGCATCACTTCTGTCTGAAATTGCTCCTTTCAGAGAGTTGAAGAGATATTTTCTACGTGCTATATTGGAAACACACATTGAAACTCTGTCATGAGCATGTCAAGAAAGAAATTTGAAAAGCCCAGTCAAACAAACAAAAGATTCCTGTTATGGAACCACAGACATAGCCCGCAACTACTTACAAAGCCAGGCTCACCATAATGTGCCGGGCTTGGGAGAAATGGGAAAAGGAAGAGCAGATGGAAAATCCCTGAAATTTCAAATTTCTCAGCCCCTCATCTTCAGAGGTGAGATACTCACTATTGCTCATTTCATTTCCCTGGCCTGGGAGCATCGATATGATTTTGTGCTCTTTATGCCACAGGGCAAATCACTGACTGCCTGCCCTCTTGATCCGAAAGTCTGTCGGGTGGCTGTCCTGCATTTCCCTACTGTGCCGAACCCTCAGCACAGGCATCTGTGGTTTGGAAGTGGCTGCTGCTTGGGCCCCAGGGCCACTGAGGTTTGTTGGGGATGGACCCTCAGAAGTATCGTTCCTAAGTGTCTCTATATCTTTCCTGTGCGTCTTGGCTTCCTGCCACCCTGAAGGTCGCAGTTTTCTNAAGATAGAATCTTTCGGTGCCCCCCTCCCAAACTCTTTCTAGCAGATGGAAAGGCAGATTATTTCAATGAAGAGGCTGTCACTGACAATTATAAGCAATGTTTTCTCAAAGTTGATGGTAACAGAGCACTTTTACAATTTCTGAGTGTCTGGCAGGGTCTAATTTTCAAGGTATGGTGACCACAATAGCATGCCCGAATGTTATTTAAAAAATTTTTTTTAATGTTTTATTTATTTCTGAGAGACACAGAGAGATAGCGTGAGCATGGGAGGGTCAGAGAGAGAGAGGGAGACACAGAATCTGAAGCAGGCTCCAGGCTCTGAGCTGGCTGTTAGCACAGAGCCCAACGCGGGGCTCAAACCCACCAACCATGAGATCAGGACCTGAGCCGAAGTCATGTGCTTAACTGACTGAGCCACTCAGGTGCCCCAAGCATGCCCAAATTTTAATCCAGGAGTAAAGGTCAAGGCAGATCACAGTTTTCAGATCCACTTGAATCTCAGAAGAAGAGAGCACCCCCCAAAAAGCATGAAGATAAAGGCCTGACCTAACCCCAAATTGCATGCTTTAAGACCATGAGGTTATAAAAAGAGTATGTGATTTGGGGGGAAAGTTTGCAAATTTTTCTACAAATGCTCAAACTATCACTAAATTGGATAAATGTTACCTTGGGTGTGAGTAGGTGGGTGGGCAAATGCACTCAGTTTTGTCAACGTGGTGAATCGCTCAGGAATGTGCTGGGCATAGCTAATCTAACCAGGGTGATTGATTTTAGGTCAACTGCGGTCAGCATTGGAAATCGACCCTTTGATTCAAACCGCATCGATACCACACGTCTGAGAAATAATGGCAGATATTAGCAAAAAGAGCACTTGACTAGGACTCAAGAAGTTTGGGACTGAGCCCTGCAACACTAAGTTGTATGAGCCTGGGCACCTCGCTCAAGCCACCTGAGTGTGACTTGCATGACTCCTAATGTGGGGAGAAATAATGCAAATAAATGCCTGCAATCTGCTTCATGAGCTCACCTGACATCAGCACAATTCACATGGAATCTGAGTAATAGCGACTCTTCATTTTCTATCTGATGAAGCAAAGGCTCAGGGAAGCACCACATGACATCATGAAGTCACATGCCAATGAGTGAGAGAACCGGGATTTGAATGTCCCATCTCTCGGCTCCCAGGATTGAGTAAGAGACCAAATGTAACAAATGTAACAATATGTGTACAAATGCAGAGCATCATGGGACTAGAAAGCATTATTATTAGCAATGTTATTTGCCCTTGTACTTAACAGTGAATGATTGTAGGGGCATCTGGGTGGCTCAGTTGATTAAGTGTCCAATTCTTGGTTTTAACTCAGGTCATGATCTCAAGGTTCATGAGTTCAAGCCCAACCTGGAGTTTTGTGCTGACAACACAGAGCCTGCTTGGGATTTTTTTTTCTCTCTCTCTCTGTTTCTGACCTTCCCCTGCTCATGCTCACTCGCGCGCTCTCTCTCTCTCCCAAAATATGTAAATAAACTTCAAAAAAAAAAAAAAAAAGGAAAAAGCAATTAATGACTATCCAACTGAAATGTGACACAGGTATGGCAGAGCTGCTATAAAAAATGAAAGCTTGAGTCTTATAATCCAAGAATCCTAGAGAGAAATTCTAGCTCTTTCACTAACTAGGTCCGTGATCCTGCGCAAGCCATTCACCTGCTAAGAGGAAATCTTCTCTGTAAGGTCGGCTTACTCTTACACAGGGGCTGGAGGATGAAAGGTGGTGCGTGGCTGCAGCCGAGAAAGGGCATAGGGTCCCTTAGGACACTAGGCAGGCCCGATGCTCAGCATTAGCTCTAGCAGTGGCCNGCAGTGGCGGCAATAGTGACGACATAGCAAGGTGCCTAGAAGTGGGGGCTAGAATTACTCAAGCACAGTGTTCAGGTGTGGTTTCTATGCTTCCTTTCCCACTGCACTACATGTTATATAAAACTGATTTTAGAGACTCCTAGAGAAACCC
>NW_027528855.1:1102669-1103760 GCF_008692635.1 Crocuta crocuta | reverse complement strand
GTCTGGAAACTGAGCAACAGAGTTGGCAGAAGTATAAGGCTGGCTGGTGTACAAATCGTTACTGTCCACCCCCAACCCCGGTCCCCTATCTCCCTCACTGCTCTCTCAGGCACCATGGAACCTGAATGAAGGACCGTATTAAGGTTCACTGGTAGGTACTGGGTGCCAAGATCCCAGGGGGTGGCAAAGAAAAGACACTGTGTTCACTTGGGTTTACACGGCATAGCGTCCCTCTGTCTCTCTGTGCCCGACTTGGCAGCATCTTTGGAGACATCAATCAAATAGCTTGGAGACCTTTTCCTGTTTGGGTACTCATTATTGAAGTGGATGGATGAACCCCAGAGAAAGGCATTTGTCAGATTTTTCAACACTGTGCCCCGTGTGTTGGTAAAGTGGAAGGGCTTTTAGGAGCTCTGGGAAGGTGTCAAGAGCAGACCATTTAAAAATAACGTTCCTGATAATGTAATTGTGGCAAAGGATCTGGCCATTAGTGAAATGCTTGATAGGATGGGAAAGAAGAATGAAAATAGTTTAGAAGCGGCATGGACATTCCTTCTCAACTACTCCAGTCTCAGCCGAGTTGGTTGGTTTGTTTCTTTTTAATTTCTGGGAATGGTCGAGGGGCTTGCGTACTCTGCTGTTCTAGCCTCTTCAGTCTGGTTGATGTGCTCCAGCTCTGCAGCCGTCTGGGGACAAGGCAGCAAGTTTTAATGGGCAGCTGGAACTGTGGCTTTCAGTCCCAGCTCCCCCATTTCTAGCTGGGAGACTTCAGGCAAGTATCTTCCTTGAACTCAGCCTGGTTTCTTTTCACCTGTGGCTATCTAATGGGATTGAGGTGACAGTGGCGTGAGGCTAATGCATTGCACGAAAGTCTTTACGGTAATCAATCATGGTACATAGGAAAGGAGCCCCGGTGGTAGCAGTTTATAATCCAGTAACTGAAAAAAGGGCATGCATATGTGTGCATGCATCTCCTTAGACTGGACAGCATTGGAGGGACCTGACATTCCGTGATACAGAGCATGTGGTGTGTGTATGTATGTGTGTGTGTGTGTATGTGTGTGTGTGATCACAAAATTATATTCAATTAC
>NW_027528855.1:1097911-1102480 GCF_008692635.1 Crocuta crocuta | reverse complement strand
AAAGCTGGAATTATTTTCACTTTGGTCAATTGCTTATTAATATATAATAATATATATAAATTATATAAATTATTGTGGAATATAATAGAATATAGTGGAAGATAAATTATTCCACTATGAGGACATAAAGCAATGTTTCAATTATCAACCAAGTTGGCGAGCATGAAGAGTGATGTCTGAACCACTCATGAAAATAGACCTAAATATCAGTTGTCCTCTTTTTGCTTTAATAGGGAAAAATGGAGATTTCTGGAGAGAGACGCTGTTCCCACCATGGGTCCCAGAAATCAACCTTACAGGGATTTGACGTGGTGGTATAAGTCCCTTAGAGGCACAGATCCATCTGCCTCTCTGAAGGAAGCATCTTCCAGGCACAATGGCATGATTGAGCTGTGGGCCCTGAGCTGAGGACAGACCCGTACTTGCCTACACAATGCCACGTCCACATGGGCAGTATATTCAAGACTCGACTCAGTGACCATATTAAGATCTAATACTCTCCGTGATCTAAACCGAACTGACAGCGATCTTTCTGGCATGCAGCCGCAGGCGGTCCGGTTTGGCCTAATGCCTGGGCAAGATCACAACTGACTGGAAGTCAGTAGAGCCATCTCCTAAGTGTCTATGGGATGGCTTTAGTGTAGGTTAAGGGCATGTGCTCTGAAGTCTGTCTTGGTCTGGCTTTGTTATTTTCGCTCTGTGGGCGACTCACTCGCCGTCTCTTGAGTTTTGGTTTCTGCCTCTGAGGTGACTTCCATAGGCTTGTTATAAAGGGATCAAGTGCCCAGCACATAGTGGGCACTTCGTAGATACGGCTTAGTTGAAGTATTGGTGTTATCAGTGTGACTCTAACTGTTGCTAACCTAGGAGGTCCTTGAGGGAAGGGTGTGTGGTGTTTCATCCTGAATGCACCACAGAGCTCCGCCCAGGGCTTTACTCACTAGAGGCTTAATGCATTTTTGTTGAAAGGGAACAAAAGCTTGAATGAGTGAATAAATATGGCTGCAGATCAGGCAGGAAAAAAAAAGAGATACTTGACTTTTGCCTGAGAGAAAGAGAGAGAAAGTTTTGCCTCTAATTACAGATTCTCACAGTCCAGCAGAAGCAGATGAATCTTGGGCACATGAACAACACAAAAATCAACTCTGATCTTTCAAGATTTATGCTACTTGAGCACAAAAAATATCTGTGTTTTGAGCTTTTGTCAGGAAAGTGTAAACCCACAGCTCCCGCTAAATGAGCGCCGGCTCGCAGTCTTGGTGCCTGTCAAGCACCAGCATCTTTGGCGCTTCTCCCCGTGAACATTCTAAACGCCCATATTGCTTGTTGTCACATTAGCCAATATACAGTCCTCAAAATAAAATCCTCTTGATGTCTGATTACTCTTCTTAAGGACCTCATGCTGATTCATTTCAAACTGTGAATTACCTTTAATTCACAGCTTGAACAGGCTGCCAAATTTGGTTTTCTCTGCTCCCAGGTGGCTTTCCCTGATGTGGTGGAGAACATCCAAAAAAATATTAAGTCCTTAGGAAAAGTTGGCAAGCCCCGAGATGCAGGGCATACAAGGCAGGTTCGAAGCAAGAGTTGGCATACATGTCAGTCTGAAAACTGGAAAGGCTGGAACTCATCGAGATTACCCGTCTATTAGGAGAGTTCAGTTGAGCTCTTGTAAGCCACAAACCATCAACATTCCCAAATTCCAAGTACCAAATCACATACTCTGAATAAGAATTCATCTGATTAAGAAAATCACAGCCCTTTTTCGCCTGTCTCATTACACACTTTGCTACCTGAATTTTATCTAAAAAGCAGACCAAACATCTACTTGGAAAACAGTATATGAAATTGCTAGAGATGTGGACGAAGGCTCCACAGTAAGCTCCGGCCGTTCTCGAATCTCAAATCACATTCTCAAAACAAACATTTTCTTTTGTTTTAAGTTTATTATTTATTTTGAGAGAGAGGAGGCAGAGAGAGAGATGGGGGGAGAGAGAGAGAATCCAAAGCAGACTCTGCACTGTCAGCACGGACCCTGATGCAGGGCTCAAACCCACAAACCGTGAGATCAAGACCTGACCCCAAACCAAGAGTCAGATGCCTAACTGACTGAACCACCTAGGTTCCCCAAAACAAACATTTTCAATGAGAAAATTTAGGTAGGATGGGCAGGATGGTGAATGTGAGGGTTTTCCTTTCTTATTTTGGTTAAAAATTTTTAAAGTTATCTGAGAAATGATGTAATGCTTGTTAGTGGTTATAATAAACTGGAAAACATTGTAATAATCTTTCTATTCTCTGTGGTAATGAACTCTTCCTAACACAAAAAGAAGAGTTTAGAAATAATGCTTTATTGGGGCTCAGTCGGTTAAACGTCCAACTTCAGCTCAGGTCATGATCTTTCGGTTCATGAGTTCGAGCCCCGCATTGGGCTCTGTGCTGCCAGCCCAGAACCTGGAGCCTGCTTTGGATTCTGTGTCTCTTCTCTCTCTGCCCCTCCCCTGCTCATGCTCTGTCTCTCTCCATCTCTCAAGAATGAATAAATGTTAAAAATTTTTTTAAAAAGAAAGAATTCTTTATTTCAAGTAATTTTGACGACGTTTTGCTATAATTTATTGTGGGACTCCTTCCCACTAACTTCAGCTGTACAAGTCTTCCAGGTTCAAAATGCCCAATGTGGTTCCCCAAATCCCTGAACTCATGAGAATGCAGGATGATGGGCAGCGCGGTGGGAGGAAGAGGCCTACATTCAGGCTCTCTCGCCAAGGAGTGGCATCACTCACTCAGCCTTCTGTGCACTCACAGCCAACATGCGCATTCAAGGTAAATGTGCACGGTCAGTCTGTCTTCACGCTGGACCGTGCACACTTCACAAGGAGGGACCGTATTTTAGCTTTGCTTTTTTCAGCTATACCATGGAAATAATTTGGAGCCCCTCCAGGATGACTGGCAAGCACAGTAAGGTGATATGTGTAAGAACACTTAGCATGGGCCCTGGGCCCTGGCCCAGTGCTCACACTCAACAGCACAATGATTATGGCCGGAGACCTCTGCCCTTCCTGTGATGGTGTAATTCCTTTTCCTTCTAACTAGTGCTGCACTCAAGGCCTTGTTCATGTGGTGTATACAGCCATCGCCCACAGGTAAACTGAGACTGGCCACAACTAGTCTGTGTCCGCAACACCCTTCCTCAGGTCTCTGGGTCCATGGCTGGGAGGCTTTCAAACGTGTAGCTAACACCACAAGTGAAAGAACTAGTTTTATGGCAAAGAAAGAACATTTCGAATGCCTGACAGGGTCCAGATGCCAACAACTAAGTATAGCAAAGGCACTGGATATTTGGAGCTTCTATCTTCCCAACAGTACTCACAAAATTAGCTGACGTCAAGGACTGACTAGATGGATACTCTTGAGTTCATGGATGCTGTCTAAGACTGCTTCTCAGGGCAACTGAATACATCTTACCTGTTCCTAGGTAGCATGGCTCATGAAAGATCAACAAGGTCAAGTATTTTTACAAAGCTGCTGTACTGACAAGTAATTGACAAAATGTTATAAACCAGATGAGGCAATCCAACTCAACAAAGAAAATCCAAATTCTTTGGGTTTGGTTTCAGTTTTCTCCTCCATCCGTCCTTAATGGCTTCATTAAGAAACTAGCACTGGGTGTTATATGGAAACCAACTTGACAATAAACTATTTGTAAAAAAAAAAAAAAAAAAAANCTGTCCAATGTATATATTCAATCCCCGAATCTTATAACTGAAATAAATGGATCCTTCAGAGGCAGAATGGACTTGGTATTACTGTACAAATATACAACTCTAGAGCCCCGAGAAATACAACTTGACCTTCATACGTCCATGCCCTCCCTCTTTTGGAGAGATCTTTTTTGAAAGAGGCTAGAAACTCCACTGGATTTAGAAGCCTTGGGTGAGGGTTGTTCCAAGACTCACAGGGGCAGAGGGAAACAAAAACAATTGGGTATTCCTTTCTACAGAAATTATTGAGGGTGAAAGGTAAAGTCATTTTTATGTTGTTCAGTCTAATTACTAAAGAGTGTAACTTGTTTAAAAAAGTAACTGTTTACATTTGAATTCTGACAAGTGTTTGTGTGTGTACCTTTCCGCGTATACGCGTAGCTCATTAATTTGCTTAATTTCCCTTAAGGAGCTCTGTCTGTATATTTTGAAATAAAAATACATGCCCCGCATGATTCACACTCATATCCTCTGAATCCTAGGTCAGTGCTTCCCTTTCCCTTAGTACAATAACTACCATGAACAGACATGAAAACTCAGGTCTTGGAGCTTCTCCAGGCTAATGCTCTTGCCTCAATGGGCAGAGAGAGTTCTAGCCGGAGTGGGCAGGATGTCATCTCATGGATGGGCATCCAATAAAAAGCACTGTTGGTCAATAAAATCTACCGAGCAAAGAAAAGACCCAGTTTTCTAAAAGCCAGTCAGACCGCTGGGGTAAGGCCCAGAGACAGCAGCGACTGTCAAGAACACAGATGGAGCCTGGCTGGTTCCCAGGTTGCATTCGGACATACTTGGATCAGTGTTCTCG
>NW_027528855.1:1082337-1097784 GCF_008692635.1 Crocuta crocuta | reverse complement strand
ATCAGTGTTCTCGAACCTGCTGCCCATGCATGCCGTCCTTCCAAACAATCCAGGCCCAAATGGAAGATCTACACTTCTTCAACTGGGGAAAAGAAGGCCAGATGAGGAAAACTAATAAAGTATCACAGTAATGAAGGGATTCTGCTTGTAAGACTCCCATCTCTCTTACTGCAGTAGGTGGTGGGTGCATGTTCAGGACGTTCACTGACCTCGGGAAGTGGTCTCTCCTGCAGCAGGGCCAACTGAGGGGTTGTTTCCCACCAAACTCAAGGTATCAGCAGTCTGTCTACACACAGAATGCTCTTAGTTGCCTGAAGGATTACTCTGCCCCATGGAAAATCCTAGAGGTTGGTTTGAAAATCACACTGTAGTGAAATATGGGAGAGTGATAGTAATGGCTAAGCAGTTAACCATTTGGAAGCTAAAAATAAAAATCATTATTATAACTCTATCTGTCCTTTGTTAAACCTATACCCTACCATAAAGAAAACTCATTCCAGCCAAAGTCTGATGGACAATGCTCGGTCTTTAGATCCAGCAGCCACAAAGAGGGTGGCTCATTCAGAAAACAGACTCTGTGTCTTCTAGTTTTATCAATGCTTTCTATAGAGAACCTCAGTCCTACTGAATTACACAGTATACCCTTGTGCTATGAAGTGCCGTTTTCTGGAAATGCTGCCTCTAACTATAAATCACAATTGACGAGTTTATTTCTGTTAGTTACAAACTATTGAAATATTGAATTTTATGGTCTGTATGGAAATCAGCGTATTTCACAGCAGGAGCCTAATACTCTTGCTTTAGGAGTAAGATCATTTTACAGTGGGGAAAATGTTTTTTTATTTTTTCACGTTTGGAAACCTGTGTTGATTCCCTAAGTGCTCACACGCGGGCACACGTGTGTGTGTGTATGTGTGTGTGTGTGTATGAATTTTACTGACATTTTAATGGGAGAAAGGTAAGGTAGGAGAATAACATCTATTGTTTACTAGACTGACAAGGGAAAGGGCAAGTTAAAATGTGATGAATGGAAACACTGAAATGAACAATATCAAAGATGATTTTAATTTCTGTGTTTCTATATAATTTAGTCTTTAATTCAGGGCTATAGTTTTATTTTCCCCCTTTCTTATTTTTTCTCACTTCGTTAAATGAGAATTCTTGGTTGCTGAAATTGAACTTTGAATTGGAAGGTGCAGATCAGGCCAGAAAACCAAATAAGAGCACTGGCGATGGGGTCAGGGCTTTGGGAACTTTGCTGTCAAATAGAACCAGGAACACGGGCATGCCACTGACCTCCACAGAGCTTTGGTCTATGTGGGAGTCATTCCCAGTTGTTCTATGCAATTATTCGTGATCTTCCAAAAGGTGAGCAATTCACTTCAAGTGTGGCATTAGACCACTTGAATGTCATAAATTATTTCATTTCGAAAATTTTCAAGTAAGTAACTATTACTCACATAGAAAAGTCGACTTTCATTTTCTATTATTAGGAATGAAAGAAGTTGTGAAAGAAATACTCCCTTGATACATTCTTGGACAAATGGATATTACAAAATCTACAACAGTTAATCTGAGGAAATTGGTTTCTCCATACCCCTCCTTCAGTTAACATTAATAAGAAATGAAGACGGTGCTGAGTGAGTCACAGAGCCCTGGCTTCTGAACTTCAACCCAGTGCCATGTAATCTCTTATTCGATCTCTTCCAGGCTGCCCTTGTTTGCCTTCAATATACAGTTCCCAGATGACCTGCAAACATGGTTGCCAAGACATGTCCTTGCTCCGTCCTGCTCAGGGTGTTAGATATTGTGCCCAATGGTGTCTGTGGCTGAAGTTACATAATGTTCAAACAACCAGTCAAGAATCATAGTGATTTCATACTCCAGGTACCAGTCCAGCCTTATTGACATCATTACAGAGTCTAATGGTGATCTCATTCACTTTTACTGTGACTTGCTTATTGTGGGAAATCTCCTTCTCCTCTCTAACTGAACCCCAAAGTATTAGGAGTCAAGGTTCTTATTGTCAAGAAGCAGGACAAAGAACAAGATTTGCGCAGCACTGAGGCACTGTTCCCTTACCAGATGCCACCGAAGAAGCCTGTTTTGGAAACCAAAGTACTTACGACTCGAGCGGTACTGACTTTGTAGAAGCTCTGGCGGTCGGGTCGCTCCACTCTGAAAAGAAAGGCACCACAATTACTCTCCGTGTTTCCCATTGTCAAATGATCAGTCTCAGTGCAACTGGTCTTCACACATGCAGCCCTTCCAGTTATATGTTTTCACAGCATCCCGTCATAAATAACACATGAATAAAACAAAGGGGCCAACTGGATGAATCACAGTATGACTTTTTGCTATTGTTAATCCATGTTTTAATGATATTAGATAGGAATGAGAAGAATCTGGGGGAGGGGGAGAGGCCATGAATGTTTGGACTGAGAAGAATTTTTTTTTGAAAACACCTACTTTGTAAGGTGAATCCTGGGGTCAGATGTTGGGATTCCTATAAGGAAGAACACACATAATATAGATATTAGTTAAATGACACAAAGGGAACAAGAGGTGTATCTGTTATTGTTGAAGATAGGACTTGACTAATGTTTGCACAAAGGAAACCGCTGTTAACAATTCTAGTAATTAGGCTTCCGTCCGTAGCTCTATTTGAAGGGTACAGATTTGCTGGTTGAACCTGCTGCAACATGACCATAACTGCCATTTCATCAGAACTACAAGTAAGACCAGTATCTATTTGGAAGTGTGCACAACATGGGAACAAATGACCCACATGTGTGAAATTCAAGTGTTTAATTTCTCACATAGCTAGGCAATGATGTCTCTAAGGAAGTAAAGGGGGCCTGGTTCAAACCAATGATCATGGTTTTTGGAGAAGCGTAAATAAGGCAGTAATTAATAGATTTGCTCAGTTGCTCCTTTTGATAGGAACCACTCCAATTTTCTACCTTTGCTGTGACACATGTGCAATAGATGGGTCTAATTTTCACAAGAGGAGGGTTCTTCACACTTCTTTACAAATTTGGGTTCTTAAGACTTCATTACAAATTTGGTGAAGTGTAGGAAGTGACTTGAAATAGGTTAGTGGAGCACCTTATTTAAAGGGATTTGAATTTGACTTGAAAGCCTTCCTGCACACAATTCATTCACTGTTTTTGAGAAACACAGATGCAGACACAGCGGGCTTTTGGGGAGCACGGCACACCTGTGTGGAGCCTGAAGAAACTTAAAGGCAGAGGCACCGCAATGACGTACGTGGTGGCACAACACCATGCAGATGGAAGGGAAAATCTTGACTGCGAGACAAGAGCCTCGAAAGGGAGACCATGAATTCAAGTAAATACAGGAATCAGTTATGTCAACCACTGCGGTAAGTAATCCACTCGTTAAGCTGAATCTTGCCACCCTCCAGAAGAAAAATAGAATCACGGTATCATTGTCTTTAAGAGAAGCAATCAAGAACAGTAACACTGTGCTTTCACGGAAAGCAAGTTCTGCTACCTATTCAGCATGATTCTGTTGCCCAGGAGACTTCACTTCCAGCAAGATCGCCACTCCAGAAGACTACCATAAACTCCACAAGAGATGGAAAAGGCCTCTCAACTAAAGAGCTATCACAAAGCCCATGCAGACTGCTGCTCAAAGGTTTCTCCACCCTCACTCGATAGAGAATTGACTTTTGGTTAAAAACTCTAACAAGCTTGGCCATTTGATTCCCACTCCTTAGCAAATCATAGATAGCGAGGAAAGGGAAATCGTACTAGAGGCACAGCTGCTCAGAACACTGAGACATGAGAAACGACAGCACAAGGGGCCAGAGAGTGACACAGCAAAGTCAGAACTTAAAAAGCACAAGAGTCTATGGCCACTTAATATAGAGGCAAGCACTCCTACCCATCTTAATAGCTCCCGAGGGCATAATTACAGTACAGTACAGTATTACAGCATAGTTCAATAGCCAGTGCTCATCATAATGTCTAAGTTATCAAGAAAGACTAAAGCGTGTTCCATATAATTTTTATAAGAAGTCAGAAAAATATTAATTACATCTCAGAAAGATTCGTATTACATGATTCCTATGGAAGGATAGCCTTTAGTTATCCAAGAATTTCGATCATCCACAATACCTCATTTCCCAGAATGAGTGGTTAACCATTTGTATGTCCTTAACTATATACCAATATTTCTACCTTTTGTTTTTTAAAAGGGATCTCATCATGATCGTATGGGGAAGTTTGGGCTTATATACCCTTAGGAATCAAATGACAAGTTAGAAAGTCAGGTAAACTTCATCAGAGAGTGAAACATGCAGCCAGTCATTGTACTGGTCCCAGAAAACTGTACTGAATTTTTAAACTTCACCCAAGAATTCTGGACTTTAGACCAGAACCATCAGTTGTTCAAAGCATCAGGGCAGTGATTCATGAAACGAATTTGAGGGTTATGTTATTTACTGAATTTGAGTTGGAGTTATGTATTCCTGATACCATTTTTAATGTTAAGCTGGGGAACCCTTTTTAAAACCAGAATTTCAAAAGAACGAAACACCTCTGGATATTACCCAAGTTACTGTACAAACACCCAACCCTGATCGGAAGTAGGTTGGTTGTGGGAAAAATCTGCATTCTTTATGCAATAATTATTGATGTGCATAATCTAAAATTTTAAAAAATGCCTGACTTCAATCTGTGAATTTTGTTCATAGACATGTCATACAAGTAATTTTAGTAATAGACGATATCGAAGCCAAATTGTGTTCACAAACTTCTGTGAGGCTATTTTAAATAACAGCCTTGATAATCCTACAATGAGATGCTCCCATAGGATCTAGATTCTAGAGCAGGGATTGGCCAACTTTTCCTGTAATGGGTTGGAGACTAAATATTTTAAGCCTTGGGGGGCATGCAGTCTCTGTCATAATGATTCAATTCTGCCGTTGTAATGTGACAGTAGTCATAGCTAATACATAAATGAATTAGTGTGGTTGGGTTCCCAGAAAGCTTGGTTTATAGACACTGAAATTTGAATTCATATCACCCATGTTATTTCACATAATTCGTATAACTCCTAATCCTCATAACAATATTTACATGCTTTTTCTTTTGAAACTCCTAACCGTTTAAAAAATCTAAAAGCCCACAGGTTGTAGAGTGCCAGCCTCTGTCTGGAGTTTGATTCCCTCCATGAAACCTTGACTGAACTTCCCCTGAGGACGCTATTACTTCCCTCACTTCTGCTTAGCAAGGTATTCCCTTCCTTGTGGGTTTTTCCATTCTCTATGAGAAAACATAGCACTTTCAATTTGGGATGGATAAATAAACATAAGTAAGTTGGGAATTTTGAATGGTGTCCACTTTTGTAAGCTTGCAGAATCACTGACTCTTTGACCCGAAAAAATCCAATGGGAGGATATAGCACACATCCACACGTGTGTGTGCACACACAAACCTCCACACAGACGGTACAGATAGGGAAACTGAGGCTCAGAAGAACTTGAATGGGACCACCTAGCCAGCAACTGGCAGAACCACGATGAAAAGCAGCCATGCCTGCAGCTCTGAAGGCAATTAAGACAGCACCTTTACGGCTGCACAAGCTCTACCACGGATGTATGAAATGGATGCTTTCTGAGAGGGTGGTGTCACCTAGTTCCGGTGCAAGCACTGAGGAAAGGGGGCTCATGTTTTTACTGTACGTGTCCCCATTTTGGAAGATGGAATTTAAACAAAGCCATCTGTAAATCTGTGTGATAAACATATCACCAGAACACCTGAGTCTAGAGGCTGGTTCCCTGATTGACTAGCTGGGTCATTCGGGCACATTACTTTACTCTGTGTCTCAGTTTCCTCCTCTATGAATTAGGGAGAGTCAAATTACCATTCTTTTTGGGTCGTAGTGAGGACTGAATCATTTGCTAGATATTATCTGCTTCCAACACAGTGAGGCACTTCGTGGCATTATGTTGTTGATGCCATTACTGTTATTTAAAATGTACTTTTCTTTCAAACCAATGTTTTGGCAGGAACCAAGTGAAACAAAAGAGTGGGTGTGTAGCCATCCTGGTCTCACCATTTTATCCCAGTCTCTTCTACCTTTATCATGGGGTTGATGGGAGCACAGATAATTGGCAGAAAATGCAAATCGTGCCTGATTCCAAATTGTGCACTTACTACAAAAGCCCATTTAAACAACCGGTTCTATTGTATACACTGGTAAATGTCAAAATCGCAACTTGCGCAAATTATCTCTAAAATTGGAGAACGCAGCTGAAAACACTGCAATTGCTG
The DNA here is from genome assembly GCF_008692635.1 of Crocuta crocuta. Taxonomy (NCBI): domain Eukaryota; kingdom Metazoa; phylum Chordata; class Mammalia; order Carnivora; family Hyaenidae; genus Crocuta; species Crocuta crocuta. The sequence goes on along the minus strand of NW_027528855.1, from coordinate 1,091,482 downwards.
TATAAGTGTTGGATTCAATGCCCAAAACGGCTTGGCTAATCCCTTGGCTAGGATGCTAGGGAGGAGGATGCCAGCCCAGGGCAGCCTAAAAAGGGACAGTCGACAGGCATACAGGAACAACACACACTGGACCTGGACAGAGAAGGTTGCTGCTCACTTACTTCTGACCCCCTTTCAAAGGTGGGAGGGGATAACTGAAGGCAGTTAAGGCCAATGTCATTGTTGAACTCATGGCCCTAAAAACTGAAGGATCTGGCTATATTTCTCCTTCTACAAATAAAGTCTACACTCCTTGGCTGGCACTCGGGGTCTTTCACAGACATGCACTTGCTGGCCAGGGGTTCATCTCTCTCCCGCCTCCCACCACACGACTCTGAGCCAGCCCCTCGACACGATACCAGCATGGATCACACGGCGATCCTTCATCTCGCTGTGCCTTTGCCCATCCTGTTCTTCCACATGGAGGGTTCTTCTCTTGGGCCTTTCTTCGCCCCTCAAAGTTGTTTGCACCCTGCAAATGCCGCCAGCTCTGTGAGCACTTCCTCAACACCCAGGGATTGTTATATACTTCTCTGAACCTTTTACTCTCTATGAAACTATTTTCTACTTTGTTGTGTCATTTAGCTCATAACATGTAGAGGGCTTTTCTTCATCCCTAACTGTAAGTCTGTTGTATGTCCTCAGAAAATGGTTTCTGAATAAATGGATGGATGGATGAATGGATGGTTAATTGGATGGAAGGAAGGACAGGAGAAAGACATTACTTTTTCTTTTAAAGTGTGTTATTAGAATAGCCATGGTTATTTAGGCATTTTAGAAACTGATGGTGAGAGGAAATTCTTACTGGGAGCAGGTGAGGGGAAAAAACAAAACATTTGACAATAGAACTATAAAAGAAGTTCTGTCAATATGATGTGTTGGCATGTAAAGATCTGTGTGCTTGTGCGCAAGGACTGGAAGGTGACATACAAAATTGAAAATTGATCCATTAGAGTGAAGAGTATAGGTTTTTTTCATTTAAAAAGTCGTGGATGGGGAGCCTGGGTGGCTCGGTCGTTTGAGCAACCGACTGGCTCAGGTTATGAACTCACAGTTCGTGGGTTCGAGCCCCACATCGGGCTCTGTGCTGACAGCTCAGAGCCTGGAGCCTGCTTCAGATTCTGTGTCTCCTTCTCTCTCTGTCCCTCTCCCACTTGTGCCTGCTGTCTCTCTCTCTCAAGTAAGTAAACATTAAATAATTTTTTTTTTAAAAGTCTTGGATGTTGCTGCCAAATCATCTATTTGGTCTTCTTAAGAGATGAGCTCCCACTTCTGATTCCTCAGTTCTGAGCACAGTGGCTGTGCTATAGGTAGTGCATCATGCATGCCAGTGTCTGGGGATATATGCCTCTAAAGATTCTCGGTAAAAACAGGATAGCTATTAATATCCCCAAAGGGGCAAGAGGAAGCCTAGATTTTATGGCACCAGAACACCAAGGCCATTTTTAGTTTCGAGAATCCAATGGAAAGACCAGTACAATTAAACTAAGATAAAGGAAAATGGAGGAAGGAAGAGAATTGACCTGTCCTGGGATGGAAAGTGTGTTCTTCTCAGAGTTTCCAGAAGTATGCATGGCAGTGAGAGGAGCAGGCCAGGAATGGGTCATCTCCTGGTGAGGAAAAACAAAGCAACTTTATTTTGGGGCATTGAGAAAATCAAACACCTTCTTGGCACTCAATATAGAAGGGCCCTTTATAAATACTTACTGACTTAGTTAGCCTAATTGTTTTCAGGGGAACTTAAATTCATTTGCTCCATTCCCCTGGCCCACACCAGTGCTTGAAGCCTACCTGTGACACGCATCCAACATCCACTTGCACAGTACCAGTGACAGGGAGCTCACTAATGCTGGAAGCAGCCTGTCCCATGTTGACACAGCTCGATCACACTATTCTTCCTGGTCGTGAGCCAAATGCCCGTCTCCCAGGAGCTTCTACCTACGGACAGTACTTTGGAACTGCCCAGAACACGTTCCCTCTTCCTTCGCATGACAGACCTTCAGCTGTTGGAAGACAGTGACCCTGTCCCCTGCTGTTGCCTTTTCTCTAGTCTGAGACATGTGCAGCTGGTTCGTTCATTCATTGGGGACCTTCAACTTTTCTTCTAATGCTTGAGTTCTGCATTCTGTCAGCTATCTTAGGTGCTCCCAGGAAGGACTCCTGATTGCCTGGGGCTCTTCTAACTCGCGGTATCCTGGATCAGGTGTGATCTGCCAGCTCAAGGGAGGGCCGCACTATCACTACCCACATTCTGGATACTCCGATACTCATTTCTCTGGGGGTAGCCTAACAGTGACAAGATTGGGTACGTGCCGCTTTTCCCATGCAAAGAAGAGGCAGCCAAGGAGAATTCTTTCTCATTCATAGAGAAGGTTACTTTGAGATTGGCGGCACCATTCCGCCCAGCCGTACACATAATGTGTCTGTGAGTCCAAGTCTCAAAAGTAGGAGGAGCCCTGTGGGCTCCCGCTCTCTGTTATTAGCAGGGGCACCTTCTCAATTCCTTCAAACATTCAGTCTGAAAAGAGTTGTTGTTCAAATCTTACTGGAGTCTTAGGGCTCGTGGCCAACACACTTTACCCAAAGAGTAAGGATAATTAAATCACATGCTCAACATCCCGGCACCAGAGGTGACAAAGTTTGTGAAGCGGGAGGGCACCAGCGTGCATCATCAGGCATTTTCATATATAAACATGAAACATAAAAATCAATGCAATAGTGGAAAGAAAGGAGAGCTGTGGGGAGGAGCAGAAAGGATCAAAGTTTATGAAAGGCCATCTTTAATGAGTCAGTTACATAAATTCTTTCCCAATCTTTATGGGTAACATAATTAGTCATTTCAAAGGTAATATTAATAAGAACTCTCAGGTAGCACTAAAACATGTTTTTTTTCCCTTCTATAATTACCGAGTTCAAAAAGAGTCTTTGATGTATGAAGAGCTGTAATGCAAGGAGATACTTCACAGATTCATTCACAGTGCTGCACCACCGAAGCTGAATTTGTAAGTATGATTCAGACAAGGGCTGACACAGATTGGGTTCTACCTAGCACTATTTAACAGGAGGCGTTAAGGACATTAAAAATGCATACAAGATTTAGAGGGGATGCTTAACCTACTTAGGAGAGAGACTGTTTTCAAGTGGTTTTGAGTTGTGCATTTGTATGCAGTTGATCACGTTTGTGACAAATGCTGTTTATGTATTCATCAAAACTGGCCCAAAGTAACTCTATGTGATAACAGTTTTAAGCCGAATTCTGGTTACTGAATGATTTCTTTCAAATTCTAGATTTTTTTTTTTCTGATTAAAGCTGGTCTTCTCTAAAATTAGTTCCATTAACAAGATACAGGTCCCAATTTGGCCAGAGCTAATCAAGGGGCAGTGAGCCCCAGCCTGGGATAAGAAGTGTTCTCTTATCAACAACTGGGTAGTATGCCTCAATCGATGAGAGGCTTAGTTGTATCCCTTTTCACCGCTTGCCTTAGAGGTGTGCCTCTGGGCTTTTTAAAAGGTGTTTAATACACCTGGAAGGATGAACTCCCTTCTCAAAGGTGTACCTTCTCCCCCAGGTCATCTGAATTTTCTCTGTGGTGGAATCGGATTATATTGAATTACCCTCAGAGTGCACCACCCTGCTGGCCAGTCCACATAGAACTGCAAACACTTTTGCATTTTCAATGACAACTGATTCTCTGTATTTGAAACACGAGACTTCATGAAACGGCAATCCGATTCCATGTTATCACCGATGCATTTGATTAAGGTAGGGAAGATGCAGTTGAAAGGAATATAATTTCCTGAAAGGATGTCTTCAGCAAAGAACGTTGGAGCAAGCTCTTTCACTTCTCAAAATGAGCTAGACCCGTAAGGTGTGGAGAGCTCACAGCAGACCTTCTATTATCATCCTTTTCATTCACACTCAAGGATATTAATCTATTTTTTATGCTCTTGCTATTCCCAAGATAAGAACACCCACACACCCTTAATCCAACTGTACTAAGTCTGCCTACTCATCGGGTAGGGATGAGCACCTGCTCCACAGTGTTGCCAAAGCTTTTACTACAGGCTCCAGTGCCCAGCACCCATGCTTAACACCAAGCCTCACTCCTCCATTAACAACAAAAATCTCACATGCACACACAGACACGCACGAGCGTGTAACTGTTCTGTAACTCCTTCATCTCTGGGCTCCTTCGATCCTCCCCAAGAAAGAAATAAAGCAGGGACTCATCTTCTCCTTGGGCAGTGGTAAGTGAATACTGGGACTCCAAAGCATATACTCTTTCCACTACACCAGGTAGGTTGACTGTTATTGTAAAGTTGACTAACATGGTTAATGTAGAAAGGCCTAAGTCAGTAATGATGAGGCAGATGCTTAGATTAATGTGATCTGAAGACTTCACAGTCAAACCCTGAAAAATCAGAAAAGGCACAATTTTCCACCAGTGATTATTTCTCCACCATATTATCCATACTATGGCTTATGGCTAAGACTCTAATGGGTAGACTCACTTTACTGGACTTAGCCACACAAGCTGGGTGTGCCATCGGCTGAGGAGCAGAAGATGGTCTGGATTCCGGACCCTCCTAATTTCAAATGCATCCCATACTCATCTAACATAGAGCTGTCTGACTGGCTGTTATTTGTGATAACTAGGATGTTGCCCAAAGCCTTGTCTTACTCAACTTTGTATCTCCAGTGCCTAGTATGTGGTACCTGGTTAACGTGACATGTTATTGTTAGCATCTACGGCTTCTATGCATGAATTAATTGTAACCATATCAAGATTTCCCAAGTGCTTACAGTGCGCTAGACACTTATTTCCCACACTCAGTCTTTTTGTCCTACAAACTAAAGAGGCATGAGTTACCATCATACTGCTCTGGAGACACAAAGAGGTGACATGACTTGTCCAAGGCCACAATTACTAAATGGCAGGGTCTGTTGGGTGAATTCCCTGCATTTTGCTCTACTAACTTGTACTGAGTAGTCATCATGTACCAATCACTGGGATCTAGAAAGAATAAAAAGTCAAGAACCTTCCTGAGAAGGGCTTGCTTGGTTTGATATACTAATCACCTCGCGAGGAAGATGTGCCAAGGCATCAGGGAGGAATGCACTATGTGAGGCCTTTGGAAACGGTTTCATAGTGAAGGCAAGAGGAGCCGTGTGTGTGCACATACGTGTGTGTGTGTGTATGTGTGTGTGTGTGCCTGAGTGTGTATGCCTTCCAGAGGCTAACATTATATGTGGCACACAGTAGATGTATAAGCAGTGTATGTTTAGGTTAAAGAGCATAACATAAATATTCAGGTCTTTACCTCGGAGAGTTAGCTGAAGAGATGATTCCGTTTTCAGATAACCACCTTAATGAATACAATGGTGGTATCTCACATATTTCGTTGTTGTTGTTGTTGTTAGAATCAGAAAGATCCCCAAAAGATCCCTGGACTAAGAGTAAGGAGAGCTTAACTCATGTCTGAGTTTAGCCAAAAGCTACCTGAGTGACCCTGGTCAAGTTGATTGCCCTCTCTGAGCCACAGGGGAAAGGGAGCTAATGTGCGCGCAAGGTTCCAGGAAGCACAGTGTCAAACACAGGGTTTGTGGCAAGTAGGCCCGCAAGCAGATCTAGGGCATTGCCAGCATGAGCCCAGCAGACAAGTAGCTCAGGCTCCATCCAGGGCTCCCGATGAGAGGGGCTCTGTCCACCTTCCCCCTTCCCCCTGCTGAAATGCTAAGAACAGAAGAACTACAGTTCTGGTGATGAAGAGCAACAGTAAGTGAGAATAGCTGAATGGTTTTAAAATACAAGTATGATTGAATAGAAGTCCATGAAATCAGGCCAGAGTTTCTTTTCACAGAGTCCTGGACTGAAATGAACTTGGACTCCAACTTCCATTGGGGGAGGAGATATTTTCCTTCTGTTGTTCATTCCAGAAAGTGTAATAGGACAGTAAATATGCATGCTGCATTGTCTGACACGCCTCTGGGGCCTAAGGAGGCAGGAGCATCACATCCCCCTTTCTCCAAAACAAACGTAAACCTGAAACTACTGAGTGCAGCCCATGTGCCCCAGCTCTGTGCATGAGGTATGTTCACTGGAGGGTCAAATCTGCCTCTTTAGCCGAAGTGCCCTTCTTTCCTCCTGAGCAAGACCACGTGTGTATGTGTTGGGTGTGTGTGTACGGGGGAGGGGGTGTTAATAACTTACTAGAAAACCTCATTTGCTTGAATGATTTAGAACCTTTGTGCCCATGGGCCCCAGCAAGTCTCTGAAGAGGCAGGAATGGGGCCTGAGGTGGAGGTAGGCATCAGGGTTGCCAGGCAATAAGGGTCAAAGGTCCTTGGGGTGCCCAGCAGAGCCTGTCTGGGGAGCTGGGCCTCAGGAGAACAGCAGCCAAACCACGCCTTCTGCTATCACTTGCTAACTGGCTCGTAGGAGGTTCTGCTTCTCCCCGAGAGCAGAGGAACACCAGGCAGGGGTATCAGCACCAATACCCGCAGCAGCAGCGGGGCTGTTCAGTAGGAAATGGGCCACAGGGCTGAGGTGGGCCATGGCGTGGGTCCCCGGAGGGGCCGAGCAGTCAGCTGGGAGAGGAGCATGCATAGGCTGTCACTCCCAGTGTGGCCTCCCAGCAGGCAGCCCCTGCAGAGATGTGCACCTGCTCCTCCTGGCAGCTCTTCTTCCCAGCAGGCCCTGTGAGGACAAGAGCCGGGGGCTGGAATCCTTTGGGCCAGGGTCGTAAAAGTACTCATGCAAGGAAGGAGGGTGCAGGGGAAGAGCTACTGGTATCTCTCTCTCTGTCTCTCTGGGTCTCTCTCCCCTCTGGGCCCTGTGTTTCCCAGAATGTTTTGTCTTAAAGATGCTCCTACAAAATGTCCCGCTTACTCAGAGTTCAAGGGCTTGTTAACCCTGGCCAGGCCACAATCTAGAACATCCATACCACTTGGGAAATGAGGTCCTAGTTGGAAGACTGGATTGCCACAGTCCATCTTGACCTCCCTGAGGCATCTACCAAACCTCCCACAGAACTCCTACAGCTAAGGATGGAGATGTGCGAGGTGCATTATCATGCCCTAAGCTGAATAAACTTACACAGATTGTTGAGTAAATAAGGTCAACCTAGAAGGCAGCCTCCAGAGGCGTTTCCTAGGGCTCTGCCATTTGAGGTCCTTCCTTGTTTATCAATTTTAATGATAATAACGCCTTACTTTTTATTGGGATTTTTGACTGAAAGAGATACTCTCAGAAACACTATCTCATTTAATCAATAACTTAAGGACATACAGAATGTCTGCTTATCAAAACTGTCGGTGACGCTAAACTGTGATAATCAAAATTCAGAAAGACGTTGCAAACCTGGCCTAAGGCCAAGAAGATGAATCTTAACAGAGGTAAATGAAAACTGCAATCATGTTCTGGAAACCAAGTGTAAAATTGCAGAATGAGAAAGCCCACCTGAATTAGCTGTAATTCATGGGATGAGAACGCAAGGGTTTTAGGTGACCCCGAAGCAAACTTGGGGGCATTTAGCAGCCAAAAGAACCACTGCCAACACAGGTGACATTAAGGTAAGTATGCTGCCTACAACGTGGAAGACAATAGCTGATTGCACACAATAGTACGCGGTACGGGACAGACCATATCTGAAACACAGTGCCATCCTGGGTGGCCCATTTCAGCAGGGGCCTTGGAAGACTGCAGCCTCTTAACAGGGATGACCCCTAGAAATGTAAGAGCTTGGAAAGCTCATGACATGTATAAATGCAATTTATAAGAGAACTTTTTTTAATTAAAAACTTTTTTTATGTTTATTTATTACTGAGACAGAGAGAAACAGAGCATGAGTCAGGGAGGGGCAGAGAGAGAGGGAGACACAGAATCCGAAGCAGGCTCCAGGCTCTGAGCTGTCACCACAGAGCCCGATGCGGGGGTTAAACCTACAAACCGTGAGATCATGACCTGAGCCAGAGCTGGATGCTTAACCGACTGAGCCACCCAGGTGCCCCTAAAAGAGAACATTTAGTCTACACAAGAGGGAGACTGAGGGAAGGTCTGAGAGGTGCACTCAAACACCCTAAGGGCTCTCACATGGGAGAGATTTGGAACCTGCTTTGTGGACCAAGAGGTTAGGACTTGTCCTGTGGGGAGAAGTTATCAGGGAACCAACGTTAGCTCAAACTATACAAGATTTTCCACGCATGTGGACTTTTCAACCACAAAGCCTACTGCTTTGGAAGGCAATGGGGGCTCATGTCTAAAGGCAGGGGGGGCCTCTGCCCAGGGTACTAGAATTCCTAGAGAGGCAGGGGAGGGTGGTTAAGGAATAACTTCACTGCCTTCCCTGAGCCTGTGATCGTCTTCTTCATCTCGGTGAAGCCGAGGATATTTACGATGCAAAACTGAATCTGAAACAGCAGGCTTTGTTGTTACTGTTGTTGTTTTACGTGACATGCACACGTGGCTGACCACACTGGCTAAGGAAATCCATCACTGTCCTGGGGACGGTGGGGAAGGAGGGCTGCACAGGGCCTGCTGGCTCGTGGTGAGCCGGCTAACAGCCCGATTTGTCTGACTGTTTGCTCAGCTCTTGGAAAGTCCGACAACAGTGGAACCATAGACTTTTCTGGGCTTGATCACTGATGCTCCTGCCAAACCTCTCAAGTGGTCAAAATGCTGTTCCATGAAACTGAATGGATACTCTTCTCTTTGGCATGGCCTTAAGACAGCCTCCTGAGACTACATCTCTGATTTTTATGCAAGTGTCGGTAGGAAAGAAGCATAAAATCAACTGTCATATTAAACATAACCTCCCAACAATGGGCCAACACATCATGCAACCCNGAGGCTAATTTTTTAAAAAGTTTCTAACGCTAAGTGATGATTTCATTGACATGTTATAAAAATTCTGACAGTATTTCTTTCTTCAAATAAATAACTGACTGCTTTATTCAAAGCTCTCTAGTGCCAGCAATTGTTTCAGGGACTCTGGAAATTTTATCCACTGGCCCCAGGACTGTACATGCACAAGGTGCGGCTCACACTGGCTGCTTTCACATTAAAAAAAAATTAAAATATAATATTATAGCTATTTTTTTCAGAGC
>NW_027528855.1:1076672-1081764 GCF_008692635.1 Crocuta crocuta | reverse complement strand
CTCATTGGCTGCTCCCCCAGCACCATCTTTAATGATCTACTTTGATTTCATTCATCCAAAAAACATTTCTTATGGGTCTGCTCTCTGCCAGGTATCTAAGAGCTGGGTAGCTGGAGCAGGTTCAGGTACAGGGTGCGGCTGGCTCTAGGTAACCAGAGTATTCATAATTAGAATGAGTATAAGATAATAACAGTTATTAGTTATCATTCAAAAGTAGAGCTAAAATAAACCTGTCAGAGTTGAATCAGAAACAAAAAAAGAGGAACATTCGATTTGTTATCATGTTCCAGAAATCACCCAAGAGATTTGCTGATCTCACATTGTGGGACAGACAGACAGAGGTTGCAGATGTAGCAACACAGATTCTGCTGTAAGTCAAAGACAAGTCCGGGCAAAGGGAGGCAAGAAGGTACATTTCTTGCAATCCTCAGTCTAAGCTTTATAAAAGACTTACAGGAGGCATCAGTATTCCTTTCTAAAGGCTGCTATAGCTTTTCAAACATGATAGCTTTCTTGTAGTTTACATTTATCACATTAAGAAAAATGGTAATGAGGAGTTCATGACAACTGCTTTTAGAAGGAACAAAGGCTCAATTGCTGAGGAAAAAAAGAAGTAATATCTATTTTCATGGCAAGAGCCCTCCAGTGAACAACTTGGCCGTAGCTTTGCTCTCTCATTATTTCTGAGCTCAGGAAAAATAAGGCATCGGGCCACTAATACCAGCTGAAACTCCAGCCAATATGATTTGCATGGAATTGTCTTCCCTCTGAAACAGCTTTTTCAATCTTAGACTCACAGAATCACAGCGCCAGGGGGGGATGAAAGAGAACTGATTTGCCCCATTCACATGAAATTAACTAACAAATTGATCATAAGGTGTTGGTCTAGCTATTGAACACCAGGCCCTCCTCCCTCATCAACACACTCTTCCCAATAAAAATAAAAATAAGCCAACAGAGACATCNAGCTTCTTTATTCCATATTAAGAGTGGCAAAGAAGCGGCACAAGCGAGAGCCGTATCTTTTTCTAAAGGGACATCTAGCTAATGGAGAAAGAGAACATTCTAAACTCAATATGAACACTCTAGGGGCCAGGCGGTGTGGACATAAAACATTGGCCCATAGGCATTATAACATTATAAGCTTCAGTCCTGGGTTAAAATCAGGAAGGCTGGTCCTTCTCTGCCTTGGTGAAAACAGCTATTTGCCAAACAGCATAAACTAGAAGTAGCTACTGACATGCTATGTCTTTGGAAATCAGAAAAAAAAAAAAGATACTATATACCAGGTATTTGCTAAACAGAAATCCAGTCTGACTCTGGCATTTCATCACCTAGTCATGTTTTGGTATTTTTAAAATCTAATTTATTTTTTTAAATTTATATCCAAGGTAGTTAGCATATAGTGCAACAATGATTTGAGGAGTAGATTCCTTAATGCCCCTGACCCATTTAGCCCATCCCCCCTCTCACACCCCTCCAGTAACCCTCTGTTTGTTCTCCATATATAAGAGTCTCTTATGTTTTTGTTCCTTTCTCTGTTTTTATATTATTTTTGCTTCCCTTCCCTTATGTTCATCTGTTCTGTGTCTTAAAGTCCTAATATGAGTGAAGTCATATGATATTTGTCTTTTTGTGACTAATTTTGGCACTTTTTTTAAAATGACAGGGTAACAATCACAGATAGAGTCTATTATCAAAGTGTCTTTTTATTAAGAGTTTCCCATTGGCATCTTTGAGGCACAACCAACTCCTCCCAGCCCTGCCAAGCTTTTTCCAATGGCCTTGTAGGAGTCCATTGCCCATGGATGCCTCTAAATCGCCTTTAAACCTCTATCTGTTTCAGCCTATACCATCTTTTGGGGTAACCAGATCAATACCTTTACTCCCTGCTATAAATTTTGGAAACCTCCAAAGAGAAGATCCAAAGAGAGCAATGTCAAACCATTTGCCGGAAAGCTTCTAATGAGCAAACGTTACACTGAGTTTGCGATAAATAAATAAATAAATAAATGCACATGGAGGATGCTCCCTCACAAACCTGCCTGTCTCAGGCCTGGGCTTCAGATCGTGGTGCGTAATCAACTCTTGTCTGAACGCCGGTTGTCAACCAGTGGTTTTCTACTGGGCTCCAGTCACATGCTTCTCCCCAGCACAACAGCACCCAACCCCCACCCACCCACAGCCATCCCACCACTGACTCCTGCCCATCTAGTCTGTCCTTCATTTGCTTTCAAAAAGAAAAGAAATGTGCAAAATCATTAAAAACAATCGTGGACAGGGATTTGCAAGCTACCCACAGAGACTGTTATGCAGCTGACAGAAATCAACATGGCAGGGTCTCTGGGCTAATTAAACACATGTGACAATTTGAAAAGCTGCAAAGTGCCTTATGAACCATGGAGTGGTCAAAAATGAAAAAGAAAAAAATGTCGTGTATTAAAGATGTGAAAGGAGCTCGTCTATCAATAATTAGGAAAACCATCACAGGGGCAATTTTGACTCCTCAGCTAAACCACACTGGAATCTGAGAGGGGTTGAAACACAGAATTCAAAGTCACACTTTGAGAATGTTTGGAATTGCTGAATGACAATTAAGAAGGGTTACCATTCGGAGCACCTGGGTGGTTCAAGTCAGTTGGGTGGCCGACTTCAGCTCAGGTTATGATCTCATGGCTCGTGAGTTCGAGCCCTGTGTCCGGCTCTGTGCTGACAGCTCAGAGCCTGCAGCCTGCTTCCCTCTCTCTCTGCCCCACCCATGCTTGCACTCTGTCTCTGTCTCTCAAAAATGAATAAATATTTTAAAAAATTAAAAAAAAAAGAGTCACCATTAAATCCAGTAGAAGTTTACACAGATTTAGTGGTGAGAATTCCCTGGATATTTCAATGTTTCATTTATGTTGTCGTGTTTCATCCACTCAAGGATCCAGAGAAGTCGTTGCTGTTGTTCTCATTTCACAGATCAGATAGAGGCGTCCCACAGAAGAGCAACCTCTGGCAGAAACTCATGCAGCCGGCACGTGGTGGGTGAAGGACCTCTGTCCAGGTGGTGGCTTTCACTGTGGGCTTTGGCCACCACTGCGCTCCATCACGATGGGCTCTCTAAATGGGAACGTTGTCGAACATGCAGCAGGAACCAGGCGTTGTCACCTTGCTGCAGGCCAATCATACCCCAGTGGCTTTAGGAGCTACTTACAAAGTGTTTTGAAGCCACTGCCCTCACTCATGCTAGTTTTTCAATTCATTGTCACGTGTGCATCACACAACCCGGACGGCACAGACGAGAAAGTAAGCCTTGTCACTAACACAGAATCCAATGACTGTTCACAGGACTTAGGCCATTTTTAAGGTTAATCACCTGGGTCTAGGGGCCCTGTAATTGTTTTAGATCAAGGTGTAGGTGAGCCAACTCCCCTAGGAAGTAATGGGTTGTCTGAAACCACATCACCTTAGGTGAATAGCTCAAAAGATGAAAAAGCTGAAGAGGGCAGAAAAGAGGGAGTGAAAGAGAGGGAAGGGTGAATATGAATCGGTGCAGGGTTTTTATCATATCATCTTTCTAGAAAGGGCCCTTCCAGGGTCTCACGTACCCTTTGGTTCCCAGAGCCTGGGGATGAAGGCATTATCACTCCTATTGAACACTGGGGAAGGAACTTACATTTCTCTCCTCTTCTCTCCTCTGTTGGGACATTCACTTTATCTCTTTCTGCCTACTTAGCCTGCTTTTTGGTTCTTTTTTATATAGTAAGAGTACTGCTCAGAGCTAGTGACCAATATATTCTACATAAGCCTCAGGGTGAAAATAAATTATTCACATAGACTCTAAACATGGTTAAGGGTACAGAGTCAAAAAGTAAAACCAGAGGCACTTGGGTGGCTCAGTCACTGAAGCATCAGACTTTGGCTCAGGTCATGATCTCACAGCTACTGGGTTCGAGCCCTGTGTCGGGGTCTGTGCTGACAGCTCAGGGCCTGGAGCCTGGAGCCTGCTTCAGATTCTGTATGTCCTCTCTCTGCTCCTCCCCCACTTGTGCTCTGTTTCTATCTCCCTCTCTTTCTCGAAAATAAACAAACATTAAAAAACTAAAACTAGATTTGGTTTTATTTAATGATAAGACTCAAAATGATGACCTATGAAGATCTTAAGAGAGAAGATGGGGTAGTTCTCGTCACTAGAATTTTCAGCAACAATGGAAATACCGGTATTTTGTACTAACCAATGACAGCCACTGGCCACATGTGGCTATTGAGGGCTTACAATGTGCCTAATGGACTGAGGACATGAACTTCTATTATAATTTAACTAATTTAAACTTCAGTAACCAGTCACATGTGGCTACTGTTACTGTGCTGGACAGAGCAAAGTAGTCAACACTTCAAATTTCCAGGTGGAAAACCTGAGGCCCATAATGGTTCAGAGACGAGCCAAGGGTTACAAAAGAAGGTAGTGGGTGGGTCAGGACTAGCCGTGAGGTCTCTTAATGCCCAGTCCAGTGCCTTCCTTTTACTCCCAGTTCTTCCAAAGGCTGGGGCTCTGTGGTCTTTGCTAAACGACACAGACCACCATTCACTTCGGTATCAAAAGTGCTCGGTGTGTGAGGCTGTGCTAGGGGCTCTTGGGCTGAAGAGCAGGAAAGAGGCTACAGGATTTGAGGGTATCCAAGCTCCTTGGGTTTTCTCCAGCCCTCAACAGGTCCCAAGAAGTTGGAAGGGACTGAAGAGAAAACTACCAGAGGCCCAGGTAGCCGGGATGCTTTTATCTGCTGTAGCTTTAGATGGGCCTTTGATCTGCATTTTGTGTTCTGGCAAATTCTAATAAACAAGTTGCCAGGGTTGGCTTGTGTTAGCATGATCATCCCAGGAATGGAAGATCTGGGGGGACTGTGTCTATTTTGACACAATCTCTGCTGTGAGGCTGAGTGTCTAATGGAAGCAACATACCATTTTTCAGTTATAAAACAGTCTGGAAAACTCTCTCTGGAGGAGAAAACCCACACGTCATGGAGGCATCTTTCTTGTGACCATGATGATAAATGAACACAGCGAATGGTACCAAATCAGCCCCTTTAACATTTTTGAAGAGATTCGGGTC
>NW_027528855.1:1069013-1076570 GCF_008692635.1 Crocuta crocuta | reverse complement strand
ATTCGGGTCAGCTCTCTCCGATTACAGTAGCATATGGGGCCCCCACTTTTGCTTTTCATCGATGCCTTGTTTAAAGCGATAATGCCAACCTTATTGGACTTTGAGGAGCAATATTAAAAATGGGTTAGAGCAAAGGTATTAAGTAATACTTGGCAATGGAAAAACCTAGAACAAAAAGTAGTGCTAAATACATTATTTGAAGAAATAAGAAATGGAGTCATCATAATGCCTAATATTCATATAACTATTCTACTTACTGAACACTATCATCTGCTTATTAACTTCACGGAAAACATATTATTACTTTAGCAAGGGTGGACATGATACTGTGAGACCATTTTCTTTAACCATCCCTCTACAAACTGAAGTCACTCGACAAACACCTACCTCTAGGCACTTTATGATCTACCCACACTCGTCACTTTCGTGAACATGTGGGGGGTGGAGGGGCTTCGGAGCTCAGCCAAGGGGACAGAGCCTCTGACCTAAGGAGCCTCACGTTATGCCACGAGAGGCACAAGTGACAAGTGCAGATGTAGAAAAGGTGGTGAGGGGACCCAGAGGAAGGAGAGAGGGATTCACTTCATTTGGACAGCTAGGGTTTCAGAGAAGAAATGATCCTAATGCTGGCTCTTCTATGGTGTGAACAGGAGTCTGCGAGGCAGATAAGAGAGGATGAGGTTCCAGACAGAGGTGGGGGGTGGGGGCAGGGGGAAGGAAGTCTGTCGAGAATGGAGGACATGCGGCAACAGGCAAGGCAGGCATGAGTGATAACCTACAGGAAGGGCCATGACTGCCGAGATAAGGATTTGGGAGTTTCTCCTTTAGGTGCTGGGGAAGCACAGTACCTCTGCTTGAATACCTCTGGTAACGGAACCCTCACTTCCTTTCATCTTCAGACAGACCCATCAATTAGAACAGGGGAGAGAAGAAGGACCTAATATTTACCCCACGTTCCGAGCACTGTTCTAGGGGCTTAACACACCTTGGCCCATTCAATCTTCCCACTAATCCTGAAAATTGCACAGTATTATCCCCTTTTGTAAATGAGATCCCGAATGGCAAAGTTACCCAAGAATGCTCGGCAGGTGAAGAGAGCCAAGCTCTACTTCCTCAACCATGATGTTTCCCTAGAAAATTCTTCCTTTTACTGCTCAGATACTTATCCCCTTGGAACTGCTCCTCAGGGGTTGGGTTCTACCATTTGAGGCATCCTCACTTAAATCCAGGCTTGAGCCTCGCTCCCACACTGCTCTCACACCCTAAGTTCTTCAGGCAGCTGTGGCCTGCTCCCTCTTCTAGTTCAGTCTTCTTTCAGTTAGCCTACCTCTTCGGCCACTCTCAGTTTGAATCCACTCACTATTCTGCTTACTCTTTGCTAAATGCATTTCAGTTCAGCCACATGCCTCTTAAAATTTGTTATGAAACTCATGTAAATTTTAGAAATTGAGAGAATTTAGAAAAGGAAAAAAAAACAACCCTCACCCATAATCCTGTCACTCTAACAAAATAAGAACCATTATTTCAGGGTATTTTCCTTTAGTTTCTTTTTATTCATATCTTTACATAGCTATAAAAAGTAAGTACATAAAATGTTATAGTCTAGTTATTTCACTTAACAGTACATTGTAAGTTTTTTTTCTCCCCATGTCGCTACATCATCCTCAAAGCCATCTTTTTAATGACCGTTTATTTTTCTCAGTGTAGAAATCAGAATTTGCTTAACAATCCATCTACAGTTGGACATATAGCAGCACTCTTTGCTACTGCCAATAATGTTGTAATGAATGACTTTGTTCATGTAGTTTTTCTAGGGGTTTAGATTTCCCCCATAGCGTGGTCTCCCCAAAATGGAATGATAGATTATCAACATTCTTCTAAATATGAGGTGGCCAAGCTAAATAAATGCAGAGGCACACCAGGTCATAACTGAAAAGATGCCTCAAGGTAAATTGATCAATAGATACAATGCACCACTAACTAGCATTCAAGCAGGATTCTCTGTAAATGTAGACAACATGTTTCCAAAATTCATGTGGAAAGAAAAGGAAACTAGAATAGTGAAACCAATTTAGGAAAAGAACGAAGTTGGAAGATTCACATTATCCTAATTTTAAGACTTGCTATAAAGCTACAGTAAGACCAAAAGATATTATGGTTTTGGGTGAAGGCCAAGGACGTGGACCAATGGAAAAGACTAAAGAATACAGAAATAGAACCACATAAATAAGGCCAATCGACTTTTTACGAAAATGCAAAGTCAATCCAATAGAGAAAGATAGTCTTTTCGACAAAAGGTGTTAGAGCACAATGAGCCATAAGCTTCAACCTACACCTCACGACACATACCAAAATTAATTCAAAACAGATCAAAGACCTAAATGTAAAGCATAAAACTCCAAAATTCTTAGACCAAAACACGGGAGAAAATGTTTATGACCTTGGGTGAGACAACAAGTTCTTAGGCTTAACATCAAAATGTAATCCCCAAAAGAAAAAAAATGATAAATCTGAGTTCAGCAAATTAAGAACTTTTGCTCTTAGAAGGACACCGTCAAGGAAATGAAAAGACAACCCACGGTCTGGAAGAAAATATTTGTAAAGCACATATTTGACCACAAACTTATATCTAGTACATATACAGAGCTTTGAAAATTCAACAGTAAGGTAACAATCTGATTTTGAAAATGGGTAACCGATTTGAATGGACAATTCATCAAAGAAGACATAGAAAAATGAAAATAAGCACATGCAAAGATGCTCAACATCACCAGTCATTTGGGAAAATGCAGTTTAAAACTACAATGATATACCACAACATACTTACTTTTTCATTTTCTCATTTTTTATTTATTTTTGAGAGAGAGAGAGGGAGGGAGGGTAGGAGAGAGAGAAGGAGAGAGAGGGGGGAGGAGAGAGAGGGAACAAATGGAGAGGGGCAGAGAGAGAGGGAGACACAGAATCTGCAGCAGGTTCCAGGTTCTGAGCTGTCAGCAAAGAGCCTGATGTGGGGCTCGAACTCATGGACTGCAAGATCATGACCTGAGCCGAAGTCAGACCCTTAACCGACTGAGTTACCCAGGCACCCTGACCTTGTTGGCATTTTAAAAATGAAAACCTAATTCAATCCATCTTCAACAATATGTGTAATTAAAATCCACTAGTGGCTTCCTGTTCTTCNACTACACATTTATTAAAAAGGCTTAAATTAAAAAAAAAAAAATAACAATAATACCAAGTGCTAGCAAGGATGTAAACTAGGTCTTTCATAAATTGCTGGTGTGAATGCAAAATAGTACAGCCACTCTGGAAACCATTCAGCCCATTTTAAAGATAGAGCTAAACATACACTTGACCCACAGCAACCCCACTCCTGGGTACACATCCAAGACAAAGACATATGATCCACACAAAAATCTGTATTTGATTATTAATAGCAACATTATAATCACCAAAAAGCTAGAAACAACCCAAATGTTCTTCAAAGGATGAATGGATAAACAAATTGTGAAGGATCCATGTAATGGAAATGTTACTCAGGAATAGAAAGGAATGAATGATTTCTAAACACAACAACCTGAATGAATTTCCAAGGCATACGCTGAGTGAGAGAATCACTATGGAAAGATTACATACTGTATGATTCTGTTTATATATGGTATTCTGGGAAAGGCAACAGATCAGTGGTTGCTAGGGGGTGAGGGTAGGGAGGAGGGTCTCACCGCAAAAGGGTAATATAAAGGAATTCTTTGGAATACTGGAATTGTTTTATATTCTGTTAAAGGCGATGGTTACAGGAATCTATATATTCATTAGCATTCACTGGAATGTAACTTAAAAAAAAGGTAAATTTTACTGGATGTAATTTTTAAAAAAGTGTGCTGGCCAGAAATCAATAGCACATGCCAAGTGTGGTCTAAGTAGAACCAAGCAGAGCAGATCTATCCCCTTCTTACTTCTAGGAGTTCTAGACCAGGGTTCGGCAAACTAGCTCTCACAGGCTAATTC
Source organism: Crocuta crocuta (assembly GCF_008692635.1). Classification (NCBI taxonomy): domain Eukaryota; kingdom Metazoa; phylum Chordata; class Mammalia; order Carnivora; family Hyaenidae; genus Crocuta; species Crocuta crocuta. The sequence continues at coordinate 1,072,562 of NW_027528855.1, read as the reverse complement.
TGGCCCGCTGCCTGTTTTTGTAAATAAAGTTTTATTGGAACACAGTCACAAGCATTATTTTTACACATTGTCTATGGATGTTTTCATGCTAAAACAACAGAGTTGAGCTGTTGAGACAGAGACCAAAAGGCCTAAAAAGCCAAATATATTTACAATCTAGCCCTTTACAGGAAAAGTTTGCTGAACCCTGCTCTAGATACTTGCACAAAAACATTTTGGGGCAGTAATACATGTTATCGCTAAACTTTTTCTTGTCTGCTCTAAACAGTGGTGGACTCGAGTGCATTACCACATAGATAATGCCGCTATGAAACGTTTTTAGATCTGGTCCATCTGGTAGGCTTGTTTTCTTGATTTTGACACATAGTATTATTAGCAATCTTGCCTAGCCTCATCACTCTCCACTGAGTTAGGAGCTGAGGTCTGTAGTAATAACTTAAAACTTATTTCTTCAGCCCTGTAACCTCATGGTGGAAGGCAGAATGCATAATGGTTAACAGCATGGACTCTGAAGCCAGGCTGCCTGGGTTGAGATCTTGGTTCTGCCACTGGCTAACTGTTGGGCTTGGAAAGTCACTCAAGCTCAAAGTTCTTCCATTTCATTATCTGTATCAGTGGGGATGATAAATAGCACATGCTTCCTGGCGTCAGTAGGGTGATTATATGAATCTAGCCTTAGAAGAGGGCTAGGTACAAACAACTGCTGTGCAAGCGTTTGATATTGTTATTAGCGTATGCATTCAATTCAGGCCAAACCGAGTTCCAATCCTGTTTCATCCTCTTGGTGGCTGTATGATTATGTGCTTTGGGACAATTTATTTCACCTCTTTGGGGCCTCCAGACTACCCTTGACCCATCAGTCAGTGGTCTCTGGGTAATGAGCTAAGCACTGCTGGAGAAATTACACAATCTATAGATTGGAACCTTGACACTGTCTCATAATCTTACTAGTAGAATCCTGTGGGTAGCCCTCTTTCTCCCTTTCCTTGACCATTTCAAACCTTCTCCCATCTCTTCCAACCTCTAAACGTTCCCCTGACTACCTCCAACCAGCAGGGGCTGGCTCATCAGGAGACTTGGGCTGGAAATAAAAAATTATCAAGTTCTCCCACACTTACTTCAAATATTTTCTGGGTTTGTTTTTAGCCTTTAATGCACCTGGGAATAATATTGTTGTGTGGTGTGAGGTCAGAACTCCAAGGTTAACTTGAGGAGAATAGAAATGTTTGTGATATCATCTTCATAGCCAAGAAGAATATGCCCTTTCCATTTCTTTAAATATTCTTTGGTGTCTCTCATTGTGACTTAGTGTATTCGTATAGCTTCTGGCCCATTTCTTGTTAAATGAATTCATAAGATATAAATGGAGTCTGTTGGACCATTATATCTTAAAAGTTGGTTGCTTACATGTAAAGGCTGTTTCTATATATTTNAATATATATATATATATATATAATCTAAAAATAATAAACATTCTACACATTCTCTCCTATTTTTAATACCTCTTATTTCTTTAGCTTGTTTAATTGTCTTGGCTAACCTCCAGGAAAATATTAAATAATAATGGTGATAAAGAACATTTAGTCTTTTTTCTCAATTACAATGAAAATGCTTTTAGAGCCTCTCTGTGAAATGTTATGCTAGCTTTTGGGTTGAGATGGTTATATTTTTATCACATTAAGGATGCTTCCACCTATTTCTATTTTATCTAGAGTGTTTTGTCAAGTATTGCTTAGCATCCATAAAGATGATCATGTAGTTTGTTTCCTTTCTTATTCTATCCATAAAAGGCATTACATTAATGGATTTCTTAATATGGAAATAGTTTTACTTTCCTGGAAAAAGCCCACTTGGTCATGGTGCACATCCTTTGAAGTTCTGATTCTATTCGTATTTCATTGAGGAAATTTGCATCAATATTCACAAGTGATGTTATTCTGTAATTTTCTTTGCTTTATGCTGTTCTTGTCAGATTTTGAAATCAATATTATGCGCTAGTTTCACTTTTCTAAAAAAATACTTCGCAATATTTTCTTTCTTTTCTATGTCCTGAAACCATTGAGTTGTATCCTTCCTTCATGGTTTGGTCTAATTTTCCTGTGAAACCTTGTCTGGGACTGATGATTTTATTAATGAGTGAGACTCATCTTCATTTCACTGATGGTGATAAGACTATTTAGATTCTCTCTCCTCTGGAGACAGTTTCAGTCAATTCTATTTCACTAGAAAAATTATCCATCTCATCTAGATGCATATATTTGCTTTCACGGAGGCTAGTACATTGCCACTAACAATTATTTACTTTTCTCTGTATCTGAAAAGTTATTACTCTTTATTATTCTTTGCTTTATGTATTTGTGCTCTTCCCCTTTTTCTTGGCGAGGTTAACTAATCATCTATTGCTGTTACTCTCTTATTTCAGTAAAAAATAGATGTGAAATGTGCTAATTCTACTAATTTTCTGTCTATAATTCATTGCTTTGCAGCTCTTGATTTATCTACTTTTAAAATAGCATCTTTAGGCTCTTGTGTCACTGCTTTGACTCTTGTTTCTTTTAGATGAAACTGCTTCATTTTTTAACAATTCATGCCACAGTGCTGGTCATAGTTTTAATTTGTCCCCTAGCAACACTGTTTTATTCATTTTTTTTTCCTTTTCTTCTACTTCTTTTTTTTGTAATTTTTGCCTACAGTGGTTCCTTTTCTTATTATTACTAATTTTTTAGTGACAGGAGTTCTTGGACTTCCAACTGTTATTTGAGAACTGTTATTTGTTGTGTGGTGTGAGGTCAGAACTCCAAGATTAATTTGAGGAGAATAGAAATGTTTGTGATATCATCTTCAGTTGTTTGCAGGATGTTTTGGGGGCAGTGGGGCTTGTGGCTCAAGCCCAGGCGAGCAGGGATTCTCTTCTCAGCCCTACTGTGTATGTGACCCAGTGCTTTGGCCTTTACTTCTGTCTTATCGAGAGACATCAGGCCTCTAGGCTGCTCACAAAGCAGCAGCTCACTCTTCCGCCTTGCCTCAGCAACAAAGTGCTTCCCACGAATGTGTATTAGTTATGTAACTTCTCATTCAAGTCTGCCTTTTCCACTTTTCAAGATAGGTATGTTCCAGACTTGGTCCACAGAGCTTCCATTACAAACCTTCACACCCATCCCCATCATTCCCACATTGGTTTTGCTTTTCACGGTGTGCTATTTATCCTAAAAGGCAGTGTTTCACCAGCTATGCTCCAGGACCATGACCATGGGAATCATCCTTTGGATTCTTCCCTGTGTAACCTTCACAAAATAAGTTGTGACTCAGGCTTATGTATGTCTTGTGGCTAGATCAGTTACGGAATTTACATTTCTTTTTCTCATTCTCCATAATGCTTTTGGTGATTAACAAGAGGAGGTGCAGACTTCGCTCTATTCTTTCACTTCAAAACTGGAAGGTGTCTACCAAATTGATTCGGAGAGGCTACAAAAGCTACATTCTCAATGTATTTTCCAGAGACACTGGTTGTACCTAAACACAGATGCAAATATAATGGCTAACTTCTCG
>NW_027528855.1:1060561-1068980 GCF_008692635.1 Crocuta crocuta | reverse complement strand
CCAATCCCACTAGCACAGCGGGGACGATAAGACTGGTTCTCAAATAACAGTTGGAAGCTATTACTTCTTTCAGATAAGCCTACCCTACCCTGCTTTTTGGCAAACCAATACACTATTTCATTACCCTCTCTGTACACCCAAGATACAGAAAGTAGGTGTAAATTCTACACGTGGCTTAAATTCTCACCTGCTTTCATTCAATTCAACAGAAAATAATAAATCACCATATTCACAAAAAGAAACAGGTTGTCAGAAAACAGACTGATTTTTATAGCACACCTAAAATATATAGGGACTCATATATTGACGCGGTTATTTTAAAGGGGCTACTCACTCCCCGGACGGCTAAATGCTGAGTTGCTAAGTTACTGGTATTTGACATCATCTCTTCCCTGACATGTCGCACGTTTGACAGGTTCCCATGATTCCCTGGGCCAGTCACCTCGTTACTCACGTTACTCATTTTCCCAATGACGTCTGTATAATCATTTAAAATTCACATCATACACTAGTTGCAAACCCCTAGATTCCACATGAAAATATTTAAACTGCTTGACAAGCTCTAAGTGCATTTGGAAGCACACTGGATGGCTTACCTACACTGTTCACGTAATAGTTGTTATAATTATATTTAGCATCTTTCTTCTGGGTTGGTTTGTGTTTGAGGAAAGAGAAAATGATTACTGGGAGGCAAATAATGGCTAATATCTCTTATGGGCTAATTTGCTCCCATGAATAGCTCACCTCACATATGCATGCTACGTATTAAGTCCATTAGTGCTTTGAATTAGCTTCAGAAAAGGTAATACTCCACATAATTTACCCAGTCAAGGGCACTTTCACCTGCTGACAAATTTACATATTTCCCAATGTCATTAGGTAAGAACTAGTCATCAGAATAGCAGAGGGTGTGATCATTAGTTAGTTCATTTATTTGACTCCATCGATGTTAACATTAATTATAGTCTAAATTATATTTAGCAATTGTTGTCTTTCTTGGATGGAACACTACATTACTATTTCAAGAAACTATAATTTTAAAAGTCCACACTAGAATAGGATAGATGTCTTTTGAAACATTCTGGAAGGATTAGTATTTAAGGCAGCTATACAGAAAGTAGTTTGCATGATTCCAATTTGAACATTATTTATAAATTAATTTGACAGGATATAAAATCAATTGCCTAATTATTGGTTAAATTTATCAAAGAAATTCTACTGAAAGGTGCTTGATTATGGTGCATAGTTATGATAATATAATCAAATTTCCTTTCAGACATAATTGAGCAATTTTGTTCCCTGATCCATTTGTTTCTCATTCTGAAGATGGGCTTCTTCATTTGTTTCTCCTTTCAAAGTAAAAAATAGCAAGTGCTGTACACGGTCATCCTGTAATTATTTGGTAAGATCTTTCCATGTTAAAACTGTACAGTTAAACACAGATCTAATACGCGGAATTGCCATAATTTAGAATGCTGTAAACAGATCATGCCGTAATCCAAAGAGGTACCCGTGTCGGTGTTTACCAACCTGATCCATATGGCAGGGAGAAATCTGTAAGATGGTACAGTTTATCATATCAAGTTCCCTAAATCTTAGCTAGCAAATTCAGCATTCCTCATAAACAGTGAATTACCCTTACAGATGTTAGACTATGAAATTATCAGCTACTGAAGGTACTTTGCTAGGAAACACAATCTGTTTGGCGTCAAATCTAAGAGAAGTGCTCTATTTGCATTTTTGACTCGAGAAAGGATTTAATTGATAGTTTGTTGATATTTTTAAGTAAATTCTTGCAAGGGATAAATAAATCACGCTACTGCAAAACAAATAATCATTGAGCATCCATCCTTGGCTAGCAGCATTTAGTGCATGCTGCTCTCCTTGGCTTAACTCTTCCAGAAATGATTACTCCAGGACCCATAAAACCCTGCGGAGCTCAGAAAAGAAGCTGCTACCGCTGCCCATATTATTACATATGAGCAGCTTAGGAGTCCCTCATATGAAAGATGAATTCTAACTGCAAAACACCACCACCAGGGCCAGAGTTATTGTTCTTTTTCATTTCTGTTTGGACTCGAGGGTAGCTTGATTCTAAAGAGAAAATGGCATGGCTCAAGCAGGGATGCAGTCTGGGCTGTGTGGTGCAGATTGTTGCCTTTACGTTTCTGATTTATAAAATTTATAATATGCAATAATATACTTGTCAAGGAGCAAAGACAAGTGAATTTATACAGCTTGTTTTGTGGGAGGAGGGAGGTTAGAGGAAAGGTGCTGTCGGCTGGTGAATTCTGGTCTGTTTGAAAAACTACTTAAAATTATGTTGGCATAATTGAATTCGCACAACTTACGTAACCAATAGAGGCTGAGATGAATCGGTGGCCGATGCCATCACCATGTTAATCATAAAGGAGGCGGGGGCTCGTGAAGTCAGAATGGATTAGAGCCCACCAACAGGAACAGAACAAATGGATAGGTTCTACTCATTCCTGTTCTGCAAAATGTGACTAATAATGGAATCTTTCAGGACTGTTGTGAAACTACACAACACAACGTGCTCAAGTGCTCTGCCTGGAAGGGGCACATTACTATTATTTTGTATTAGTGGCAAGGGTTTGTTATTATTATTATTTTATTATTTGAAGTGCGATTTGAACATCTCAACAATGGTAGAAAGAAAGGATGAATTCCTGAGACCTGCTCAAATTATACTGGCTTGTTGGTATTCTTAAAGTTGCTAGAACTAAGTCAGCCAGCATCTGGGGCAGGTTTTTTGTTGTGGTTGTTGTTTTTTAATCCAGAGATTCTTCCTGTAGGTCTGTGATGGGGTGGTTGACAGTTTGGTGAAGTGCAAAACACAGACCATAGACCATGTTCTATTTCTGCTTTCCGCCGCACACTGGCTTCACCCTTGCTGCAGTTCATTTGTAACCTCTCCGGGCCTCAATTTCCTGAAATAATTAGGGCCTGCACCACATTTCCTATGATCAAAAATAAGACAATGGGGTTCAAGTGCTTTCAAAGGTAGTCATGTGCTATAGAAACCTAAGGTCATCCTATCTGGTCGAGTCAGCCCCGGAGGACCAGAGGAGGTGGGCTACAGGACAGCATAGAGCCAGGCGCACTAAGGAAGAGAAGTGGAAGGCATTGGTCTGAAGGAGAGCCAAGGCCATTATCAGAGAATGGCGGTGAGAGGAACTTTCAAAGGGAGCCAAATGGTTTGAATTTGAAACGGCGTTTTGGGAAAGGAGGCTAAAAGTAAATGCATTAGGGAAAGGTATTTCCATTGCCTGGGGACTGAGGGGCTGAGAGAGGCCAATTGTGTTGTAGTTGGTTAATAAAAGAAGTCTGTCAGGCTAAAGGGGAAACGGCGGGGATCAGTGAGGTAGGGAAGTTGGGGGAGCAAACAGAGATCTCCATGTTTCCCATGCAAACCGTGGGCACACTTTAGAGATTCTCTTCACTGCAGGTGGGTGGTGGGGTGGGAGGGGGAGGAATTCACTCCCACCCCCGGTTGCCATTTGAAGATATCGAAAAGCCACACAGCTAGAGAGAGTGATGGAATCAGTGCTTCCCACTCCTGGGCTAGACTCTTCGTCCACACAGCTGCACCTCAGTGAGGGGAGAACATGACCTTGCTCTTGGCTCAGTTTGTCTGAAAAGCACTGAGAGTGTCAGGGAGAGGCAGAGAGAAAGAGAAAGAGAAAAGGTACCCCCCGAGAAGGACGCAGATGGACAGCAAGGGGACATAGAGTGTCTCAAACAAACAGGAACATGAACCTAGGACAATAAAAATGGCCAGCCAGCACTCTGTCGTGCCACATAGTGTGATCTGTACAAATTGAAGAATTAGTCATAAAACTTGGGACACAGACTTCAAAACGCTTATTTTTATTCTAAGCGTAGTGAATGANGATGTTTCCCTAGATTCTATCTCAAGAACAGAAGGACTTTTGTTACTTCCTTAAAGGGTGCTGTCTCTTATGAGCTTATTAAGGCAACCTGCTTCTTTTCTTTCCATGTTGAAGCAACATTCTGTTGTTCTCTCTAAGTGGCTCCTTCAGCCTCTGCCAGGTGTTCGTTCCCCCTGCTCCCCTCGCTCGGGCGCTGTGTGAGCCACACGGGCACCCGGGCCGGGCTGCCCTTAAGGAGAGATTCCAACTGCGGCAAATTAGGCAGTGATGCTGAGATGGGTCCGACATTCCTTTGGGAGCTATGAAAAGACCGCTGACTTCAGTTGGGAAAGCAAGACTGCCGTAGAGACGCGAGGAAGAGAGGTCACTTGCTGTGTTACCTTTCTTTAAGGAGGGCAAGGATTTGGCGTATCTGACCCATCTCCACCCAATGAAAGGAGCAAGCGGCCAGGTTACCAGCGTGCAGCACATTGGTGGATTTCTCAATAGCTGCCCACTCTCCATCCTGAACCTTGGACCCCAGGGAGAGAGGGCTGAGGGGTTCCTGAGCTCATACACAAGTAGCCAGTATATCCCCTATTCAGATAGTCTTATGTCTAATCAGAGTAAGAGGACTTGTGCCTTTAATAGCCAGTGACAACGCTCTTGGGCTGAAAAGGGTGTGCGAATATCCACAACAGGTGAAATCAGGTGGTCGGTGAACTTGATGATAAACAGCTTTCTCCTCTTTATTACTCCTTTGGCTGTACTGTCACAGGGTTGGCTTGGACCACTGGGCTGCTGAGAAGGCACTTACACAGGGAGTCTCAGGCAGAGTTGGGGGCGACATTCTCACTTTGGAAAGTGAGGAAAGGGGGTGCAGAATTCTCAATGGCACACGGATTGTTTTCTTTCCTCAGAGGAAAGCCTGCGTGGTTTTCTCATGGCCACACGGATCATCATTTATCATAATAATGAGCATTTATATACCACTTGGCAGCTTATAAAGGAATCAGGGCAGGTATTATTATCCTCTTTCACAGACGAGGAATGGAGATTCAGAAAGATGGAGTTCTCTGTCCAGTTCACAGAGTGACAAACAGTAGAGCCGGTCCTGGAGCTCATGGCCACGACTCCGGTTTTTCATATAACATATTGCCTGGTTATGATGCTAACAGCCAGAGACAGGAGGCGTGGTTTGCAGACTGGGCTCTGGAGTTTCCTCTGGTTTAATCATCTACTTTGGGAGGGGTCACTGCCACCTTTTGCAACTATGTGCTGCCTCCATGCCATTCTTAATGCACGCATCCCCTCCATCAATAACATTTCCTACAAGCTGCCTTCACTCTCAAGTCTCTCCTCCTCGCCGCCCCTCCACCCTCCGGCATCTTGCCCCCTCATCATAGGTCACAACCCCATAACCATGTTCCACCCACAAAGGAGCTGGAGGTGGCAGTGAAGTTGAGACTTGAGGTCCCACAGAGCAGAAAGCCCAAGATTTAGAGGAGGCTGCTTGAACAGGGAGAGTTTCCTGAAGAAGGTGGGGAAAATCAAAAGAAAGACCCAGAAAGGCATGAGAATGAAACAGAAGCTTGGTGAGACAAGACTAGCTTGGCTGGGGATGGGGGTTGGGGGATGGACGACAGGAGAGAACTGAACCAGGAGATACATGGGAGCAGAGGGGTCTTCAAAGTGGAACGTGAAGATTCTGTATCCGGATACCCCCAGAAACAGCAGAGTAAACAGTTAAGCAGATAGATTGGTTCATTATTAAAAGGCACAGAAATAAAGGTTTAAACTCACCCGTAAGATTTCTTCGACACAGCTTGGATCACTGGGAAGGCTTACCTGAAATAAAATAAAAAACAAACAAACAAACCTTAAGCATGATCTAGCTCTTCTCAGAGAAGCTCGTTGTACAATATTTTACAGCACAGGCAAAACTGTAAAGAGAGTAAAAGCAAAAAGTATCTGCTAGTGGCCAATTTTGTTTTACGTTCATGAAACAGTCAGACCACAGTGCAAGGTGCGGAAAGAGAATGACTCATTCTGCCACTGATTTCCTGTGGGATGCTGGGCTCTCTTCCCCCAGCGCACCCAGGCTTTACTTTCCTCATCCCTCCAAAGAAGGGGCTCGACTTCCCTATCTTTAAGGCCTATTTGAGGTGCTGACAGAGTTTAATATATTATTCATAATTACAGACTTTTAAAGATGAGGCCCATAGGAAACACCTCTATGATTGAATTAAGTTCTCTTTTAATTTCGGGGTCCAACGGATGCCTACAATTCTTCTCCAAAACACTAAGGTTAAAACTCCTGTGTAAACTGCACACTTGCCTTGGCACTCAAAATCTCACAAACATACAGGGGCGCATGGGTGGCTCAGTTGGTTGAGCTCCTACTTTGGCTCAGGTCATGATCTCACAGTGCGTGGGTTCGAGCCCCGCGGCGGGCTCCGTGCTGACTGCCAGCTCAGAGCCTGGAGCCTGCTTCAGATCCTGTGTCTCCCTCTCTCTCTCTCCCCGTCCCCTGCTTGTGCTCTCTCTCTGTCTCTCAAAAAATGAATAAATCTTAAAAATTAAAAAAAAAATCTCACACACACACAAAGTGAATCCCATGAGCCGTCTTTTCAAGTGTGACATCTTCCCAATCAATCGAACTTCAGCCAACTAGCTGAAATGGACTGACTGGCGGAAATGGACTGACGGCTTCCTGCACATCCGGCACCTGTCTCTCTCCTCCACGGGCTCCATAGTCAGTGAAAGCAAGAAGTCCAACACCAAAGTGAGACACAAGCTGTAAAGCAGTGTCTGACAGGGGACTCAGGCATGGGACAACCACCCGGGGAAAGGTCTGCTGGGCATGACGTCAATCGTGTGAGTTATCAGCACCCCCCCCCCCAAACATCTCTCTCTCCTTCAACCTTCACCCTCTCTGGGACTGCCATTTTTCACCTTCCACTTCCCTCCAGTTCTGGGAGGAGGAGAACATTTGGTTGCTTTAATTCACTGCCTTGGAAGGTGAAAGGTCAGTCCTGTGAAGACGGCACTGCCACAGAGGCTATATGCCCCGACCTCTTTCAGGGGCAATTAAGTGACAGCCTCCTAGTTAGTCCGATAGACTAAAGTATGAGCATAACCGTGTTTGGGGAAAACGGAAAATATATGGCTCCAGTGTCCCTCAACCTTATAAAAATACATGCTACAACCATCAGCAAACCTTAATTTAGCATGAAAGTCATTACTGCACATGCATTAATTTCAACCTTTATTTATTGAATTCTTTCTTCACGTAAAGGCCTTTGCTTCAGGAGCATGAAACCCCTACTGGGGGAGGCAGGCTGAGAAGGAGTCACCAATAATGAGGGGGCCGTCCATCATCTAGGATGTTACACTGGTTATGCTGAAGGAATTATTGCCTGTGTCTCCTTTTGCCCTGACCAACGTCCCAGTTTGGAGGGCAAATCACACAGGTACCCTTCTCAGAACAATGATATTCTAGTACTGGGTAGAGACAACAGTAGAAGGAAAGACTAAAAAAGTGGGCCAGGCACACTTTCTAAAGGACCTTCACTGTGGGTTTCCAATAGGGAACCACAGGTGGGTTGGCTCAGGACAGTTCATTCATTCATTCACGCAACACAAATTTTTGAGGGCCAGAGACTGTGCCTCCGGGCTTATGAAAAGTAAAAGGAGAGACAGTTACCTCCCTCCTGGTGTTCACAGACTCAGGAGGAAGGGGGATATGAGGAATCACAGAGTTAACTGCCACTGTAACTGCGGTTAAGTGCTACAGAGGCCATCCCACAGACACTAGGTGTGCAAAATGAAAGCTCCCATGTCCAAATAAGTGCGGGAAATGCTGCAATCCACCCCCCGTGTGGAAATCCACCATGTGAATGAAAGGCTCTGAGACACCTGTCTAACTGGTTTAATGCAACACGTTCCCAACCTTCTTGATCATTGAATTCCTGGGTTTTTAGTTTTCGTGATTTGTGTTTCCCAATCGGTGATTACTAGCATTCGATAAAATGAGTGTTGAGAGATGCTGGTCTAACATACCACAGGATTCCAGAACTCAAGTGATTAGTCTTAACAGCAAATACAATCTCACTCCGTTGCTCAGTGCTCCAGCAACTGTATTTTCCAAGGCAACCCTTGAACTTCTAACAAATAAACTCTGATAAAGGTCAACATGATGATAGCAGAATTAAATCTTCACTATCACTGTTGCATCATATCTGTGTGTGCCATCTGGGCTAAACATGTATGTCCTGCTCTCATAAAGAGGGCTTTGCTCTCTTCCTGCCCCCACCCCCAAACATAGTATTAATTTGTAAAGTACAGAGAAACAAATAGCAATACACAGACTTAGCACGGACACTTGCCCACGGGTTTATAAAGAGCTGGGTGGGAGCTTTGGCCCCACCACTTGGGTAGGGCCCCTCTGAGTTCCAGTTTTCCCAACTGTACAATAAAGTAGAGTAAAATAAAATCACCATAATAATAACACACACTCCTTTAAA
>NW_027528855.1:1033826-1060543 GCF_008692635.1 Crocuta crocuta | reverse complement strand
CTCCATTCAAATCTCCCAGGGTTTCTGTGAGCAGCAAGTGAAATAAGTAATGCGAAAGTGCTTCGTACCCCGCAAAGCCCCACACAACGAGCCAGGTTATTACCCCTTGTCCTGTTGTTCTTCTTACTGCTTTATTATAAAGTCTAGTCTTCTTGTCTCTTCAAGGAAACACCTGACTCACTCTTGCCAACTGCACATATCATCCCCACACCTGGTATCATAAATCTCCATTTCCTTATAGGGGAACTGCTGTCAAAATAGTAGGAATTGTCGACTCTGGGGCTTTGCAGCAAATCTAATAATGACTTCTTGGGGTGGCCAGCACTCCGGATTGGGAAGGACTCTACAGACAAGGGCAGTGAAAGAAGTATGCATCCACAGAGAGCGCGCTGATTGTTTTTCTGTTTAAGAAAACACTGGAATCCAGGACTGCCATGGAGTCACGAGTCCCGCAAACTCCTGTAGCCCTGCCCCTGTTTTCACCGAAACGCAACTACATCTGAGTGGCAAATGCTTTTCCCCCGGCCAGTGCTTTTGAATTCACCAGCAAGCATTTCCTCTGCGCCTAGAATAGTGTTAGGAGTAGGACGTTGGTGATACAAAGAGCTATGAGCCTTGGCCTCTTTCTCCCAGAGTTAAACGTCTAGATGGGACGGCAAAACAAACAATTAGAGACCCACTGAGACATACATTGTAAGGTAGTCGTGACACGGGTAATAGGATCGCATTCACCGCCAGCCCGCCTATTCATCAGCTCTCCCATTTCTTTCTTTAGACAACAAATCCTGATTGAGCTCACACTGTGCTCAGGATGGTGCCAAGGGGGAGGGTTTGAAGACGCTGAAGACAACATAATTTCTGGCTTCCAGACTCCGCGCAAATTGGGGAGACAAACATTTACAGGGGAACAGACAACACGGAACGGGAGGTCTGACTTAGGTGCCGGGGAGAGGGGTACCTACCGGGTTGACGGACAGAGCCATGTCCGACAGAAGCTCCCAGCCGCCGAGGTCCCCACTGTAGTCCTCACCCCACATGGGAGTGGGAGGCCAGGGATCTGCCATGGCCGAGAAGTGGCGGAGCCACCTGAGGCCACTTCAGTCTCTCAGCCCCCTGCGGAGCTGCGCGCCNAGTGGCACTCTCCCCACTCCTCTCTGTCTCTGTCTCTGTCTGTCTCTCTCTCTCTCTCTCTCTCTCTCTCACACACACACACACACACACACACACACACACACACTCCCCACTTGCAGTACTTCTGAAGGAGTCACTCGGACAGGTGGGAAAGGACACTAACGCTAGTGGTGAGAGTGGGACTAGAACTGCTGCCCAACGAGTTGCCAAGCTGCCGCTTAATTCCCGAGCCACCTTCTCCTCTCTTTCAATCCACTCTTGAGTATTCAGATAGTCCACAAAGCGCAAGTTAGCCACTCAGAGCTGCAGCGTCCTTCGCGTCCCCCTCTCCGCCCCCTCCTCCCAGAGCAGAGAGCAGGCTGTGCGCTGCAAAGGGGAGCCTGTGCTCTCCCGCCTGGCCCCCGACGACCCTCTCGTGCGTGCGGGGCACCGATGCGGTCCTCTGAGGGCCAAGCAAGGCGGGCGCACGGCGGGCAGGTGGTGAGTTGACTGAGAGCCCTCACAAGTGCCTACCCTCTCTGCACGTGACCGTGCAGCCTGACACCCCGTGCGGCCACAGAGAGACCCACGCAGATGATGCGTATCATCTGCCCGGTGATAAATACGTATCTTAGGAAATAATCAGGGTACCTTTAAATCATCAAATATTCAATTAACTGCAGCAACAATAAATGAATTGCAAGGATGTTTTAATCATTCTAGAATTAATCAGTTTGGGGCATACTTCCTGGCGATTAGGGTAATACAACATATCAAAAATACCCTGATTGTGGCATTGAGAGACATAAGCAGCAGCTAGCACTAATAGAAAACACGGAGATTAATGTAAAACATTAAAAGAATAATGATCATCACATGGTTAACCCGGGGGAGCTCAATGCCTGCCTCTNGTCGTCCCACAATATCTGGCAATCAAAGCCCACCATTCCGGGCATATTCCACCTTGACAAAGGCTTCACAAAGTAAACCTCAAAAATCCCAAGCTTAATTGCCAGCGGATGCTTGGATTCCCGTAACAAGTGCAAGTGACACTGAGTGACACACCACGAACACCAAATACCACGCTGACGGCCCAGCAGAACAATATGCGTGACTGACAGCATGGTGGATGCCTAACTAATTCCGTTTGTATTTTCATTAACAAATTGCCACATTTATCCCCATGATTGATTTATGGGACACGGCATTACTAATAAAATGAAAAGTCAGGTTATGATATTACACTACCAAACGAGTCTCCCGTCTTTTAAAAATTTTTAACCCCCATGGCTGGTCATTTGTAAAAACAAGGGGCTGCAGCGTCTGAAGTTCTTAATTTGCATGTGCCTGGGGATCCTTTTATCTCCCCACCTCATCCAGGGAGTCTCGGTTCTCCAATTTGGAAAGCTGCAAACCCAGTTCACATTAGGATCCGGCAGTCCCTAGCTTCCTGCCTCACCTTAACCTGTCCCTACTCTAGTTGGTATTCATGAGTCTCTGATTAAACGGGAACAGTTAATATTACATAAGCTGCAGACAGAAGTCCTCAGGTAATATAACTTTAATCAAAACAAAAAAGATTTCACAACGGTTACATGGTACAGCTCCTCTTCCAATTTCTTTTTAATACGGCAAAAGTCCTGGGTGTCCAAAGAGTTGGAGTTTACTTTAAAATACTGCTGCTGGCCAATTTTTAAGGGAGTCACATGGCCAAAAGACCCCATGTAAAAGCAAGCTAATAGTCACCATTCCGTCTAAGAAAAGAAGGAACAAAAAGTAGAACAGAAGATCAAAGGAATTTAATGTACTTGCCATTTCAAGCCAAGTACGAAAAATGACCCTTTGTCTGGAATCTTTCACGGAATTAGAACTAAAAAGGAAGAGAGCACAATCACATTTTATTTATTTGAGCCAATAAATGAGATAATTTACTACATTTTCTGGGGGCATCAAGGGAGAGTGGAAAGAATACCGTCTTTGAAGCTGGACCGACTTGGATTTTAATCCCAGCTCTGATACTTAATTTGCTTTGTGAACTTGAGCAAGATACTGGAACTTCTCTGAGACTCTGTTTCTCTATCTATATAAGGGGAGTAAAACATATATTTCTAGGACTGCTGTGAGGCTGAGATATACCTTAGCCTGGTAGTGGGTGCACTGTAAGCCCCCTCTCCAACTTCCATTCCAAGTTGCCCCTGAGGCCCTTGGTAAGGCATCAGCACCTTTAGACTTGGGACCACGAAGGAGACAGTTTGGTCACCTTGTAACCTGGTCTCCATGACATCTTGTGCATGTCACTAATTATTAAATCCTGCTGAGGGGCCCGATGTATAAGGAGCCTCAGGCTGCTGCTCCATCTGGTGGCTCTCCCTGAAGATGGCAAAGGAGACTAGAGATGGAACTTGAGGGGGTAAGACAACAGAGAGACGCGGGGGCGGGGGGAAGGGTGGGCGACGTGCTTCATTATGAGGACATCTCTTCACTGATTACATTAGGTATGGGCAGGGGCGGAATGCATATGCAGAAAGGCCCATCATCAGCTGAGAGTACCTAATGGCAGATGGAATTTCAAGTGAAGAGTACTTAATTCAGTGGGCTCTGAATAGCCATTAGCTCACTGTTCATTTATTTGGTGTAATGACTAGTTTCTATAGAAGAGTGAGCTATAAATGGGGAGTGGGGTTATAGTCTTAAAGAAAAATAAGGTACACATCTAGAAAGATTGCCATAAGAAACCAAGGGCCCATCTAGAAGTGCCTGGCTGCCTGCCCCTCATTCCTCTGGTCACCTGGGGTGGCAATGAGGTCATTCTGGCCTCTGCCACTGCTGCTTCTGTCCACACCCATGCCTAGGCCATGTGGCCCCTGCTGCCCAGATGACTCCAGGGCCAGACCTCCTACGTACACATTCTCTAGGCTTTGCGCCTCAATTCCTTCATTGTGCTGCTCACACTTAAGGCGTATGCTCCTACTTCTCTTTGCCAGCCTCCCAGTCTCTGGCCCAACTTACCTGCCCCTTCCTGCCTGTCCACACTCAGTGCCTGCCTATAACCCACAGACCTTCTAGCCATGGCCCCTTCCTTTTGAGATTCGTAGGCATGTATCTGACTTCTCAGGGCCTGTGGGATACCCATTTCTGTCCCGGGTCATCTTAAAATTAAAAATTTGATTTTAAGTGGTTCCACCAGAAAAATTAAAAATTTGATTCCACCAAATCCCTACTTACTGCACTGCCATTAACGTTAATGGCTGAATTGTGTGCAGGCCCTTAATCTCTTCTA
This sequence comes from Crocuta crocuta, assembly GCF_008692635.1. Classification (NCBI taxonomy): domain Eukaryota; kingdom Metazoa; phylum Chordata; class Mammalia; order Carnivora; family Hyaenidae; genus Crocuta; species Crocuta crocuta. Next base: position 1,056,153 of record NW_027528855.1, on the reverse strand, counting down.
GTAAGAGAGGATACTGTAAAACTACAGATGTACAAATTAGGGGTGAAGTTAGGCAACTTCTCCCATCCAAGTACTAACCAGGTCCGACCCTGCTTAGCTTCCGAGATCAGACGAGATCAGGCGTGTTCAGGGTGGTATGGCCATAGACAGGCAACTTCTGAACCCAATCAACAGCCACTATTAACAAGGCCAACATGCATGATCTTCACATGTCAAGAAGACATACCAACAAGCAAGTTCACTTTTGAATTTTGTCATTTACAGAGTAAACGTTAAGGGTTTTCGTATACTCCTTCCTAACCGCTCTGCGATCACAACGAAGTCTCACACTATGTAGCAATGAAACCCTTGCAAAGCGGCAATCTCACTTTCAGCTGTGATCTTATAAGGTAGTGAAAGGAAAACATACTGAAAGGAAACAGTTTCATGTCCAGGTTCTACCACTAAGTAGCTGTGTGGTTTGGGACAGTTCACTTCATCACTCCCCGGCCTATATGACAAAGGCATGGGAATAAATCACAAGTTCCTAGCATTTTNACCAACTTTTTCTTTTGCCATAAAAGCACATTACAAAAACAATATCCAAAAAGTAGGAAGGGTACAATCTCCAAACAAGGGGTGGCTTCTTCAGAATATATGACAGCACACTTAAACCAGCATCAGACACACTCACACATACCATTGTTCTAACCGTTTCTGTTTGGCCACAGAGTGACCTTCGTCCTGGACTGGTTGCCAGGTGAGATGATCTCTCGGGTATCTTTTGGGTTTAATAGTTTTATTCACCTCCAGTTTTATTCTATAATATTACATAGATTTTATTCTATGTAGTAATACACTTCTCAACCTTCAATTCTCTGTCTCCTATCTGTAGATTATTTTCTCCGTGGATCACTGATGCTAATTGTCAAATCCCAGTCACACTTTCTCTTCCTCTGCTGATGGATTTTAAATGCAGGGGAAAGGCAAACTAAGTTTTGGACCAATCGGTACAGACATAATTAAGAAGGCAACTGTTATGTAACCAGTCATATAGTACACGCAGCACACATATCCTATCGGCTTTATCTGTGAAACTGGTTTCACACCTTAGGCATCCTAAGATCAACCGGAAGACCATTTACAGTCTCTTTTGCTAGCAGCCCACATTCCCTAACGCATAGCATATTATCTATCACATGCCACATACTGCAAGGCCAAACATGAATTTTTAGGAGGGGCTAGAGAAGAATTAGGAAAATCAGGTAAGCACAGTGTCCCAGACCCTGGAGAAGAAAGTACTCCAAGGAAAAAGTGGTCATTGAGTAAGGTAAGGATGTAGACTTGGCCACTGAGTTTGGCAAAGTCTAGGTCACGGGCAACCTTGGGCAGAGCTGTTTCAGCGGCATGCTGTGTGTGCACAGCTGACTAGGGTGTGTTGAGGAGGAAACAGGAGGGTGGAAGGAGAGAGGGAATAATTAATTCCTACCATGGAAGGGAGCAGAGAAATGGGGGGAGGTGAAGTTGGGATGTGGGCCAGATGCTGTTTCCTTTGTTTTTGTTTGTTTGTTTTTTAAAGAAGGATGATATGAAGGCATTTTACATACCAGTGAGTGGAGAGGGGAAAGATGTTGCAACAGAGAAAATGGATGGTGGTAAAAGCAAAGTCCCTGAGGAGGAGAGAGCGCATCAGTATCTGACTAGAGAGGATGGCCTGAAGGAGGAGCGTGGACCCTTCTGGACACTTCTTCCATTGTAACAGGAGGGAAGCAGAGTGTCTAGATACATCAACAGCTGGGTTGGAGCAACAAAAGACAAGAAGATGCGGTGGCATTTGACCGTATCTATTTTTCCTCTACGCAGTATGTCGCAAGGTCATCAGCTAAGAATGGGAGGTGGTTATTGGAAAGATGAAGGAAAAGGAAAGGTGGGAAATAGCTGTGCTGGAGAACAGGAACGTGGATTTGCTAGGCAAGTCTAACCACGCTATCTGGGAATGTTTAAGGGAGAGAGAAAAAGAGCTAGCTAGCTACTTGTGAAACAGAAGAGATGCTGTGCGTATCCCGAGGAACACGGAGAGGTCGGAAGGAGGAGGCCAGGGGGAAGGGGGGCGCCGGAGGCCAAGTAGCTCTGGTGATTTAGAAGGAGGTGACACTCTGCAGCCCACTACGAGTACTGCCCTTTCCAACACTGATTAGCTAATTACCCACAGTTCACGGTTCTCCAACTGCTCTAATCTGTGAGAGGCTCTGTTCTGCATGAAACAAGCAGAGAGCCCAGGAGCAGGAGTAATGATTTTCTGGGACCCCACAGTGGTGAAGCCCATAATATTACCCAGAAGGCCAGATAAAATTAAGCCCAGGGCCAAATATGGCCACGGGGTTTGAGGATCTCCTCTCTGGAGCTAAATGAATTCAACTCTGTCTCGAGGGAAGCAGAGAACTCGATTAACCCATAGCCTCCTGAGAGAGATCATTCCCATAACACTGGAAAGGAGTTTCCAAATTGTTTAAAGATGAGCTATTTTCAATTATGAAAATATTTTGTATTTAAGCAAACACTTTCCACCTTGACCATGTGATCATTAGTGCGAAATGTTTTAAAACGTGATTATCTTTTACAACACGCCTTGGACCGACAAGTTCTTCAAGGAATTTATGGTTTCTAAAGATACAAGGACTCCCTCGTTGGGGCAAAAAGTGAAGTAGGAACTCAGGCTTTTCTGGTAGCTTCTGAAGACATTGCCACAGGCATCTTATGGCGTCTTCAATTAAGTGCTGCAACCCCATTTATAAAAGGACCTTTTAGATACCTATCTTTGGCTCAAATTTTTTTGAAAAACATATAGAAAATGAAGATCTCTCCTTGACACTCACAATCCCTTACCCTAAAGAAACCACTTCGGTCTTCTTCTAAATACACAGCTAATGATTTAAATGTCTGCTCTCAAATGAGAAACCCGGATTTCAGTGTGATTTTCATCTAGCTAAATTTTCCTTAAAGCAACATCAGCAGAACCGACTTTATAAGCTGTCCCCATACATGCGCTCAATAAAAATGTGACAACAGAAGACACTTGATAGAAAGTGGCTCCACTTTCAGACTACCCTCTAATGAACTTGGCGCCTTCTTGACTCTCTAAACCCTGCACTTAGGATTGTCTTAATTGCCAGTGGATGACACCGCCATTGCACAGAAAAAGTTACAGTTGCTCTTCTCTCCGACAGTGATGATCCCAGAGTACAAGCCACGCGCCTGGGAGCTGAATCCTCGCCAGCTCCCCTATTATTTATANTAATGCAAAGTCACACTGCTAAATATATTCAGGGAAGTTCACATTTTTTTCCCCATACTTCTGAAATCTCTTAGATCTGCGCCCGCTTACATGTGGTTTCACTGCTCGCTAAAATGAAATGATAGCTAAGAATAACTCGCTTCCATTAGGTTTATAAATCTCATTAATTAATTCTACATCTCCAATGGTGTAGAGACCAAACTCAAATGCAAGATCTAATTAAAGAGAAGTAAAAAAAAAAGTTAAGAAACAACACTGAGATTGAAACACAGAAGTAACTGTTTAGCCCCAAATTAATGAGGCGTTATGCTAAGCAAGCATGTCCATTAATCCCTAATGAGGATTTTAAACACATTAAAACTTCCTAATACAAAATGTTTGCCTTCCTTTTATCCAATAACAAATAAGCCAATAATTTTCTGGCTCTAAATGACACTATTAACTGTCACGGCATGTTTTATTTGACAAACCCTCCATTCAAATACTGTAAAACCAATTAATTTGCCTGCTGTGAAATGTGTTTCTTGATAGCTTTTATGTGATTTTTTTTCCTTCTCAAAGAAATGTAAATAGGAGGTCAATGTAGGTGCCTGATTTTGCTTTAAAAAATATGCCACAGTATCTATAGGTTGTCTACCCTGTTTGCAATTCAAATGAATTGAAAGACAACCTCCATTTTCAGGTCACAATTGCAAATTGGTCTCCTGATAAGTAAACTGTGTCAGAGTAATAGTTTGATTACCATGAAGGTGGTCTCATATTTGAGAACAGAGAGTTGGCCAAATTGCCACGTTGTTTGATTATAAATAATGAGCCACGATCGTGACCCTTCACCTCCCTGCTTTGTTAGGTGAACTGGCATTGGTGCCTATGTCCTGCTACATACAGGCTTCCCCCAAATGCACCTGCATGTGTGTCCAGGAAATTGCTCTCTAAAACTGGAGTTTATTCCTGATGCTTTCCTTTGAAAACACCACAACTGGTTACACTTTTTTGTTGGCAGAAAAATCAATACAACAAATACAAGAAGCTCCTGTTTCTTAAACTTCCCCTGGGCCTTACTTAGTATCTCCTGTTAGCTTGAGAGATGGCCCCAAGGCCCCATCTTCCCAGCATTTATGGGACAGTCTGAAACATTTGGCTCGTGGAAGGGCATGGCACTTGTCCAGAAAATCACTCTGCGAACACAGACCCTTGACACAGCGTCATAAAGAAAGGGTTGGTGGCATTACAGGTGGTCCCACTCGGTGGTGCATCATGAGCCCATTGCATTAATGCACCGAAGAGCAAAGACGAAGTGATGCATGATGCACCCTGGTTTATGGAGACTGATGGTTTATGCCAATTAACGTGGATGGCATATGCATGGCACCGATGATCTTAGCTCGTCTCACATGCGTGTGAAAACCAGGGACTGGTTATTTCTTAGCTGTGAAAGTATGCAGGATAAACAGACACCTGGCAACTATTTATAATTCCAGGTACAATTACAACACGTTACTGATACAAATAAAATACAGTCAAGGAAATAACCACAGTTACCCTTAAATCAGTGTGTTGGAAGACTTGCAAATTTGGGAGTTTAGAAAAAATCTGTTCATGGTAATAAAATCATCATCCCCCTCATCCCCCCCGCCCCGAAAAAAAAGGAAAGAAAATAGTCCCGAATGCAAAATATACATTGCATCCCCACTCTGCTTAGTACACTGCATTATACACTATTGGAAATTCCATACATTCAGTAGATGATAAAGGACCAAATGTCCACAGGGGGCATATACACCAGGTGAGTATACAGGACCTACATACCTAAAATGAGTATTGACAGTGGCGGTTAGCACATATTTTCTGATACCTGAATCAGGCACGCGGGCACGAGGGTTTTTCTTTGAGTGAGTATGAGAGCCAGTTTCGGTGGCATGACTTGGATNTTTGCCAAAGCTGCTTTAAAAAAGATAGATGTGGGGCACCTGGCTGGCTCACTTGGTGGAGCATGCAACGCTTGATCTCAGGGTTTTAAGTTCGAGCCCTATGTTGGGTGTAGGGATTACTTAAAAATAAAATTGTAAAAAAAAAAAAAATTAAAAAACAAACGAATGTCTTTGAAAATGGTTTTAACAGGAAGTCACAGAAGGGAAAACTGTCTGTGGATCTGGGGTGGTCAGGCAAGGAAATGAGACTTGGCCTTAACTTTGAATAAGAGAACAGACCTGATCAGGTAGTGACTATGGCACTGTATGACTTTTGGCAAGTCACAGTTTTTCCAGATATAAAACAAAGGGGCTGGCCTAGAATCCAGTTTCTAAAGTGACTCCAAACCATGAAAACAAGTCAATCAGTCTGTGGTCCAAAGCAAATTAATTTCAAAACTTCAAATTGTGCTCATCAGCTGATCTCTAATTAATAGAAGTCTCCAATCTAGTGGCACCGGGCTGGCTCAGCTGGAAGAGCATGCGACTCTTGATCTCGGGGCTGAGTTTGAGCCGCACACTGGGTGCAGAGATTATTTAAAATAAATAAATAATATTTAAAAAACAGTATTATGTTAAAAAAGAAGTCTCCAATCTAAAGTTAAGAGCTATCTATTTCAAAGGTAGAGAGCCTGCATGATCTACAGAAGTAAAAATTGTCACGCCATTCTGGCAAATATTTTCAAGATGGCAACAGACACACAATATGCATTAGAACTGCAGAGGAAGCATTTCGAACGTGAACACTTTGATTTTTATTATCAGGGAGACCACAACGACAATTAGATATCATTTTCAAAAATAACACACTGGCCCCAAAGCCAAGGTGCCTCAATCATGTGAGATCTTCTTGTTCAGTTGGAGGTTATTGCTAAATGGTAGTGAAAATATAATCTATACTTGGCGAAGTCAATACACTTGAAGCCAAAACATGTAGAAATGGCTCTGCTTGAAAAGACTATTTTGAAAATCCTGTAATAGTTCCTAAACCTTCCTTTTTTAATCAAGATTTGGGAATGTACTGAGACCACCAGACATCAAGTGTGCTTGCGACCTTTTCGACTGTCAGACCAGACAGATTTTTATCTCACGTGAATCAACCCAGAGCCTCAAAGGTGCAGTGCCAGAGCATGAATCCATTTCACTAGACAGTCATTGAAATTATAATTCAAAGTGCAACTTACTTTCACATTTTCTACTGCAATACTTTTGGCAGCCCAGGGCAGAAAGTCGAAACCTGGTTTCCAACGGAGACCACTTCTGGTGGTTTCTAAATGTTGGCAGCAAGAATTCCTTCTTGTCAAAGAGATCAGCAGTCGCTGGCTTTCATTAATTTACTTTCAATGACTGTTGCTCACTCTGAGGAAGGCTTTCTTTACCTAAGGATGTTGACCTGCTGTTGGACCCCATCGGAAGCAGACACAAAGAGACACTGATATATTAGGAGATCGGGAGATCCCTCCAGTGGCCTCCACAGACTCCACAACTTCCATTTATTCTCACTGATGCCACGAGCACAAAAAAAACAAGATTTGTGGCAAAGACATATAGCTGGAATCTATAAAAGCTCCCAACTCAAGATAGATAAACTCACTGATATATATTACACCATAAAGTGTTATTTGATGATCTTTGGAATCAGTTTTAAGGGCATCTTTCATTCAAATGGATTACCATAAAGAAGAGGGACTTTTTAAATCTAAAATAATATACCAATTTAAGTGATGCAATTACTAATACTTAATGTGCATTCAGTTGTGTACCCAACAGGCTCTGGGCTAAGGGCATACTATAAATAAAAATTTATTGCGATCACACTAATCCTGAAATTATCTAGCTTCACACTTAGGTATACCTATAAAATACATTTCATTAATTTTTAAATGTTTTGCCTTTGTTTTACAATTTGAGCTCAAAAGGCAAGCATGACACCTTATCAGGATGCTACTAGCTTTATAAGTGGCCTCAAACATCTATTTTGTAATGATAAGCTTTCCAATTAGCATTTTCAAGACTGTCAGTTTCTCTTCTCTATAAATGATAATCTAACCCCAAGTGAGATCTCCTAAATCCTTAATGTGAAGATATTAACCCCTTAATTCAAAATGCTAAGAACAGCACTCTGGGGGCATAAGAAAACAACGGGGGAGTAGGGTATTTATAGGAGGGCAATATTAGGAATATTTTCTACCAGCACTGCTACTAAGACCAACAAGCAAATAATTCCCCGGAGATTTAGTGTCCTCAACACTCCTCACTCTGGCTCCCTCACATCATTTCTTGTTGCTGGTCTGTAAACACAGACTTAGAGAGTTCCCACTAAAGCCACAGGAATTCAGAAGCCAAGTTCATGTACTGCAACAAAAGTTCATGTACTGCATTCCCCTCTGGGATGAGAGGATACTTATCTCTGTTATAGGGCAAATAATGTTTATCACAAATTCCAAACCATCAACATAAAGGGCAAAAACCCACTGACGGCCTCAGAAGAGACCTATGAAATGGCATGTTGAAGACTTGAGAGCAGAAGAGAACACCTGGAAGGTACATCACCTGTACAATCATGGATCAGAGTCCACGTTTTGAAGAGTACCTGCTGTTGTCACTGGTACACCAACTTGCTCCTACAGCCAGGCCTCCAAAGTCGCTGAGCGTGGAGGCCTCAGGTTCAACACTGAGTAGACTAGCTTCCTTCACTCTTCCTTTAGCTTCTGTTCCTTGATCATTTTACATCCAATGGAAGGGAATTCCTACAGGTTATTTGGCAGTCCAAATATGCTGTGAAAACTGTCTTCCCATGAAGACTCACAGTCAACACTGATTTTAGAAGTCATGAGTTTGTGGCCAAATGAGCTTGCTGGAGCCATGCCAAGGCTGGAATGAAGAACACTTGCTCACTCAACACAACATACCCTTCCCCTTTTATTGTTCCACTCGAGGAGTGGGGAAGCAGCCAGATAGAGGTGGCAGGGCCAACCTTTCCATCTTTAGAAATTTGGTTACTTGAGTAAGATGGGCACTCTGAAAAAGAACTGCCCCCGACAGCCGTTACAGGTATGGTAGAGGCCTTCGGCCCAAAGCATTCAAGTTCTCACCATGATCTACAGGGAGAAGAACCAGGTAATAAATGAAATAACTCTCTACTGATGAGTGTGCCATGTGTCACATGCAAACTGAATTCTCCCTGGAATGCTTTTCAGTTGCTTGTCCAGTAATGGACACATTCACCTCACAATACACTCTTGGCAGAGAAAGGACCCTGAAGGAGGTTGGGTTATATGCCTCAACCTTCTAACATGTAGCCCATTTTAAAGCTAAGAATTAGGGGTGCCTGGGTGGCTTAGTTGGTTAAGCATCTGACTTCGGCTAAGGTCATGATCTTGTGGTTTGTGAGTTCGAGCCCCGTTTTGGGCTCTGTGTTGACAGCTCAGAGCCTGGAGCCTGCTTGGGATTCTGTGTCTCCCTCCCTCTCTGCCCCTTCCCTGCTCACACTCCATCTCTCTCTCTCAAAAATAAACAAACATTAACAAAATTAAAGCTAAGAAGCAATGAAGTGCAGAGAGGTAAAATAGTTTGCCCAATGTCACACAGCAATTCCCATAACAGAGTACTCACTACCTCATGATTCCATCTCATTCAATTCAAGTCACCTCGATTAAATTAAACAACTAAAGCAGCTCTACTCAAGCTTCTTCTGGAAGATCTAATTGATTTGTCTACATGGTCTCCTCTGCATTCTATTGAGAAGTGGCAGGGTGGCGGGGCAGGGGAGGAGAGAGTTGTGTCGCCCTTACCTCACAAAACAATATCTAAAGGGAGTTCGAAAAATCTTCAGAAAATTTTAAATGTTAAATAGCATGACATCATGGTGTTTGTTCAGATTGTGATGCAAGACATGCGAGAAAGCCATGCGCAGGCCACAAGACAAGGAAAAGGGAGGCCGTGTCTGGCAGTTTTTCATATGCTTACACCCTAGTCCCAGGCAGGTGGGTGCTGCCCTCCCTCACCTTCACCACCACAGGCTGGGTCATCCAAAAGTCAGAATCGAGCTTTGCCTGGAGCCAGGTGTGTCAGGCAATAGGCCAAAGCTCCTACTTAGATTCTCTGGCTCTCAGGGCATAGGGGTCATGGCCATTGCCTTGGCTTCCATAGCACCATGTTCGGTCTAAACAACTGAGCCAATCAAAGTAAAGAGACAGGAAATGGGAAGTGTTGAGAAGAGAAGGTTAAATGAATAAACCCATTTTGTAAATTTTGATTTAAGTGCACAAAATAATAGTATTTGTTAATTTTGGGAGCAACGTGCAATTTCTGGAGCAGCTGCTAATGCCCCACTTCTGTAAATGATCCTTCTCATGCCTACATCATAGTGTTGTCGTGGAGATTAAGTAAGATAAAGGACAGGCCTGGCCCATTGTAAGTGCTCGACAAGCATCTCTGGGACCATTTTAACACTAAACCTATGAGGAACCTATGGCCTAATAGCAACCTCCATGCCCAGTCCATCAGTTGGTGACAGCTGCCCTCAAGGCACACTGAATGCTACATGCAGACCGTCCCGGCAATGGCATCTCACAGAATTATTTTCCCAGCTGAATGCTTAATGGTATATGGAGTTAATGGTAAGGTGCAGAAACATAAACTAGATGTTAACAAAACCTATGATGTAGGTGTCATTATCCCCATTTTATAAATGATGAAAGTGAGGTTCGGAGAGTCTAAGTAATTTGCCCAAGGTCGCACAGTTAATAGGCGTTAAGGCCAAGATAAAAAACCATGTCTGTATGACTTCAAACCTGTGCTCTTAACCATTGTATATGAACAAAATTATGTTACCAAAATGTAAGGTATGTAGCAGCCCTTATTAAAACTGTGTTCATTGTTTTCACTCTGCAAAACTCCTTCACTTTACCAATATAACATAAGATAGTGAACATACAAATTGCCGTCCAATAAGCACAATTTTTCCATTGTTCTGATGAGCATAAGTTTATAGATGCCCTGATCTGTAGGATAAACACGGTATCATGATGATTTCTTTGCATTCACAACTACTATGGCCAATGCAATTGCTTCAAATCAATGTATACAGAGTACAATGTGTAGCTCAATGGGCTATGTCAAAGGATCTCAAAGAGAAGCTGATTAAAATGGCTATGAGAGTATTTGGTGCCATTTTTTCTTTGTATCTAACAAATTACATCAAACCAGAAGGTAAGATTATGTTGAGCCTGTTGAAGAAAGACAAGTCATTCAGGAGTGAAAGTTTAAAAAAACCACATTGAATTGCCCTGTTGTGGATTTTTGAATTTGAAACTTTGGTGTTTCTCTCTACAAATGTGAAATACCTATTAAGTGTACACCTAATAAATATATATTGGCCCACAGCTGATAATCTAATGGCAAAGTGGGTCTTCCTCGAGGGAATTTCAAAGCCTAATTTCTCAAAGGCTGCATTTCTCACAAATTTTCTCTAATGGGTTCACTACTTGTTTATTTATTCGATTTGGCTCTAATCAGAGCAAACATACACTCTCCTGTATTATCATGACCAGAAGCTGTTGAAGTGAAAAACTCTGTGGTCTGATCAGGTTTGAAATGCTCCTTTGACTTTGATCATGGCCAAGCTGATCCTTTGACAACCAGTTCCACTGTCTATCAATAGACTTAAATTTTCATCTCTCTGTTTCCAGGGCTATGGGTTGGACAAGAAATAGATCTCAGCATCAGCCTGCCTCCTTCTACCAACAACAGAGAGGGAATTTTTGAAATGTATGGTTTACAGAGGGAGGATGGGGTGGCCAATGGGAAAGAACCTTGCAGCTGAGGTCAGAAGACCCTGATTCTACTCTCCTTTCTGGATCTCTCACCAGTGAAATGAAGAAACAGAAAGAGCACATATCCCGGATTTTACAGAGCTCCCCCAATTAATACTGGGACTGGTGATCAAATGAATTGGCCATGCTGAAATTACTAAGACTGAAAGTAATTTTATAATAATCTACAAGGAATGATTCCTTTTAGGAAGATGAGTTACGCTTTCATCCAGAACACGTGGCAAGGGTTGGACTCTCAGGCCTTCATCATTTTGTCGGGACAACATTTGACAGCTTCAACCTACATCATCTGAACCATCCTTCACTATTTATTCTGGCAGCTGGGGTTCATTTTTCATCCGGTGTGTGTCTTTGGTAAATCACCCTTGTTCTTTGGGCCAAAGATTCCTTGCTATGAAATGAAGGGGTCTGATCCTCTCCACGGTCTATACTGTATAAGAGCCTATATCTATGTAACTATGATTCCAAAGGCCTCGTTGGACTGTTAGGGTGAAATAATCACCTTTGGCAATAACCAGACCTTTGGTCCTAACTCAGGACACAGGTCCCACGGGGATGGTGGTATGACCAGCAAGTGGATAAAATGGAACCATAGAAAACCCAATCCCACCATCCTCCCACAGCATCCAGTTGCCACTCATTTTCTGGGGTCTAGCTAAGGGCTGCGGAACTAGATTCTTCATTGGCTGAGATAAGGCAGGGGCACACATTTGTAGAAAACCGACTGACTGCGTCGCTGGAAAGGCAACATGTTCTTAGGACACACTTTAAAGCAATTCAGAACCAAATAATCATTTCAAGAGATGACAGACAATCATACTCTTCAGTAGTTCTGGTGGGAAATATATCATCAGAGCTGCTAAATTCATAAATTAATGCCTTCCAGGTGTATCATTTCTCCCTAGAACGCATTCAAGTGGGCGTCACTTAGTTCAGGCTCTTTGCTAAATATGCAGTAAGTTGTATACAGGAGCACAGTCATCTGGGCAAACGTATGTACACGTGCCACACAAACAACACTTGCAAATGCTGCCCATAAATTGTTTTAATGCATTAAAAAAAAAAAAAAAAAAAAAAACAANCTTCAAACCAGAAACTGATGTAAATCACTTTTAAAAAACCCTACGGAGTAATAGGTGAGTCATGAGCTCTGTGAGGCCCTGCAAGGCTTTGCCTTCGCAGCACTAGCCCCCCAGACTGCAGAAGAGAAGGGATGGGACTTAACGGGGAGTGGTGCAGCAGCAGAAACAAAGAGGGCCTCATTACCATGCGAGGCACAACAGCCTTCAGATGTGATGAGAAACGTGACTGCATGACAAACCGGGCCTGGGGAAATTTCAAAATACGACCACCCAAGCATGCAGAAGAGGGTGGCGTGAACAGGGGCAGGGCAGTGGGAAGGTGGGTCGACTCTGCACAGAGCTGGCTGGTTTAGGCCCCAGATGAAAATAGCCAGGGCCCCGTGGGCCCTGCAATCACACAGATTTTATATTAATAGGGATCCACGCAGACACAGTTCCTGATACGTGGCTTTGTGGAACTGCTGAAAACAAAAAAGCGAATGGAAGTACATGCTTCATTTTTATTGCATTAGGCCGTTTCATATGCATTTTACACACAATTCTATACTGCTTTTGAGTGAGTATGAAACCAATTGCCGCCTGTGGATAATTCTGACGAAAGATAAACAATCACTGAGGTCCCTCTCCCCACACCAAATGATTTTTCCATGAGGTCTAAACCAGGCAGAATGTGCTGCCAAAGGCACTGACGCTGTGCTTGGCGGGGAGGGATCCATCAACTTTCGGATAACACAAGTGACGATTTCACCATCCACCGAGAAGGCTCACATTAGAACATGGAAGCTGAAACCTAACAAAGTACCCTTATCTGAAATATGGACTTTCTTCTTCCACCAAATGTGCCACTATATCTTTAGAGGTGTCTGCTACAGTTCTGGAAGGGCAAGATTAACTGAGAAAGAGAGTTTGCAAATTCCTCTGCTTGGATCAATACAATTCCCCAGCTCTAGAGTCTCTTTATTGATGACAATCTCTTTCATTGTAGTGATTAGAGATTCAGCATCTTTTAATCACCTTCAACATGACAACCACACGTATCTATATCTCTGTGATTTACAGCAATTGACACGGTGTTAAAAATCGGTGATTATGAGGTTGGCTTTTTGGTGTTAACTGATTTTCTGGTCTGTTCCAACCAAATAGCAAATAACGCACATTAAGCCATTGTTGCAATGTTGACATAAGCAGGCAAAGGGGAATGTGGGTTTGATTTTGACACTCCTATGCTAATGAATTGAAACTATAATGAAGAACAATGTCAATGTGAACTTTCAATTGTCCTAGTCTCAAAACAAGCACCTCTTTTCTGTTTCCCTAACTACTGGGTGTTGTGGCCAGTCATAGGTAATGCACTGTTGTTATCGGGAGGTTTGGGGTTTTTTACATAATGACACACATTTTTGAAATCTAGTAGACACATTTCAGTTTGGAGTGATAATGAAACAGTTTGCCTATCCACCAATTAAATATCATATCTCAAAGAGGCAGCCTGGACTACACACACACACACACACACACACACACACACGTTGATTGTTGTTCAAAAAATGGATTCAGAAAGTTGACTCATTTTTCACTCCATTCCATACCAGTGCATGAATCCCCTTCCATGACATATTGACTGGGTTCAAAATCATGAAATGCAATTGAAAGAGTGATCATCTTAACAAAGAAGTTAAAAACCTGATTCTGGCCAACAGTTGTGACTAGACACCTAGGTTTCAGTCATCCCTTCATTCATTCATTCAGCAAACATTTGTGAGTACTAACCCCTCTTACTGAGCATGTGTTATGTGCAGGCATTTTGCATACATATAAACTGTAATGCTCATAATGCACATGAGGTAGGAATCAGTAGTGCCTCATGTTTAGAGAGGGAGCAGGCTTGGACTGGCTAACTGGCCCATGGATAGAGAGAAATGAGATTAGAACCCAGGCCTGTTGGTCTCCACCACATCAGGCGCATTGCTTCTTCCGCTGTAATCCAGGCACAGCCTCAGACAATGCTTCAAAGACATGCAAAACACAGGCCCTATTGTTAATGATCATCACCGTGGGTTAAACTGTCTCCGCCCAACATTCATGTTGAGGTCATAACCTCAGAAAATGATCTTATTTGGTGATGGGGTCTTTACAAATGTAATCAAGTCACAATGAGGTCAATTAGGGTGGGTTCTGATCCAATATGACTGGTGTCCTCACACAGGCATAACTCAAATAGTGAGGTCCGCAACAAAGTAAGTGTCAGAGGAAAGCGGGTTAAGCGAATTTTTTTGGTTTCTCGGTGTGTATAAAAGTTATGTTTACATTATACTATAGTCCATAAAGTGTACAATAGCATTATGTCTAAAAAGCAATGTACATACCTTAACATAAAAATATTACTAAATAATGCTAACCATCATCTGAGCTTTCAGTGAGGCAAAATCACCGATCACACATCACCGTAACCAATACAATATTAATGACAAGGCTTGAAATACTGTGCAAATTACCAAAATGTGACACAGAGACACAAAGGGGGCAAATGCTATTGGAAAAGTGGCACCGACAGACTTCTTCAACGCTATGTTGCTACCAACTTCTGATTTGAAAAAAAAAGCTATCTACAAAGTATAGCAAAGCAAAGGGCAAAAAAATGAGTTGTGGTTGTAAAAGTGAAATTTGGACAAAGACCTAGAGGGAAGAGAGTGTGAAGACACAGTGATAAGACAGCCATCCCTAAGCCAAGGGGATGCCTGGACCAGATCTCCATCACACACAGCCCTCAGAGGAAATCACCAACACCTTGACCTCAGATGATGGGACTGTACATTTCTGTTGTTTCCATCACCTTGTTTGCGGTGCTTTGCCACAGCAGCCTTCACAAATTCATGTAGCCACTTCGCTTAGTTGGTGGCATAAGACAAATGCACGAATGCCTACCCTACGAGGCCGACTACAGAAAATGACAAAAGGAAGGTATGAACAATGTTCAGTGGCAGGGGGGCAGTGTTAATTGCCAGGGGGAGGGGAGAAGGCAACCGCACTGCGGGGTTAATTTCCCATATTTATAGATTAAACTGACGACAACAGAAATAATAACCGCAATAACAATAATGGTAATAATGATACAAATTACAGTCACATTGGCTAAGTCCTTAATATGTGCTAGGCACTGTGCTAAATGTCCCGCNTCCCGCATTGCTCACAGACTGATTTGTCTTCCACGTAGTCTTTTGTCCTTTCGGCACTGGGCTCACAAGCCAGCGCTAAGTAATTTTTTACAGCTGACTCGTCTTCTTATAGCAGGGATGGTATGTCAAGATTCTCATAAGAGAGTCTGCTCCTTAGAGCTAGGCTTATGGAGCACAAAATCAAAACAATAAGTACACATTAAATGCTAAAGGGCCCAAGGTGCGATGCACATGATGAATGTGCAGCCTGGGAGTCCCACGATCCGTGTCCAAGTGGGTCTCTGCTTACACAACTCCATAAGTGTCTACACTGCACCATCCCCTAACTCATCCTCTCTTCCTTCCTTCTTTCCTGAGCACAAAAGCTCCAGATCGTCAAACACATACTNGTTCCTACATATAATATATTTAATTCCATCAAAGTTCTTCTTTGAACTGGGCACCTTGCTAGGTGCTAAAACATGAAGCATTTGTGGAATGGGTTCTTAACCTGGGATCCATAATGGGCTTAAGGGGGTCTGAAATCATACACAAAATTTTGTGTGCATGCCTGCCTATGTGCATTTTCTGAAACGAGGTTCCATCATTTTGATCACACTTTCAAAATACATTGTGAGCCATCATAGTTCAAAGACTCTGCTTTATGGCGATGATTGGGCAGAATATTTGAAATTCAGGGGATCTTGAAACATCAAGGGCATATCTCTAGTGTACCTCCCGCTGCATGAGGCACCCACCCAGCTCCTGACACCCCCCACCCCAGAAGCCTTCTGCATTCACCAGACTTGTCTTGTTGAGGGAGGGCATTCGCCAGTTCCTTACGCGGAACCGCCAGGTGAAACGAGGCTTAACTGGGTGCAGAGATGAGCAAGAAGGTGAAGTGTGAATGTGGTAGCACTCCCTATTTCGGTCCTCTAGACATAAACCGTCAGAATGTCCCAGAAACCACCCAAATTTCACCTCCCAGGATGCACCTTGCTCTGTAAGTGGCATAAATACCCCTCTGTCGGGTTCAGATAAATTCCTGAAACCCTATGGGTGACTGGGAAAGACAGTGATCACATCTCTGAGGAAAAGCTCATCTCACCAGAAAAGATGAGTGGAACCAGAGGAGTGTGTGACTGTGTGACCGTGTCTGACCACATAACTGTGTGCGTGCGCCCCTTGCCTCTCTAGGTTCACGGATGGGGGTGCAAGAGAAGCAAATGCATAAATAGCTGAATTCAGTCAAAGACCTAATTTTTTCCCAAATGTATATGCTGTGGCTCCCAAGTGAAAGCCGTGCCAGAACAACCCCCACTGATGGCCTGTGGCTTTTGTGTGTGTCACCCACTTCTGTCTGTGTCTGAGAGGGATGGCCCATGCGTGGAGACAGTGGGCTGTTCGGGAGCCGTTTCTGCATGTGTAATTAGTCACGGTGCACCTGTACCTAACTGCATTAACAATTAACACAATTACACACACAATTGTGGAATTGCCCCCACTATTTGAATAATTAGTGAGCTAACAACATGATTTGCAGGTGCAATTGAGCAATTATGTACAGTTCCAAAGTAGAATATGCATATTTAGAGGCTTGGATGAGGCCCATTACTAAATCTTGTTCCAAATGGTCAAATTAACTTTATTATTAGGAGGAATGGTACTCAGCAAGAGTGATCTAATCCTTAAGCGCTCTGGCATTAGGTACCAGGGGACGGTTCATCTCATCAAGGTAGTTGGCTTGCGGCTTCAGCCAGCACCGCACTCCTCCCAGAAGGCCTCATACTCTGTCCCCCGGCCTCTCTGAGTCTGGGGTGTCCTTGCCAACTGGTTCTTGACTTTCCTTTAAACTGCCACGTCAGGGGCACCTGGGAGGCTCAGTGGGACGAGTGTCTGACTTCAGCTCAGGTCACGATCTCATGGTTTGTGAGTTCAACCCCGGGTCGGGCTCTGTGCTGACAGCTCGGAGCCTGGAGCCTCTTCGGATTCTGTGTCTCCCTCTCTCTCTGTTCCTCCCCTGCTCGTGCTCTGTCTCTCAACAATAAATAAACATTAAAAAACTTTTTAAAAGTAAAACGCATATCCTTATACTTTTCTTTCCATCACNAAACGCTGGTTCAAATTCATTTGCTTCATGCAGTTTTCCCTCATGGAGCCTCCTCTCTGCTAAGTCTTGGGTCTTCAACCCAAATGCTCAGTACAAGGGGCCACACAAAAACATCACCTCAGCTGTCTCCTGTAATGAGAGGCCCAGGAACTCGGTGGTAGTAACAGGGTGCTACCCACAGCTGGGCTCCAGTGGGCAGAGCAAAGCAGGCATCACAGCACGGTCAGATGTGGACAGTTCTGGCTCCTAGTTCTTGGACATCAAGCGAGTTTTCTTCAACCTTCTCTGTACACTTGTCACTCCCAGGCTACGTGAGTGTATCTTTTGCCACTGAAAAGAACATTCAGTAAAGCCTCAAGTTTCAGATGTGCACAATGGCAAAACCAACTGGGCTGTGAGCCATTTGCTCCCGTTCCTGTGGAATGCCGAGGAGGTGAAGCAGAAGCTAGATTGTACTGGAAACCCATGAAGACCGCCCACACTCAGTTGACAAGGCACCCAGGGCTCGGATGTCCTGTGATCTTGCAGACCCCGTTAGAAAAAGCTGGAAGTCTCTGTCAAATCTGGGGGATGGCTCAGCATTTCTGCCCAGTGTTTCAGATGTCTAAAAGGAAACAGAAGAAAGAGCCACCTCCGGGTCTAATTTGAACTACTGTAGATCTTCCAAGGACCACGGCAATCCTTCCTTCCAGAGAGACGTCACAAGTCATACCTGAAGATTGTTATTGCATTCCAGAATGTGCTCCAGTCGTGCTGTGGCATCCATTTAGTCATTGGTAGGTGACGTGAGACATGAGTTGTTTAAGGGCAGAGGTAAAATAAAACAGGAAGCACGACCCGGAGACCACGTCACGGGGGACTGACTGCCAACGTGCGGCCTGCACCTGCTCCTCATCCTCTTAGGTTTTCTCTGCGTTTTCTGAATGTCAGCTGATCTTTCCTTATACCACCGAGAGGGAAAGTGTCAGTAACTTCTGACTAACTGGTAAGATTCAAAGAGGAAAACAGCTCAAAGATGGGAACCCACCCCCCAAGTATTATGTGCTCCTTAACCTGGTGAGTCATGTTGTGGAAATGGTGACATGGGGAATCAGGGTGAAATGCAAGGCTGGAAATAAGGACCAATCCCCTTTCCTTCATTTGTACTTTGCCTGATTTTCACAGACTGGGAAAATGAGATGATATGGAAGATAAAGTCTGTGTGCTAAGTTCTTTCCAACGAGACTCCAGGAAAATTATTATTTTGGAATACTGCACTTTTCAGCTGCCCCGATGCCAGTGTTTTTAGTGCTCAGCTACATGAAAAATTACCTATCTTGTTGAAATAGATTTCTTGACCCACATATAGCTACATGAAATGGTGTAATTTAATACAATCTACCTAAATTAGCACCAATTAGACAGGCTAAACTAAAGGGCATGTCACTAATAAATTTTATGCTAAACATATTACTGGTAATAAGCTCAGTAAAATGCATAATGAAGTAAAATATTCTTTTTAGCCTAGTTTAGTCTAAATAGTATCTCAAAGTCTTTAGTATGAAACATCCCGAGGAAAACCCCTACTTCCTTATAGGGAAATGCGAAACAATATCCTGCCTGTATTAACTGTGGATATGATTTGTTTTTCTGTTTGTCATTCTAATTTCTTAACAACACTTCTGAAACATTTCTCCTTGGGGGGGGACTCAGTTTCCTAACCTCTAAAAGGTGATCTCCAAATTTTTTTCTGGAGCAGAGATAATTAAGGTATAGTTTAAGATGGTATTAGAAAGAACACGAGCTTTGGTATCAAGATACTTAGATTTCAGTCTGTCTCGGTTCTGACACTTGTTGGCTGAATAACCTTTGTGGAAGACCAAAGCATGGATTCAAAAAGATATGTCCCTGTCCAGTCCCTGGAATCTGTGATTATTAGCTTCTATGACAAAAGATGTGGTTCAGTTAAGGATCTTCAGAAGAGGAATTTACCCTGGATCATCAGGGTGGGCCCTAAAATACAATCATGTGTATCCCTATGCCAGGAAGAGTTTTGAGATAGACACAGACAGAAGACACACAAGCACACAGAGAAGTTGATGTAAGGATGGGGGCAGAGATTGGATCAGCCACTGGTAGTCCTTAGCGTGTGCAAAAGCTGAGAGAGGAATGCAGGATTCTCCCCTAGGGCCTCCAAAGTGTCCTGCGTGCACCTTCAGTTTGGACTTCTAGTCCCTCAAACTATTGGAGAATACATTCCTATTGTTGGTATTAGCTTCTTACAGAAGCCATAGGAAACTAATCCAGCCTTGGACCTCACTTTGCTTGGCTCTAACATGAGGCCAACAAAGAGTAGCTCACAGATTCAATGTGATAAACTTACGAGTAAGTACAGTTAACCCTTGAACAACACAGATTTGAACAGCATGGGTCCACTTATACGTGGATTTTCTTGATAAATATTTTCTCTTTCCCATGATTTTCTTAACAACATTTCCTTTTCTCTAGATTAGTAAGAATACAGTATATAAAACATATACCAAATATGTGTTGACTGTTTAGGTTATTGGTAAGGCTTCCAGTCAATAACAGGCTATTAGTAGTTAAGTTTTGGCAGTCAAAAGTTACGCACAGATTTTCAACGGCATGGGGGGTTGGCACCCTTAACCCTCATGTTGTTAAAGGATTAACCGTAATAATAAGAAAGGTTAGTGCTTACACGGCACTTACCACATGCTATTGAGGAAGGCAAAGTGCATACTACCACAGATACCAACTATATGTAAACAAACGAAGAGTACTACACTATCCTGTAGAGCATTTCACTAAGGGTGGATCCATTAGCATGAATAACCATTCAAAATAAGGATGTGTTGATTGTGCATAATTATAATGAATCAAGCAAAAGAGCTAAGCTACCCAATCAATAAAAATTACTCTGCAGGTTCCAGTCCAATAAAGTCCAATTTGCTCTTTCTGATCATGCAAAAGGCCCCCAAAGTTCATTACATGACAAAACACTTCCCGATTTTTTTCCTGCCATTTGGCCTGCAAACAGCACCAGGCAATTTCCCTGCAGAGAGCGGCCTGTCCAGCCAGTTGTGAACTTCACTCCCAACCTACTGGTCTTGAGGCCAAAGAAATGAAATTCCCCCCAGGCAAAACCAATATGTTCCTATAAATACAAGGGAGAAGGAATGGGGAGGGGGATTCTAAAATTGTACATGTTGCTCTTAGGCTGTCTGATTTTTTAAAAATATTTTTTAACATTTAAAAAAATTGTTAATGTTTCATTTATTTCTGAGAGAGAGAGAGAGACAGCGTGAGCAGGGGAGGGTCACAGAGAGACGGAGACACAGAATCCAAAGCAGGCTCCAGGCTCTGAGCTGTCAGCACAGAGCCCGACGCAGGGCTCGAACCCAAAAACGGTGAGATTATGACCTGAGCCGAAGTCGGACACTTAACCGACTGAGCCCTCCAGGTGCCCCTACATTTATTTATTTTTGAGACAGAGAGAGACAGAGCTTGAGTGGGGGAGGGGCAGAGAGAGAGGGAGACACAGAATCTGAAGCAGGCTCCAGGCTCTGAGCTGTTAGCACAGAGCCCGATGCGGGGCTTGAACTCACGGACAGCAAGATCATGACCCGAGCTGAAGTCGGCCGCTCAACCGACTGAGCCACCCAGGAGCCCCGGCTGCCTAATTTTTTTAAGTGGCCATCAGGATTACATTAGCAGTAGCCAACTATATGGTAGCGAACTATAAATCTAGGAGGAAACACAAGAAAGGCTAATGAATGAGGAAGAAATGTAGGATATAAAGTCAGCAAAGTGGGAAGGAAGAGGGAAAAGGAGAGGAAGAGATGGTTAAAGAATTTGTTGTTTCATGCAGGAAAACAGGATCGGTCAACAGGGTGTCAGACACAGGTCTCCACATTCTTTTCTTCCATGTCAGTCTGGGCTCACGCATGGAGGAAAGGACATCTATCTCATGCTCCAAAGATAATTATCAGAGCTAACGTTAGTGCTCACTGGTGATGATGATTGCATCTAAGGTTTCTGGTATGTCTCCTCCTTCTGCTAAATATTTTTTTTTTATCACTTTGCAACATTATTTGAATTGCCGTTGCCAATGTTCATTTTAATTTTTTGCCTGTCTTGATTCATTTTGGAGAAAAGTTGGGTCATAAACCGATAATAATAAGCGAGTTAAAAAAACAATAGGATAGAGGCAGTCATCCTGACTTGCCATTTCTGACCAGTATGTGCTGCTAGTTGTATCTGTAGGAAGTAAAGATGAGTCTTACGTTTGAACAGGAAACTCTCGGAAATGGAGGGATTCTCCCAAAAGCTCAAGGCTGTCTTTGGGAAGTAACTGACTGGAGCATGGTGGCCACACATCTCCTATATTTTAACTCCTTGCAAAATGAACGCCTTCGGATTCTGATTTCCCAGGAGAAGCCTGGTTTCCTGTACATTTGAGGCCCTCTTCTTCCTTGTTCTCTATATGGTTCTAGTATTGAGGGACTCCATGGAGCCAACAAACTTCCCTAGATAGACAAAAAGAAAGACTACTTTCTGTCCTATTTTTTTCACCATAGAATCTCCCTAGTTTAAGGACTCCCGAAGTGAAGTGTGAGTTAATTTCACCCAACCTCTGACAATGTTTTTTTTCCAACAGCAGCCTTACATCTCTATAGCATACTCATCATTTGCATTTGTCATTCTGATTAATTCTCTCCCCCGTTTTGCACATTTCCAGGATGAATCTCATTTCCTACTCAGGAGGCTACCCTCTTCACAAGTCCTTGTAAAATTGCCCTGGCCTTCAATTTGGTTATAAGAGGCTGGTTAATAATAGCTAGAAACAGCCTTCATTGGAGAGGTACTTTCTCCTGTTCAAGACATGAAAAAAAAAATAAC
>NW_027528855.1:1028823-1033754 GCF_008692635.1 Crocuta crocuta | reverse complement strand
AACCACATTCAAATGTATACTATTACTTTCATAGCTCCCCACGCTAACCACTTCTTTTCACAAAGATACATAATTTTATCTTGTAACAAAAAGGGGCATGGTATTTATATAAAACGTAGGCAATGCAGTTATTGAAAAAGACTCTATAGATTCCTCCCCACCTAGAAATTACTAGAGATAACCTCTGGGTGTATGCTCTTCCAGTGTTTTGTTTTTTACATACATAACCTTTTTAAAAAAACAAAATAGATTATACCATACATAACCAATTGTTTCTTGGTCAATGGACGACTGATTGGTTATCATTATACTTTGTGTTCTTATCTTATGGTGGTTTTGATTCCACAGTACTCTCACTCCACGACAAATAAAAAACGTCAAATAAAATGTATAAGGCATCTGTTTTCTCAGTCCCACGTCTAAGCCTAAATATCCCTTATTTCTTCATTGCTTTCAATTATCTGGAAATTCCTAATAAAGAAATCATCACACAGCTTTCATCAGAGGATAAAACGATCCATTCCAAACAGACGTTTGGAAAGGTTTTGAGAGAAAATTTAAAGTACCCTAGTATTATACCTGAAATTCGTAGGAGCAGAAAAAATAAAACCAAACCTTTGAAAGTGTAAACCACTCTTCTATAATAATCACATGGTATTTTGTACACCCAACGTTAAACTTATAAAACATCATTTTGCCATTCTTTCCTCTTGGATTCTAAATTTCAAACATCCAAGCTGCTTTCAGATGCCTCTGTAATCCTTTCTTCATGGCTACACACTGAGATGCATAAAGGATGAGAAATCAAAGTTGTCAGCCATCTGAGAATTTTTAATGTATCAAACATCACCTTCCAAATACATTTCTATTTCATTTCAAAAACAAAACATGAGTGATTTAGTTTCAAAAAGTCAGTCTGGTTCATTAACCTATAACTGTACCAAAGCAAGAGTCAATTACATTGCCACATCAGATGTGTGTTGAGATAATTACCCTGAAAAGAAGATGTAAGGATGCCCATAAAGGCAGTGAAATGTGACCTATTAAATCAGGCTGTAACCTATTATGGGTCAAAAAACACATTTGTAGGGCCAATGGTCTCCTGCCTACATCCAGTCTTGCATGAATTCTGCAGGTGTCTTTTGTAAGTAAACTTTAGATCTGTCCTTTCATTTCAAATTGGGGTCTTGTCTTCCTACCTTGGCTATCTGGGATGCATGCATGCACTTCAAGAACTAATTGCCTACTTAAAATTATGTCCCTTGAAATCTATTGGCAAAGCCTGACATAACAACAGGCCAAGATCATGCTGTATTAAATAAGCAGGGAGTCATTTGGGTTCACTTTCCTGTAAGTTCTCCTCCTGTTAATACTTTGTAACATTGATTTCCATCTCCAAATGCAACATCTGTTACAGCAAGGGAGCAAATGAGTTAGCAATCAGATCGACTGAGGATCACCTGGTGTGAGAGGAGAAAAAATATTTACTACTGTCTTTACTTGGATGACTGCCAGTCACAACACAGACAAGACGGGTGATGGGGCTAAAAGGTGGCTTCTATTCTGGGAAAGAGATAGGTTGGCGGGAATGTTTATTACCAGGCAGTACAATATGGAAATCAGGGGCCATCTTCTTGCAATCACAGATGGAAAAGACGAGGAGGAAGTGGGATATAAGGAGGAAATGGAGGGCTTGGTTCTGTTGGTGGCAATTACTGCATTTGCAAACCGATATTTTCTTCCCTTAGATGACACAAAGAAGCCATCTCATCCCAGGTACACTGTAGGCCTGTTTTTGCAGTGTGCGGAGAACCCACGGAACTTGGCATAGAGTTATGGTTAGTCACAGCTACAGTCTCTGACTGTGAAAGGACATGTGACAGTATCACAAGGGAAAATGACACAGGTGGTGTCTGGAGGCTTCCTTATATTCTCTCCACGCTGGTAAGGGCCACACGGAGTGCATTCTGCCCCAACAGTGAAAATGAAGTCCCGTGCATGTGATGCTTCTGCCCAGGGCAGCCGGTTACAGGCTCAGTGCTCAAGGTTTGCATTTGGGGCTGGCCACGTGGGCATGCTCTACCTAGCATACACCCGAACTCCAGACTCGCACACAGAGATCAGGTGTTCAGGTGTTCAGCAGGAACCACACTGCCTATAGGAACAGTCTAGTCAGAGTGAGCCAGCTTTTCAGTTAGGGAATGTTTTATTTTTTTAACTATTTATTTATTTTTGAGACAGAGCGGGGGGTGGGGCAGAGAAAGAGGGGGACAGAGGATCCAAAGCCGGCTCTGTGCTGACAGCAGAGAGCCTCATGAGGGGGCTCGAACTCACAGACCGCGAGACATGACCTGAGCTGAAGTCGGACGCTTCACCAACTGAGCCACCCAGGTGCCCCCAGGTAATGTATTCTGTGCCAAGTTCCGACACCAGAGGCCATCCTTGCAAGCACACTCTTCTAAAGATCATGTAAAGTACAAATACACTTGCAGCGAAATGCACTGATGCTATATGAAACTACAAATAATTTCAGTGTGCATCTGAACGCTGAAAAGTCATCATAAGCAGGTCAAGGGAGGCTCTGTCTTAAAATCTTTTTTTTCCAATCAATCCTCATGAAGGAATGAGGAACTCCATTCAGGTTCTTCAAATGTCCTATCCAAGCCTTCTGTGAGGCATTCCCAGGTCAAAGGAGTCGTGGTCATCCCTTCTATTTCTTCAAGGATCTACCATGCAATATCACCTCTTATGCAATTTAAATCTGCATGACATTCCACCTATTTGTCTGCATGTGTGCTGCACTTTCACCACTTGTAATGCCTCCTGCTCTGGAAACCACACACCTCCCCCAACTCCACAACTACAAATCCCACTGAAATTTCAAAGTTTAGATCAAACATCATCTCATGCTTCCGAAGCCTTCCCCAATAACCCTGGCTGGAGTTAATCCGTACCTCTCATGGAAGTTGTCTACCTTCAAGTATGGTTACTTGTGTGCACACCTTGGTGCGTGCAGGATTTCCCCTTCCACCTGCAAAAGCTGCATGAAGGCAGGGTCCAGATCAATCAGGATCAGTTTCTGCACCCTTCAGTCCTTCCCCATGACACACCACTAATGTCTAACTGTACTCGCATCCAGTAGGCGCTTGAACAAATGTACGTCGGATGGGTGGATGACTGAATAATCTGGAAGGGCTCTAAATCGGCCCATATGAATTGTGCTGATAACTGGACTTCTAAAGAAGGCATGTGTTCACAAAGAAAGCTCTGCCTGCGGCGGCAGGAATCACAATGCTAGAGAACCATTTTTACTTGAATGCAAAATGTACTTCTTTGAAATGAATTTCCCATTTGGACAGCTGGAAATCTGCGGATCTTTCCTGGGAAACAGCCCAACATTTAATATGAGGGCAGTGAGAAGGGGTCTGGGTTTGGAATCTGTTCAATTAATTTGGAGTCCTCAGTCCGAGGAACAGCAGTTTCCACATTACTCCAACAATTCTGGCTCTCTCCCAAATCTCTCAGAGAACGTCTGTTCTGGACTGCCATGGAAACTACGGCCCCCAGAGGGAGACAGGAGCCAAGTCCAGGATGGAGGGGCAGGGCCAGAGTCTTCATCCCCTGTGTACTATGAAATGGCTCTATATTTCCAGCCCAGGTAGCCAGTGCATTTAAACACTGTTGAACAGTTTATCAATAGGGAACACAAATACATCATCGTCAGCACTGCCTGCTACCCCGTCACCTTACTTTCTTCTGTTATGGGTTTGCAATCTTGCCATTAGTGAAACCCACTCACACTTCACGCCTGCTGGCAGCTTTCGTGCTGCTATAACTGCCTTTTCTCCAGTGTATTCAAAATAGCCCCTTCATAAGGAAGGTGCATCTGGCTTTCCAGAAAGCAAGTCCAATTGTAAAGATTTTTATAGTAAGCCTTCTTACAACAAAAATTCAAATTTACCTATTCTGAAATACGGGTTGTCACCTATCAGGTTTCCCTCAGGCAGGGTCCCCACTCCACTCCACTGGGTGAGATGAGACTCAGGAATTTCAGGACAGAGACAGCCAAGTTCCCTGGCCTCCCTGAATCTCAACCTTCACATCTGGAAATGGGAGAGAACAGCACCTACTTCAAGGAGTCACTGGGGTTATTCGGTGACAAAGGCTAGGGTAAAACAAAACATAACAAAAAGAGAAGTGAGGCAATGCAAGATTGGACTGCTAAATCCTCGTAGCTCAGGAGGAACCACACAAAATCATACCCTAAAACACTGTGCCAAACCAGAAACATTTTGGTCAGTGAGCCCAAAATGCTGCTTCCATCCCTCGCGATCTCTACCCAAGAAGGCAACTTTTCTTTTGAATTTATTCTCCACGCGATGTCTGTGGAAAAGCCGTATCTGTAGCCTAGCCCTCTAGTACCCGCCCCCCCAAACTGAAAGGTCCTACAGAGCACAGTGGCTTCCAAACGTGTGTGTGTGCACGCGTGTGTGCAGGTGCACACACACACAAGCACGTGCTCATTTTTGTTCTATTTTGAAAGAGAATCCCGAAGGTACTCTATAAAATTGCCAGTAAGGGCAGCGGGGTGGTCACAGCAGGCTTGCACCTCTAAAGATCTGGACGTGCAGGTCTTTAAGGAGGTGTGAATTGCATTTAATTAAGGCCTCTTCATCTCAGCTCCCAGTTCCTGCAGGTAACTGGGACACATGTCTCAGATGCAGGGGCCACAGGGGTTCACAAGATTAGTCCAGGAAGCGTATGTGACAAGATCACTGTAATCAGACTGATAGACGCTCTAATAGCCTCGAAAAGAGCGGGGTGGGACCCGGGAAGACAGAGACCAACAGCTGGGGGTGGGGCTGGGAAGAGAGCAGAACAAATGTCAGAAGAGAGACCAGTGGCGGCTCATGTGGGATGTGGAAGAGATT
>NW_027528855.1:1027163-1028765 GCF_008692635.1 Crocuta crocuta | reverse complement strand
GTGGGAAGAGAAAGAGTATGCCAGGCAGGGGAAGCAGACAAAGCCCAATATTCCAAGCAGAAGGCAAAGCATGGAGGAGGCCTGTGGCCTGTGGTGGGCACCTGCCAGCCACATTTCGAGCCAGCGTCCCAGGGGCCCTGATTATGTTGTTGTCAAGGCGCATCATATTGGAGCCATGCTTTACAGTCATTCGTTCTATGTAACCTGGCCTACTTCACAGAAGACTTAGGAGGGGAACAAAATACAATTGACTTCAATGATATCTGCAAATGTAAAATGCTATCTAGCTGTGTAGTGTTGCTCATTAAAAAAAAAACATTAAATATCCTTCACCTACATTACAAGCCAAGTTGTGAAAATAAAGCTGTCTTATTTCATTAAGAATAACCAACTGAGCTGGTAATGCCAATAATCACCCTCTATCAAAATGGCTGCAATTTGTTTGTCAGCCCTTTCAAGTTCGTAGCAAATTAGTTTGTTCAGCAAGTGGTTGTGAGGATATTATGAAATCATGAGCTTTGGAATGCTTTTCTGTTGTAAGACTGTGCTTTAGGTTGTGGGAGGTTCCTTAGCAGACCCTGCCATCAAGCCACCTGCGTGTCTCAGTCCCTCGAGTGAAAAAACTCTCTTCTGTGCCTAACCTTGCAGGGCCTTTGTTTGTTTCCTAACAGAAGGCTTCCTGAAATGGTCACGTAACTTCTTTATTAATTCTTAGCTTTCACAACCATCTTTTAATTGACTGCAATATTTAACCTACATCATCTAACTACATGAATAAAACAAACTGAACCTTAGGATAAATGATCAGTTTCTGTATTTTGACATTTAGAACCCTTTCCTTTCCAACACTCTTTCTTGAACACAATGCACAGTACAGGAATCATTTCTGTAATTCGTGTTGGCAGGGATAATATCACCTGTATAATAGTCTGAGGCAACCATCAGAGATACTCCATTCAGATGGTATTTTGCATATCATAGGACTGTGCTCCCCCACATCAGACACCAGCTACCTTCTACTTCGCCCTTTGCCCTTAGACCAAAATTGAACAAAAACACGATCCAAACAAAAATGGGAAGGCCAAAGAAAGACGCTGCTAACTCATAATCAAGGGAGAATCCAGACTTCAGTACTTCTGGCACTTCTGGGGAATTCTGACAGAACATGAAGCCAAGAAGAAAGCTGGCAGTGATCAGGATTGTAGAATTAGACAAACTTCAGGCTGCATTACCCTAAATAATCCCAGACAGATCAGAATCCTTGCTTATGAAGACCTTCGTAGGAAGGAACTCTACAACATCACTTAGATGGTAAGGCATTCAATGTTACCCTAAATAGAAATCCTGTATGCTATGCTATTCAGAAAGGGGTTCCATAAACCCCGATTCATCTATTTTCAGAAAGCAGCTATGATATAATTTGTTTATGCATAGATAAAACCCTTTACCTCCAGTCAAGAAGTAAGGGGCTTTTGGGACGCCTGGGTGGCTTAGTCAGTTAAGCGTCCGACTTTCGCTTAGGTCATGATCTCACGGTTCGTGGGTTCGAGCCCCGCGTTGGGCTCTGTGCTGACTGCCAGCTCAGAGCCTGGAGCCTGTTTC
>NW_027528855.1:1013222-1027113 GCF_008692635.1 Crocuta crocuta | reverse complement strand
TCACAGTCCATTGGTGTGTTTGGGTCCATCTCTCTTACCAGGAACCCGTCCGTTACCCATAAAGATGGAATTAGGAGCCTGCCAATTCCCAGTAATGGGCATCACCATATGACAGAAAGAGTCCAATGGAAAAGAATGCAATTACCCCCAATGGTCCCTGGAGGTTGAGTAGGCAACTAGGCCCAAGGCTGCTACTGAAAAAAACAGAAGCTTTACCTCAGAAGAAGGAAAAGGAAATAAGTAAAGAGAAATGGGACAAGAGATCGGGAAAAGCAGAGTACCATAGAGTAATGGCTTCTGGGGCCCCATCTGAAGCCCCAGAATGCTGGCCAACCCCTTACTCTGCATCTCTAAACAGCCAGGATCACTGCAAATGCCCCACAGTCAGAGAGATTGATTCTAGTAAGGAATTCAAGGACAAGTGTTTCAAAAGGATCTGTCAATGAGGAGCAAATTTTCCCTTTGAGTACAATCATTCAGGAATAGCAAATCTACTCAACTTCAAGAAGAAATAACAGGATTGTATCACAAAGTCGTTTGACATCTGCATTTGTGAAATGCCACAAACAGTTTCATGTCACAAACCTGTGCATGCCAAGCAAACAAGTGGACCTTCTGTCTTTATAACGCATGGGGATATGTAGGTACACGTGCAAAAAAACCAGACTTTGCAAAAGGAAATAAAAGGCAGATTTTAAGAATTAAAATCAGATTCTCAGAAACAAAACCAACCAACACAAAGCCAATACAATTACAATATTCCAGTGACAAAAGAAATTAACATAGTTCCTATCATTCCTACTATTAAAGTGGTATTCTTAAACTAGCTTCCGGTTCTGATCTTGAACAAACAGGCCAATAAATTTGCATGTCCATAGTCCAATTATTTAAACAACTTACTTTATAGCAAGACCCAGAATTCATCAAAACTGGCATCTTTTAATTCTAATTCTAATTAGAACAAGCATTGCATTTTGTATGCTTTCCAATTACGCACGAGAAAAGTCAGCATAAGTGTCCTCTCTTATCATAATTATCTGTTTCTAATTTCAATTTTGGCTATGACTTTGCACTCAATGATGTAAATGTAACTGTTCCTGTCAGATTAAGATTAATTTGATTTAAGCCTTCTTTGTTCTAATTATATATTCTATTTCTGCTCATGATGCAAGTTCGTTTCTAAGCCACATCTGTATTTTATCACAACAATGGGGAATTTCTTTGGTATTTAAAAGGCAACCATAAGATTTCTTTTTGGCACTGTTAGGACAATTTTCCTTAAGCTTGTGCCAAAGCATCTAATATTTCAGCTGACTAATCTACAGATTAATGTAATTATTATTTGAATATTAAAGCATGAACTTTTCTGAAATGAAGTCTCTAAAAGTTATTGCTCTAATTACTCCCTCTGCTCCCAGGAAAACCTTCTGGTTGCTGGTTTATTCCCTGAGCAAATTCCTTTATTGGGTGACACCTTGCATGCTATGCTCCCAACTGGAACCACCACAAGGCAGTGGTCAAAATCAAAATGAATCACTTGGGAATCAAAGCTGTCTGTCTGGATGTCCAGAACTCGAGAATCCATGCATCAGTTTCTCTTACTAATTGCCTACCTTGCTATTTCATAAAAATAATCAGGTGAAAAGAAGTGGAAAATAGCAAATTAACCCTGAGGTAAGGTGTTCTCTTTCATTCAAAGACGCAAAGCAGAAAGTGTTTGGGAAATGGCATCATAAAATACGGATTCCAAGGGTGCCTGGGTGGCTCAGTCAGTTAAGCATCTGCCTTCGGCTCAGGTCGTGACTTCAGGTCTGTGAGTTAGAGCCCTATGTTGGGCTTTGTGCTGATAGCTCGGAGCCTGAAACATGCTTCCGATTCCGTGTTTCCTTCTCTCTCTGCCCCTCCCCTGCTAGCTGGCTCTCTCTCTCTCTCTCTCTCTCTCTCTCTCATAAACAATATATTTTTTTTAATTTATAAAATACTGATTCTAGAATCCAGTGCTAAAAGCCAGGTGAAATATGCAGGCTAAGTCAATTCAGCAAACATTTTTTGAGTGCCCAGCACAATGCCAAGTACTAGAAAAGTTTTTGCCAGGAGAATATGGTTAAGTCTAGATGCCTTTAGCCTATAAAATGCTTTGAGATTCTCAATCCTAAAAAAAGATCTTAAGAAAATCAATATTTGTTGTTTTGAGAAGGGCCATGGTACATTTATTTGAAAATACAAAGTAATTCAGCAAAGCATACCCAGAGTTCAAGAAGCAAGTTATCCAGAAAAAGCCTCATCAGCCTAGGCTGTGAAGGTCAGTGACCTCGCATCACATTCACTTTTATATTTTCCAGGTTCAATCCTGACCTGTAACAAACGAGGTATGAGGCAGCCTGTGAGAAAAGCTTAATACAATGATATAAAAAATGGAAGGAATAAGGATAGTGGGATTAGGCCAAGGTTAAATCACCCAAAGGCTTTCTATTAGAGCCTAGATACTTCCTGCAGGTGGGTCAAAAAGGAGCTGGTTCTTGGTGGCCAGAGCAAAGAGGGGCTCCTGAGAGGTTCTAAGATGCAGACGGCAAGTGAAATTAGAAGGGGCCAACTAGATGCTAAGGAGAGCCTTTTCATGAATAGCGATCTGAGAAAACTTGCTTTTCTGGATCTTCATAACAAGATGCTAAATGACACAATGGACCATGCCCAAGCAGCATTCTGATATTATAAGGATTATATGGTATGAGTTGTAATAGTCAGAGAAAGGTGCTTGGAGCTAACAAATTCTAAACCTGCAGAACACTGTATCGCTCAATCTCTCTGTCATACACTAATTCATTCGGTCGTTCATCATATATTCAACAAACATCGCTAAGTCCTACTGGGCAGTTGACACTATGCTGGGCATTGGGGCAATGGCAGTGACGACAGGGACACTGTCCGCTGGGTTCACTGCTACATTCCCAGCACCTTGCCCGGTGCCTGGCATAGGGTCAGGGCTTGCAAACATCTGTTGAATAAATCAGTGAATGAGTCTGCAGTCTAGAGAGCTAGTGAATCAGAGGGAGTTGACCTAACAGTCAGGGCTTGAACGGAACAGGAAGTGGAGGCAGACTGGATAGTGAATGCTTTTAGGTGAGGAAATAAAGAGACTTTGGGACTTGATTTTGAAAGACAGCTCAGTGATATGCCATCACAATCATTCACTTTCTTTATCATTCTATGTTTTTTCAATGTGTATTTATTTATTTTGAGAGAGTGAGAGCAAGCACAAGCAGGGGAGGGGCAGAGAGAGAAGGAGAGATGAAGAATCCCAAGCAAGCGCCGTGCTGTCAACAGAGTCCAACAATGGGCTTGAACCCATGAACCAT
This sequence comes from Crocuta crocuta, assembly GCF_008692635.1. Classification (NCBI taxonomy): domain Eukaryota; kingdom Metazoa; phylum Chordata; class Mammalia; order Carnivora; family Hyaenidae; genus Crocuta; species Crocuta crocuta. The sequence continues at coordinate 1,023,757 of NW_027528855.1, read as the reverse complement.
GAGATTGTGACCTGAGCCAAAGTCAAGAGCCGGACACTCAACCAACTGAACCACCCAGGCGCTCCTATCGTTCTGTTTTTATGTCTCCCTTCCTCCAACGTATACACACAGAACTGAGCTGTAAGTACAATGACTTTTTCCTCAAACTGTAAAATATCAAAAAGTACTTTAAAAGAATAGATTCAAACAATAAAAAATATTACAATCTCTAAAATCCTCCAAGTAGTTGAATATTTTAAGTGTAGTTGGAGTTGTAACTCCCAGCACTTTTGCCAAGTCAACACACTATTGCTCTTGATTGCCACAGCAAATCCATGAAGTCATAGGAAGATATAAGTCACGTTGCCTATAAGGAAATGGAGTCCAGAACACATAGGAACCGGGTTACCAAAATTTAAGACCATGCTTTCCATTTTCCTCCTAAGGCTACATAGGTGCATGAAGTAACATGGAGAGAGCCCAAAGGAGAAGAATTCCACTTAAATCCTCCATTGGCCTATAGGAGTGTCAAGGTGTCGTAACTGCGGTCTCGGGACTGAATGCGAGGCTAATACAGGCACACTTTAAAATCCTGCATATTTATGTTCTGAAGAAATGATGTCAAACTTTAATAAGGTTGCCTCTGCTTTTATTTACTGTACTGACCAATCACCCAACCAACAGTGCCTTGCTTAAGGCATTTTGAATATGCTCTAAGTGTTCAAGAAGATGAAGGATATAAAGTCTAGGCGTGCACTTCTAGATTTCAGAGTATTCCACTCTTCTACACACAGACAATTTTCAATTTATTCTCAGCGATTTCACTTCTTCTCAATAACAAACAGCTCTCTCTGCCGTTGTCTGGGAATCCATTGAGTCAGCCCAGTTGTGAGTATGCAGTTGGCACTATAATTCTTATGGCCTCTTTCCTGGTAGATATTTGACAAGGCCTGAAGGCCATCTCTCTTCCTGAGGAACAACCGAGAGAGACACGGTTGAAAGCCTGAGGAAATTTTTGTGAATTCTGTCAGAAAAGAAGGAAGAAAGGGGATGTCTCTCATTCGCCCTTTACACTGCTTTCTGTAATCAGGTAATACAGCGAGGAAGTAGAATCCTCTGAAAGGAGAGCCACAGAAAACTCTGCTTTGGCTTTTTAAGCAGCTCCAGTCAATGCTACTTCACAGACTTCAAGAGGTGTGCCCCTGTCCCCATTGTAAATCCTGGTTTGGCCTGCTCTGAAGCTTTGGGGAGCTCACCAGGGATACACAGCCCTAGCTAGGGAGTGAATTATGATTCCAACCCATTGAAAATGCCAAATAGGAAACATCGGAACAAAGAAAATAACACAGGGCTTGGTTTCAGTGTTTTGTTTTTCACTTTAACATGCTATTTATTTTTATGAAAAGAGAAAAATTGGCTTTTGGGCAGATACGTTGCTCGAGAAATGAGTAAGCTCTCTCAGGTGAATTTTCCCCTCTATCGTCTCTACCTGTGGCTCAAAATACAAGCGTCAAGAAAAGCTCTCTAATAAGTACTGGGGGCTTCACAACTACCACTGGTCAGTTGCTTCACAGGTTTGTTTCACAGCGTGCCTAAGAAGTTGATGACATGACTGGATTCGTTTGGTGAGACAATGATTCTCATCTCAGCCAGAGTGTAGCCTGGGTTTGTCACACCTTCTCATAATCATGATGTGGAAGCGAAGTGGAGATGGATGCAGGATCAGTGTCCCTGAAGCTATCCAAGTCTATTTATGATGGATGTAGGGAAGATCAGAGACATTTCCATTAACAAAACTATCCCTAGGATAACATAATGATCCTTCCATCCTCAAAAGATAATGAAAAATGTCTCCGCCCTCTATTTCCCCTGCCGAGATTTGGAATCAACACTATCTGCACACAATGCATTCTATAGTTACCATAATTTCAGTTGAAAACTATGTCAGAAAATGTCATTTTCAAAACCACTTTGCTTCTCTGAATACATTGTGCCCTCATCGTCATGCCGCATTCATACCTTCTTATCTCAGTAACAATCCTTGAACTCATTTCACAATATTTCTTCAGGAGCAAAACCCTTCATTCTTTCTGGTTTGGGTTTAAATGTGTTTTTTTTCCATAGTTCAAAAGAAATAAGATAGGCCCCCAGGACCCGTAAAGTCATGCAAATAATTAAGTCCAGTACTAAAACGTTTCCAAGCTTCAAAGGTAGAATGGCTTATGATTTTGTAAATATCTTCAAGGATCATGTGAACCAAAGGAAAGATTCTTTCACAGAAATGGAGCTTCTGTAAGGACTCCATGGTGTTACAAATCCCCCGTCTGACATTTCCAGGATTCAAGTCTTCTGTCCAGGTGACGGCAAGCAAAATAGAGTGAGCAATTATCTNCTGGGTGGCTCAGTCGGTTGAGCACCCGACTTCAGCTCAGGTCATGACCTCACAGTTCATGAGATCAAGCCCCACGTTGGGCTTGCTGCTATCAGCCTGTCAGTGCAGATCACTTCAGATCCTCTGTCCCCCTCTCTCTGCCCCTTCCCTGCTTGGGCTCTCCCAAAAATAAATTTTAAAAAGCACGAAAGAAAGTACAGGATGGTTGGTCTGCCTACCTAGAGCATACTCTTTTCCTGGCAGCAGGCCACGAATTATTGCTTGGGCCTGGGCTTGGGCAACAAGAGGAGAGACATTGATGGTGTTCCTACTTTGAGAGGCATCTTTTCCCACAAGTCTCCTGAATGGCAAAGACTCAGCCTTACATGCGAGAACATCTCTGAATGCTCCCACAACAGCCGGTGGAGAGGTAAGGGGAGATATTTTGTTAGCATACGTTTAAAATGATATATTCCAACTTTCAAAACAGCAAAACGTTCAAAGGGATGCTGCCTCGTGCTGTCAGTCAGGGAGGAATAGTAGGTATCGTCATTCTCTCATCCTGCTGGAGGACATTTGGCAACAAATATCAACAGCCTTAAAAATGTTCGTACCCTCTGATCCAGTAATCCCTAGATAAAAATTCTAGGGGTTTTATCATCAGGGAAAAAAGCCTGACATGCATGAAATGACTCAGGTTTAATACTATGTATTGAAGTTCTATTTACTGTGCAAAGAATGGAAAGTCTAACTGTTCAACAAAGGGGGAATGGTTAAATCAAATATGACCTAATCATGTTCTCTAATATTATATTATCAGTCCCAAAAATAAAGTTTTAAAAATTAATGATAAGTAAGAATGCTCCAAAAAGCATAACAGACAGTTGTATATATAGTATGGTTCTGTTTGGAGGAGATAAATAAACAAATGAAGAGACAGCTATCACTGAGATGCCTACAGTGGTCATTGATAGTTAGTGAGATTATGAGCAATTTCCATTCCATTCTTTTTTCTTTTAATGTTTATTTTTGAGTGAGGGGCAGAGAGAGAGGGAGACACAGAATCCAAAGCAGGCTCCAGGCTCTGAGCTTTCAGCACAGAGCCCGATGTGGGGCTCAAACTCATGGACCACGAGAACATGACCTGAGCCAAAGTCTGACACTTAACCTACTGAGCCACCCAGGTGCCCCAATTTCCATTCTATTCTTTACACTTTGAGCCCCGTGTTGGGCTCTGTGCTGACAGCTTAGAGCCTGGAGCCTGCTTCGGACTTCTGTGTCTCCCTCTCTCTCTCTCTGCCCCTCCCCTACTTGCACTCTGTCTTTCCCTCTTAAAAATAAACGAACATGTAAAAAATTTAAAAAACAAAAACAAGTTATTGCTGATGTCTGCCAAAGAATCACCCCCAAAACCAAAAAATCCACAAAAACGTCTGTCAAATGTTTGAGGAATGTCTCTATTCCTTAAGAATCTATGAATACGTCTCATATATTGGGCACCTAAGGCAGCCAAGTACCATGCTAAGAGCATGGCATAATCTATATTATTTTCTAATAAATGTGTATGTATGGCGCTCTAAAATTTGTATATGTATCCACATTTTATGCGTATTACACACACACACACACACACACGTCAGCAAATTTTCCCTGTAAGGAACCATATAGTACATATTTTCAGCTTGGCAGGCTACATGGCCTCTGTCACAAGTACTCAACACCAGCCTCGTAGCACAAAAGCAATCACAGACAGTAAGTAAACAAATAGGCATGGCTGTGTGCTGATAAAACTTTACTTGCAAAAACAGGTGTCTGCAGTTCGTAAACCCCTGCTCTCCCCCAAATGAAATTTGATAGAGTACTGGCCACCACCAGAAAGCTATACCCTGAGGCAAGGTTGTTATAGAACAAAATTTCCTCAATATATCAGAATGAAACTCCATCGGATCAACTTTCATAGTTCAACCTCATCATGTGGTTTTCCCCTTTGGAGGACAAGGATTCATGTCTTCTGACTCTTTTGTTAGATTCCACGTACTTGTGTTATGCGGATGCTCCCTGCACAGCCACCCTGACCAGGGGTCAACGGGTCGAATGTAGTGATTTGAGGAACCAAGAGGCAGCTGCTTATCATTCACCACTTACATTTATGTGTCTCTGTGTCGCGTGTGCTAGCTACTTTCTGAAACAGAACTTGCAAGGACACACAGGGCGCTAAGTTGCCACATGAGCCCTCAGAATGTTCATCCTGCACCATCTACAGCCAATCACCCAGAGAGTGAGGGAGCGTTTGCTGCAAAGCATTGGTTTTATTTTTAAGATTCAAAACTATCACTTTGGTTACCGTGCCTGGGCAGGTCCCAGTACTATTCAGACACAGTGAGTGAAGACTCCAATTTACCAACATGGAGATAACAGAGAGAAATGTCATTCTTGAACTGCCTGTTTTTTATGTCAAAGAAATGAGTTGATTGTTTATGAATTACAAAGGATGCACATAACCACAACCAAACGAAGAGTTCTCATCTCAAAAGCATTGCATTCCGAATTCTCATACTTCGCCAACAAAGAGGAAAGCACAGTTAGCTTTCGTAGGAGAGAATGCCAGTTCAAAGTATGAAAAGTGCCTGTATCACTGTATTCAACTGCTAACTGTTCTTGCCTTCTGTCGACCGTAGCCAGCTCTGTTGTTCCTCTGAGACAGCTCTATTTAAATGTTAGTGCACATACAACATAGCTAACCTTTTGTGCCGAGCACTCCACCGGTTTTATTTCATGGGATCCTTACTGACCCTCTAAGGTAGGCATTATTATTATCTGCATTTTATAGATAATGAAAATGAGACTTGAGGCAGTTCAATATCTTGCCCAGGCTAGTGTGAGATAGCTCCTGGATGTAAATGCAGGCTGTTACATTCTAAAGCCTAGTTAGTCTATGCTAATCCCCTATCTTTCAGAGCTCCTGATGCGGGCCCACTCTCTTTCCATGGGTTGCTGGTCAAGCTCAGTCCAACAAACTTGTAAATAATCACGAATCATCCACATTAAACCTCAGCAATGTTTCAACGTCAGCTGTTCTGCCTCAATGATTTTTTTTTTTTTGAAGGTGCAAAGGGCTCAGATGACCAACAGCATATTTGTTTCAGGAAAGGTATTCAGAAGTTCCAAGAAGAAATTAGGAAACATCTCATAAGATGGCATGGTAGACAGAAAAAGACAGATATGTATGAAGGTATTATATCTTTATTAAAATATATGTGTGTAATAATATATGACATATACACGAATATAAATAGATTCCCAGGTATTTCACTGTGCAGTCGTTTCCATGATTTTGGGGTATTTGGGGTTTTGTCAGAAAATTCTATATGCTTCCCTTCAGAAAGAAGATGCTGTCTCCGTGGTGCTGTGATCTCATTTCAGACTATCTGCACATGTGTGGTGACCTCCTCTGTCTTTTTTATCTGTGTGTAGAAATGTGGCCCGTAGAGGCAAAAATCAAACAATGCACGATTCCACCTTACTGCGTAACCTGTCGCCCCTCATCAGTTTGCGATTTAGTGTAACCTGAGCACGAAGCCCCCTGCTAGTTTGTTGCAGAGCAAATACAACACGATCCAGAGCTAGGAGGTCAGACCAAAGGCTTTGATTAAGGTAGACTGGAAAAAACGGAAACGTTTTTCTGTAACTAAATATCATAATTAAGCACAGACAAAGCACTGGACTGCCTGAGCATCACAATGATTGGAAAACAAAAGTGACAAAAGCAGTTTCAGTCATGATCAAGATACAGCTGAATATATGGTATGGAAAGAACCGATTGAACACGGGAGTTTCTGGTTTGAGTGCATGTAAAATGATAACCTGATGCCAAGATGGAAAGCAATCAGGAAGTTTCAAATATTAATCTATTCCCTTAACTCCCAAACTCACTCTGACAATTGCAAAGACGTAATCACCACTACAGCCAATGTGAAAAACCCCGTCTTTGAGACAGTCAACGCAATGAGCATGTTCATGCCTCCATCCAATTTATATACACAGCTCAGAAAGATGCCAAGGGGGAGAGCCCTGTTACTGATTTCATGACACTTCTTTGTATATTTCAGTTAGCCCTCCTAATAATACATTATGAGCTTCTGGAGGGCAGGGAATACATATTATTCCATATTATTCTTTAACAGTGCACTGAAATTGAAGAGTTTCTCAACAGGAAAGAGAGGTGCATCTCCTCATAAGAAATTTCTGCTTTTCCACACTTGATATGCTCTCCTCCAACAGTGGCTCACTGCCCCTTCAACAAGGCCTAATCAATCAATACCCAAATGCTGGATGGCTTCTCCAGCGGGGCTCTCTATCTTGCTGGGGCCTGAAAGGAAATGGGGGGAGGGGCAAAGCAGGAAGAAGAGGTCAATGGTGGCTAATTTCATTAGCGGAGGCATTAAGGTCAGATGTCTAGATCCACACAGGGAGCCCATAAACAGCCCTTGCATCCTCAAGGCAAAAAAGAAATCTTCTGCCCGTTTCATACCTTCTTCTATCACCACAATTTGACATTTTCTGGTTTCTCGTTGATTTAGAGATATACCTTATTTTTTAGAGAGTTTNGGACCAAGAGGTAGTCTGCTCCCCAGATTTTTATCCTGGGATTCCTTGTGAGGCACGTAGAGGTTTCAGTACAGTGGCGATTTCTGAAGCACAAGTATGCACAAGTACACATGTAACAACAGTTCTAAGCTTAAGGCATTGATACTGACAGTCTTTCCTACTGGGAAACCCATTAGGAGGGAACAAAAGATATCAGCTCACACTTCCCAGCAAAATACTTTTTAGAAGAGATGTGGAAAACCAAATCAACTGCCCAAAGTTCCTTAGAATTCTAAGAAGCCAAGCACAATTATTGGTAATTAAATGTTGAATTAATGCTTATTAAATTAATAGAGATAAAAAGTCTTCATAGTATGGTTGCTCATGTGTGTTGCATATTATACGTGGCATAATGAGGTCTCTTGTATAATCGACGTATGTTGTACACCAGTGCTCTTTTAATAGGACGCGGAACATAATTCTACTAGGTTCGGCGATTTTGGAGGCTTACAGTTGTGCTTTTTGCTTCCCTGGTCTACCCCTGATTGGAGCCCTGATTAGTCGGATGGGGAGTTCTTGATCAGAAACAAAAAGCCTGCTATCATACTGTTCCTTCATGCGCAAAAGAAGAGCTTGCTTAAATACAAGGAAGTTGTGGACTTCCTTATGTATCTTAGCTANNNNGATCGGGACATGATGGTTTATCCAGAAGGAGCCGGAGAGAGATTTGGGAGGTGAAGAGGCAGATCAGGTGGTGGTGGCTTCTGTGGGATCTGGGGCTCCATGGGAACAACATGGACTCCACAGGCCTTCTTCCATCAGTAATGTGCGGCAAACTGTCAGTTTGGGGCGCTAGATCGAATCTCAGCGCCCACAGGTTATCCCGGGCATGATCGGCCAGGACAAAGAGGCCCTTCTGCCACTCGGTAAAAGGCGGTATACACATCAGAGCTCCAGGACACTAAAACAGAGATAGTATTAGCCTCCTTCAAAAGACGCAGCATTGATGTTTTGCCAACCACAGAAATCAGAAAGGCTATTACATGAAAAATGTGTCAGAATAGGTTTAATGAAATATGTGAAGATGTGCCAAAGCTTGTATGACCAGACGTGCATGTCACGAAATTTGGCTGGATCAGATTATCGGGGGGCTGCCCCGTAAGTCCATTTGTGCTCTTGCCTCAAAAGTCTCCTCCAGCAATATGTAACTGCACACAAAACTTACCCCACAGTGTATCATTTTCTGAGCAAAAAACCCCCGCAAACTTAAAAATAGCGCAGAACTATTGAAACAGTTACAATTCACAGATTCTTTTAAAGAATTTAAACTAGCATTATCAACACCCGAGGGCAGCTATTTTTGTAAAACAAGAAATAAAGAACATCTTTCATGACTTCCAGGGGGGGAAAAAGGCAGATTATGCATACTATAAAAATGTGGACTTGAGTGATTCTGGTTTCGTTTCATTTCATCCCATTTCCTCCCCCACAAACAGCTATATCATCACAACATCCCCAAGGTCTTGGAGCTGAAAAAGGAGAAGGGAGCCTTACAAATGGCTGTTTGGGCTCCCCTGACTTTGGCCTTGGCATACGGGCCCCGGGAAAGGAGGAGCATAAGCTGCAATGTGACTCCAGGAGGAAAGCAGAGATTTTAATGTTGTTAAAATGTACAGTTTTAAGAAGCGGAGTCGATGCCTAAAAAATCCTCTACTCAATGAAGAAATCATTGAGTAGTTCTTGGCAGAGTGTCAAACACTGCACTTAAGAAGACAATTAAAACAGTATAATGCAAAAGCTATAATTAGAAACATATCTGCACAAGTAACATACTATTTTTCTTCTATGCAGTTAAAAGAAAAACATGAATTTCTGCCAATGTTCATTAGGGTCTTCACCAGATAATACCGCTTTACTGAGGAGATGGTTTCAGCTGCCACAAAGGTTAAATTAAAAACAGCAAATGCCCCAAAAGGGAGATGTTCTTACATCACTACTTAGATTTTCACATAACATAATTAAATCAGGGACGTGCTCCGGCTCGTTCAACACTAATGTGACCATGACATTCTCTCACTTGAAATCCAATTTTTTTAATTGGGATGCTATTCAGGAATAAAACTAGATGCGTAAACTCCATAGTCGGATTATTAATGAGTTGCTCGGTTCCCCAGTGGTTTGACTAAATTGCCCCCCTGTGCTTACCTCCGTCTCCACCCCTCTTCCTCCCTTACTCTCTTCCTTCCTTCCATCTGGAAACGTTAATGGAGCTCCTCCTAGGTTCAAGACATTGTGCTGAGTGCTGGACAAACAGGCGTAGGTGGACAGCCTAGCAATAGGAAACAGACAAGGACTCACAGAGTTCACAGTCATCTGGTGGCATCCAAGAGGCCTGACTGAGAGAGGGTGAGGGCTGTCAATACTACAGTAATTTAAACACCTGACCTGTGGCCATCCAAGACAAGATGGATTCTGTACTCAGAAGCTCCCGACATCCACTGGTACACACACACACATACACGCACGCACGCACAGACACTCAGGGCAGACTTGCCCCAAACACACACCTTGTCTTCTGGACCCTGCTCAGCAGGAAAGCTGACCGGTCACATGCTCTCTGCCACTGTCAGTAGGGCATCTCAGAGGTATGCGTAACTGCTTTATGGATCTAGGAATCCCGAAAGCTCTGGAAGTATCACGTCCACCTCCCCAGACCCAAGGCAAGTCCCACTTTGGGAAAGCAGCACAGTAACACAGAGGGAATGATTTGGCTCTCGCGTACATCAGAACGAGGCTCATGAACTCTAACTTGGTTTGCGCAGCAGCTCCGCTCCAGCATTGTGACCTGGCTACAGCGGTACAAACCAAGTCCGTAGCCCCATCATAAATGGTGGTGAAACTAGCAAATTCTCTCCGCAAACTGGCTCCTTCCTTAAAATATTAGACAACATTGTTAGCACAGAATTATTAGCTCTGTGTTATACCCGTGGTATCCTTATGGGGTTTCAGTCACGGTCTATAAACACTGGAGAATTTGGAAATAAGCATCAGTTGTTCTACGCAGCTCACAGAATGAAAACGAACTACTGTAAATGCTTGCCACCAAAAGATATCTATAGCTCAAGTAGCTCCTAGTCTCTCAGGGAGACAAGACACGGCCATCAAAAATGACTAGCAAGGCAGGGTACAAAATGCGACCAAAGATGGGTGCTGGTAATAGTAACAACAGCTACCATTTGCTAAGGGCCTGTTAGGTGCCAGGCACTGGGCTCAGTCCACTACCTTTGTTATATCCCTTTCAATCCTTGCAAAAACTCTGTGGAGCGCTATCACCATTCCCAGGTGACAAACGAGAAAACTGAGGCTTACGAATGTTCACTGACTTTCCCAAGGTTACACAGCAAGTACTTTGTAGGATCTGGATTGGAATCCGAATCTGGTGCAAGCAGTGGAAAACCAGAAGTGCAAGCAGGGACTCTGGAAGGGACGGCACTGGTATCAATATGCAGTTAAGAGAACCGAAACTTTGGGAGTGAATACATCTGATGGCTGAGTTTGCTTAAGGTCAAAACCCTGGAATGATGCCTCCTGGCTGGGA
>NW_027528855.1:1001183-1013161 GCF_008692635.1 Crocuta crocuta | reverse complement strand
GCCGCCAGGCTGGGACACGGAAGGGAAAGACATCAGGTGACAGATGGGGGCAGGTGGGCTAAGAGCCAGTAGAATGCAATGTCGTAGGAAGAGTTTTTGAGAGAAGGATGGTGCACCGTGGGAAATGCTCTCCCCCTCAAAACATAAACTCAAGAAAAATGAGGTCTGTGGAAGGGTCCCTGCTTAGGGAGCTCTGCAGGAGTAGCGGAGTGCAGGCATTTAACCCCCAGGAGGGGAAAGTATCTGCGGTGCAAGGAAGGGCTAAAAGGAGGAAATGGGGGAGACCTTGACTCAAATTCCACATCACCCCCTTAACTGCCATGCTCTTAATCACTTAATGTTCCTGAGCCTCAGCCTCCTCATCTGTAAAATGGGCTTCAGGCCAGCTACCTCGCCAGAGCCATGAAGCGTGGAGAGAGAAAAGCATGTTGCACTGTGCAGGAAACTTTGGACCTGGGGCCAGTGCACGCAGGGCGGCAGTGCCAGCTTGGTCACCTCTAGCCTAGTGGCTTTGGGCCATTCCTCGGGTGCTCCAGCACAGACCTTCGGTTATTGGGACCAGCCGTACAAAGTGACTAGCCTGGCCCAAGGTAGGTGCTNCGCAATAAAAAAGAGACTATCTAGTCAGGCAACATAAATTGCACTAGGTTGAATAATTGTCAAGCGGCAAAATGACTACATGGTGTGTGATTTCAAACATGGAAAGCCAAGACGGATGCAATTCTATTTAGGGGAACAGGGAAACAAAGATGTGCTAGGGTTTCCCCCATTAAGATTCTATGAAGGACAGCTTTTACGGTTGCTCGGAACATCAGAACAAAAATGGGAGAAACTTTCCCCAAGCCTACAGGATATTATTCTTGGCAATAAAGAACCATGAAATTAATGGGCTGTCTACTAAAGATCTACCATCAAAAATGTATACGAGAAAACCAGTCTAGGCAAACTCCATCCCCTCCATCTGTAAACGCTATCCTGGGAGTTAACTCAGCATTTGCGAAAGTTCCAGGAACTCTCGCAAACCACATCCACCTAAGTCAGCCGTGAAAGAGGCATTTGTTCCCCCCCTTCCCTCAACAGCGGCCTCCAAAAGGGAGCGTTCCAGGAAAGCCCACAGTGGTGTGCAAAGGAGGCTCCGAGTGCCCCCATGTGTCAAGTGGGGTGCCCCCCCCCCAGCTCCCGGCCCTGGCAGCCCCCTCCATCCACGAAGCACAGCACGGTCCCCCACAGAGGCTGGATAAGGAGCCATTAGTAGGCCACGCCAACCGCTTATATTGGAAAATGAGGAAATGCTAATGAAATTGCTTTTGTGGGCTGACATTCATGGATGGCAGAAAGGGACATCTGAGAAGGAGCCCAGTATTTGCTCTTCCGGAGGGTTCCAGGGCCCAGCCAGAGCTCGNACCCGCACGCCACCTGTAAAGGTCACTGAGCACTTGTTAACCTTGAAGGGGAAAGAAAAACCTCAGTATTTCCCCCCAACAACACTCCCAGGCTCTTGTAAATCATATTCATATTCATACACTTAGGCATTAATTTACATACTTAATTTCTGACAGGCTGACAACCGCGGCCCTTCTCCCCTCTCAATGTAAAGTAAGAAGTCAATTGTTATTCAGTGTATCCGTTACAGTGGTAGTGCCACTAACTGTATTTTATATAATGTGCTATCTGCAGAAAGGCAGATAAGAATTTGATTTAACATCCAATTAAAAGCCGTCATTGAAAAATTACTTCAAATAAGCCTTTTATTTTCTTTAATCAGTCTTCAATTCAAGCCTTCCTTGGACCTACTGAACCAAGCATCAGGACTCATGAATTTTGATTAAAAATTTTGAGCCCATTTCTAACTTAAGCAGATTTTTTTTGTTGCACTGTTTGATAGAAATTTAATAAATCTATGAATCCTAGCCAGCATCATTTATCATCTTTTTTTCCGCAAGACTGGCCTATTATACCTAGGCAGTAAATTATGAGCGAACCAGCAAACCAAAACTTTGCAGCCCGTTACTGAAGAAGAGATATAATCACTTGCATTGAACCATATAATTATAGTAGAATATGAAGCTCTGAAACATTAGGTCCTGTTTTGAATATGTAATACCCATGCTTTGAGAGCCTAAAAGATTTCTAGCTGATCTAATATAGCTCAGTTTAGCATCACACTGGAGTATTTGTTGTTGATGGAAATAACAGCAAGGCGTGGGGGAAAGAAACCTGTAAACAACAAGAGAGTCCCAGGCAGGAATATTTGGGGAAGTGACACTAGACTATGAGAGACGATAGAAAACCAAACACCTTCAACTTGGTGCTTTATGGTTCATGCCTTGCAAGAAAGGCTCAAGTTGTGTTACTCTTCATTTGCTCTTTAGGCCAAAAGGTTTTTATGTTTTTCCCGCAGATACGCTCAAGATTGTACCTATATTCTTTGTAGAATTTTAGTGGGCTCAATGCGTACTCTTTTGTACCTCCAAAAATTACTTACTGAGATGTAGCAGGGAGCAAGACACACAGGGCCGACTAGTGCAGAAGACAGCAATTTTAAAAAGCAATACCCATCATGTGTGCTAAGCGCTATGTGAGTGTACCAGCAGTGGGGGGTTGAGATAGACTTCCTTGCGAAAGAGCCATTTCAGCTAGGTCTTCAAGGGTGAGCAGCAGTTTGTGAGGACTCCTAGTCTGTTACTGCCAACAGTAATTTTTATTGACACCTATGTCACGGGTGAGTCAGGAAAGCTTCATGTAGAAGTCAGAAGGTCCCGGTGAAAAATGTACTTGAAAACGATGTGTCTTTGTAAGAGAAATAATCGAATGTCTAATGCTTCTTTTGTGTCTGGGAACCCTGTCCCCAGAGCATCTGCATCTCTGCCATTAAGCCAATGGCCGCATAGGCTGAATTTCCTTCTTTCCAAAGTTAGCCAGACCCTTTCCCATTTCTGTGCTTTGGTACAATCTGTTTCTACCTGATCGAATGCCATTCCCAACTGATTCCTACCAGTGCACTGGTCCTCAGGTTTCAAAAAGTAAGTCCACTCTGAGAAATCTTCCCCAATGGCACTGGGCCCCTCCTTGCTCGAGTCCCCAGTGTCCTGGTCGTTTCTGTCAGAGGGCACGGTATTGCCACTGCTCATTTGCTTCATCTCTTGCACAAGACAGAAAGTAGCAGATAATGCAGAATGAATGAATGAATGAATGAACGAACGAACAAATGAATGAAGAAATCGAAAAAATGTCCTTAACCTCTTACTTATGCTGATTTGTATGGCTGTGGTAATTCCTTTCTAGAAGGGAAAATACTAGCCTAAATCCTTTAGTCAGGGGTTTAATGTGCTCCAACAGATAAACGGCATTGATTCCTTTAGAAAAACCAATACTCTGATTGATATGATAAAAGTAAGAGGAGGGATTCCGCTTGGCTTTGCAACCTGTGTTCTCTCGTTCGTAGTTTCCCAAACACTCTGGGTATAAAGGAAGGCAAATGATGCTATGAAATAACTCATTTTCTAAACGTTTCAGACACAAAAGGTTAGGCTGTAGCTAGGAGAAAACTAAGTAGCATCTTACAAACAAGAGCCAACATCCAGAGGCAGAAGGCAGAATTTTCAATGAAAAGCCTGTCAGGGATTCAGGATTAATTAAGAACAGACATAAGTAGAAGACTATTTCTCCTTGTCTGTCTATAGCATCATCACACACTACTAATATAGTAGCCATTTTGACTTGGTTCAGCTTTGGCTACTGTTTTTTTTTTAAATTTTTATTTATTTATATTGAGAGAGAGAGAGAGAGAGAGAGCAGGGGAAGGGCATAGAGAGAGAGATAGAGAGCAAATCCCAATCAGGCTCTGCACTGTCCACACAGAGTCCAACACAGGGCTTGATCTCATGAACCATGAGATCATGACCTGAGCCAAAATCAACAGTCGGACACTTTACCAAAGGGGCCACCGAGGTGTCCCGGCTACTATTTTTTTTTTAATTGACAAGCTACACAGTGCATGCTTCCAATAAACAGTCTGATTGTCAGCTTATACTTACTGGTCCTTCAGTGCACATATAATTACAATGGACACTGCAGACGTCAAGATTTAAAAGAAAGGGAACAATAACCATCACATTCCTGTAAAGGCATAGGCACAGGAAGTCTGGGTTATATTTCAAAATACTTTTAAAACATTTGCCCAAGTCCTTTTTGTTTGTTTCATTTTTAAACCAATGGATATTTTGAGTAAAATAGAGTCCATATGTTGCTGATCCACTTTAAATTAACACATCAAAACATTGTTTTGCAAGAAGCCAAGAAGCACTTGCCGTCTAAAAGAAATCCTGAAGTTGGGGGTACACGGGGGAAGGGATTAATGGAAATTAGAACATGTAAGTCTTCCACCTCCCCACTCCTGCCTATGGACCTGCATTACGGGGCTCCCATCTTGTCATCCATTCATTGTACAGAATATGAAAGTCATATACCAAGTTTAGAAGTTGTAGGCATGCAGAGATCAGCTAGTCCAATCTTTTGCAAGCCTAACATTTTAGAGATGAAGCCACAGAGAGGAAATGACTGACTCAGGGCCATATGGCCATTAGAAATAGGCAACGTGGAAACCTAGCAGTGCAGATAACCAGTTGATTCACGAAAGGCTATTGGCAAGGGGCTATTTACAAGAGCAATAATCCCCTGACAGGTCCATCTAACTAAGGAAAGGAGGGAGTCGGGCACCAAGGTCACCGTCCACCATGCCATGGTCGAGACAGCTCGAGAAATCCTAGCTTATCCTTTATTTACTAAGCCAGAGTCCTACATGTTAAGGGATCCTGAATCTTCACTGAATCCTCCCATCACTGGTGAGGGGCATGCCTACTTTATAGATAAGAAATAAGAGAGGGATCATGACAATTAATGGGGGTAAAAAGTGAAGCAAACCAGCTTAAAAACCTGACAGCTAGCTGCAGAAGCCTCTCCCTCTATGCCTCCTTCGTTGGAACTGATGCAAACCAATAAACAGACCAAACACAACAACAACAAAAAAACAAAGAGACAAAAACAAAACGCAGTTTTTCTTTCTGTCGCTAATGTGACACTTCCATACAGCAACATCGTCAGAAGTATTCGAAGGCTCTTAGAATATCAGCATGTGTCATGATTCCTATTTGGGCATTGTCACCTTGAAAATGGGCAGCAGAAGACAGGAGAAAGGCCTTGAAAGTTTAAAATTTCAATCCTGCATACTATGTAATAACATGGGAAAATGCTCATGCCATTTCATTAAGAGGAGTCAAACAAAGGAGCAAAACTCTGACTGTAATGACCATCTGAATTCTTGTTGTCTCTATGCACATAACACACACAAATAAACCAACATAGTCGATATTATGCCTCAACTTTGTTTTCTCCTTTATACTTTTACAGACATGGAAAATTCTTAACATTATACAATATTAGAATTTGATCTTGAAAAATAGCGTGCTCGGTGAGAAGTCAGGTTTGAGCCCCAGCCCTGCCACTCACGGGCAGTGTAGCCCAGGGCAGATTGCTCCTTAACCTTGCTGAGCCCCCAGTTAACCATCCTCAGAGGGGCCCCTTCTGCACGCAGCTGTTTCGAACAGTGAAAGACAGGAGGTAGAAGGTGGCAAGTTGAAATGTGTAAGGTAAAAAAAATGTGAAAAGTACTGGGTTCTTAGCAGTCTTTTCTTTGGACACATAAGATGTAAACAATCAGGAACAGGATTTCCTACGCTGTTTCTACATATAAATCCCAACATGGTGAAAAGAAGAATACTATAAGCTCACATTTACACATTTCTTTCCATATATTTATTATATATACATTCATTTATGCTTCCAAACCCTCTCTTAAAAGCCTTTCAAGAGTCTCTTATGGTTTGCCTCCCTCCCTCTCCCCAACTATTTTTCCCCTTCTTCTCCCTCATGGTCCTCCGTTAACTTCTTCCTAATCCACCTATATGTGCAAACATATGGTATCTGTCCTTCTCTCAACCATGAGAGACTCTTGAATGCTGAGAACAAACTAAGGTCTGAGGGTGGGGGAGAGGGGAAGGGGGTGATGGGCATGGAGGAGGAGGGCACTTGTTGGGATGAGCACTGTGTGTTATATTAAAGCAACTTGACAATAAACTATTTTAAAAAATTAAAATAAAATAAACAAAAATAAACAAACAAAAAATAAAAAGCCTTTCAAACAAATCCATTCTGTGGTTGGCAGGTTTTTTTCCTCCATTCTTTGCCAGTACACCACACCCCACAATCATGCAGGAATCTATGATAGAAGCCATTAAGGACTTAATTTTTAATCACATAACTAGTATATCTAACTCTGAGCCTCAAACAGAGTCCTTTTTTTTTTTTACAAGTAGTTTATTGTCAAGTTGGTTTCCATATAACACCCTGTGCTCATCCCCACAAGTGCCCTCCTCCATGNTTCAAACAGAGTCCTTTTTATAGATCACATTAGAGCTCTGGCCATTTGTATCCATGTACATCCTCAGTTGATGGTTTAGTATTTGTTGTTGGGTGAGTAGTCATGGTTAAGAGAATAAAGAATTCAGGGCCCTCCGTTCAAATGACAAGAGTGAAAGGAGGACAAAGTAGGAAATTCATCCTGTCCACCCATGCCCCCTGTCTGTGATACAGACACATGCACACACTGACAAATACCCCTCACTCGGAATTAAAGTCTCATTATTAAATGTTGGTTTTTATTGTTTAGTAAGGCATGAAGAAAAAACTATCCATATACTGGAAGAGTATCTGTGTGTTTGTATATTCCTACAAAGGAGTTNTTTTCATCTATTCTTACTATTTGAAGGACACCAAATGCTTTCCATTATTTAAAATGGAGTAATGAATGCTAGAGAAATACTGCCACACTCATTGAAAAATACCTCTTTCACACAATAGTTGGTTGCATTAGATCATTATAGTATTATGCCATTATAGCTCAGGTCCATAAGGAAATAGTATCACAAAAGCTTTATGGGCAAAATCAACTGTAGACTGAAAAGAAAATGAAAGTTTTAGGGTCAGATTAGAGAAAGTGAATGTCTGGGCAGGAGGAAGCAGCTAGAGTTGCAAACAGATGAACAGTAAATGATTTACCTCTGCCAATAAACACAAAATAGTAGTGAAACACAAAAAGAAGAGAAAAGGAACAATATAGATTTGTTGCAGGAGGTAAACAATGCTGAAGAGTAATTTGTATTTTAATCTATAAAAGACTGAAAACAGAAATCTCAAAGTTAACAGATTGAAACGTACAGAGCTACCATCTTGATTCTTTTTTTTTTTTAATGTTTTATTTATTTCTAGGAGGAGAGAGAAAGACAGCATGAGCAGGGGAGGGTCAGAGAGAGAGGGAGTCACAGACTGAAACAGGCTCCAGGCTCTGAGCTGGCAGTCAGCACAGAGCCCGACGCGGGGCTCGAACCCACGAACCGCGAGATCATGACCCAAGCGAAAGTCGGACGCTTAACCGACTAAGCCACCCAGGCGCCCCACTACCATCTTGATTCTAACTCATGTGCACCAAGAGAAATTTATCTGTACTGCTCAATACAAGAGTCTGCAATGACTTGCATTCATTTCTTTAAATAATCATGAAAACGGTGAAGATACTGGAAAAACAAACTTGAATATTCCAATACGTACCAATCTGTTGACCTGCTTAAAAATTATAAACTGTATGGTAGAACCACTCTTCATCCCTACTCCACCCCCAATAGAGTCTTCAATGTGCCTTATCAAAATGCAAACCAAAGAGTGCCTGGGTGGCTCTGTAGGTTAAGCATCTGACTCTTGATTCTGGTTCCGGTTGTGATCTCACAGTAGTGAGATTGAGCCCCACATTGGGTTCCATGCTGGGCATGGAGCCTGTCTCTCTCCCTCTCCATTTGTCCCTGCCCTGTTCATGCCCATACTCTCTTTCTTTCTTTCTTTCTCTCAAAACAAAACAAAACAAAACAAAAGAAAAAAATGAAATGCAAAACAAAACAAGAAACACAGACTATGTTTAAATTCCAAAGAGCTAAATGTAGGCTTTAAAAAATTAGTTAAAAAAAAAAAAAAAAANNNNAAAGATCTTCAAAGAGAGCTTTGAATCAAAAAATCTTGAGATAGTGTTTTTGTACCCATTCTCTAATGAAAAATTGTTTTACTAGGTCTCTGGTTTTTCTATCATCAAAGATAATGTGCTGTTTCTTGCTTTAATTCCTAAAATGTATGCAATTTCCAAGTACTTGTAGGTACCTGTCAAGCCACTGCAAAACCCAAGAGTCTTTGCCTATCTGAACTGCTGCCTAATGAGTCTGAGTGATCTAACTTACAGCTATAGGCACAGTGACAGTTTCTTCAGGGCTAAGTTCTAGTGCTGCCACTTGTTTGCTGTGTAACTTTGGAAGAAATAAGAGTCTCCTCTGGACCCAAGATTAGTCATCTGCCAAACATGTGAGATGATCATGGAGAGTTCTTTCAGTTCTCATGCCTGTTTATCTGTATATATTCAAATGGCTGAAGGCACACAAAAAATACGAAGGCACAAAACATAAGGAAAACCAGGTTTATGATGGACTATTCTGGTAGACGGGTTTCACTGCCCCCATTATTTGGTGGAAGTGGTAGAAAGGGAGGCCTCACATTGGGAAACATTGACCTAGACTTTTAAAATCTTCTAAAGTCCTAAAACGGTTTTAGTGAATATCTTCAAAACTATGACATTTGCCAGTTTAAGCCACCCAAGAAAATGGCCCATCTTCGGTCCCTATCATGTCTTTTCCAGATTCAACAAGGAAAGATGGAGAGGGAGTCAGTGTCATGTAGCACAAAGAGCACAATGTGGGGAGTCTACATGAACTTGGGTTTGAATCCTGCCTCCATACATACTACATGGATTTGGAAGCGCTGGCGGATCACTAGTGCAGATACAACACTAGCTCCTATCCTCGAGGATACTGGGAGGTTCAAATGGGATGGCACGTGGGGCGCCTGGGTGGCTTAGTCGGTTAAGCGTCCGACTTTCGCTTAGGTCATGATCTCGCAGTTCGTGGGTTCGAGCCCCGCGTCGGGCTCTGTGCTGACTGCCAGCTCAGAGCCTGGAGCCTGTTTCAGAGTCTGTGACTCCCTCTCTCTCTGACCCTCCCCTGCTCACGCTGTCTCTCTCTCTCTCTCTCCTAGAAATAAATAAAAAACATTAAAAATTTTTTTTAAAAATAGAGTGAGAATGAGTTAATAAAAAATGAGTACATTAAAAAAAAAATGGGATGGCATGTATAAAGGCCCAGCAGAGTCCCAAGCACATATATATACTTAATAACTTTAATCCTTTGCTTTTCCTTTTTTCCATGGCTAGTCTCACAGCACTGCTATCCCCATGATCCCCTCCTCCAAAGTTGGGCCAAATTCTTGAGCTGAGATTAGACAAGATCTCAAGGTCAAGAGCCAAAGAAGGGCCTATTACAGGAAAGGGATCCATAGACAAAAACTGGAGGCAGAGAAAGTAAGAGGAAACACTTCTCCACCACCTCCCTGTGTGAGACCAATAGGGCCTGGGAGGTCTCCACTGGGTAGACAGAGGGCCAGGACACATGTGTTCTGTCCCCAGACCTCCAGTCCCACACCACTATACTTATATAAGATGATGCTTTGCATGGTTATTTAATAGTCTTACTGAGAATGGTACTATTGTTGGAAGTGAGGCCATCACATGTAAATAGCTGACTAGGTTTTAATCTCCTTCCATTTAGATTACAGACCACATACACGTAGCTACATAACGTGGCTAGTTTTTTCTCCCCAAACGATTAGCATTTGGTCAGGCCCACTGTCAAATTGAGGCATTTTCCTGTGCTGGGTAAGACTGAAAGCCACAATTTCCAAGCATTAATTATATATGCTGGTGGGCTGTGCATCTACTGATATGTTAACCCAATGGCAGCGCTCCAAAGGAGGAAGGAAAAAAAAACCCCAAAAAACCCTAGAGGCAGAAAAACACAAATCATGGAGTTTCAGGAAGTGTGGCTTTTGCTTTAATAAAGTTATAGTTTTGCTCATCCATTGTGTGTTAAAATGTTTTCATTTTCATAAAAATCCCTTTCGAGACTCCTCCATGAAGGGATCATAGCTTACTGAACCCCACCTCCAGCGTATACAGCATAGTTTCAGAGGAAGAACAAGGGTTCATTCTAACATTCATCAAGTAGATGAATGAGCGCACAAAAGACAGAAAAGTATACTAGGCCTAAGAGACATAATGGTTTATGGCAAAACAAAAATCCTACATTATTTAGTACCTAAGGTGACAGTGCTAGAGGCATGAGTGTTGTGTCACAAATGTTTTAGTGAATAAATACATGACAGTATCACTCATCCATAATCAAACGTCCTTAAGAGATAACATAAAACCTGTGGGAAATGGGTTGCATGAGTGGCCAGAATCAACTAATATTTGATTACTTTATTCTCACCAGTTCATTGATGGGAAAAATAGTTAACCCCACCTCCAGCCAAAACCTTGCAGGGAAAAGAATAATTATTATAATTGTCTGAGGTCAACCACAGTCATTGATGGAAAGTTAACTGCATCTCTAAATCAGAGTCAGTGATAACCTCTTGACCAAAGATCAAATCACTTCTAAGCTAGTGCAATTTATATACAAGGAAAAGGGAAGCCACAAACCTGCCATTCAGTATTGTGCGAATATGAGTGGTCTGCTGGGTTATTGGATTCCTCCTGCCTCTATTGGCGGGTAATTAACCTGGAAAATCACAGGCCCCTTGCTCATAACACATGCTCACCCCAAACATAAACGTCCAAATGAACAACCCTCGCTAGTTTTCCGAGAATGATAACATGGAACATCTTCTGTGGCCCTCTAACAAAATGCAGAGAGGCCAGTGGAGCAAGTCGTAGATATTCCATTTTCATATGAGAAGAGATAAGTGGTCAGAATGCTGAAGTGACTGAACCCAAACCACGGTAATAAAAACCATTGGCAGAATTTCTCCTTGCACCTCAGGTCTTTTGAATCTGTAGCCAATGCTTTTTAAACTCTTCCTTTCTAAAAATAAACAGGGTTCTCTACTTTGTTCAAAAGTCAGTGCTGTGTCCCCAAATGCCTCCTTTCTTCTGTTACTTGTATGACAAGGTAAAGGCTGTTCTCTGAAGGAAAATGCTTCTTCTTAGATGCTCGGGGGTATGGTATAAAAAGTGAGTCGGTAGCCCGATATAAAGTCAGGGCCAGCCCCACAGTCTTGCAGGCTAAATCTTCCCATTCCTACCGAAGCAAGCCATTTAGGGGCACCTGGGTGGCTCAGTCAGTTAAGCGTCTGACTCTTGGTTTCAGCTCAGGTCACCATCTCACAATTTGTGAGTTCGACTGACAGTATAGAGCCTGCTTGGTATTCTCTCTCTTTTTCTCTCTCTGCCCCTCCCCCCTCAAAAGAAATAGATGAACTTAAAAAATAATAATAAAGCAAACCACTTAGATGGATTCAAATGTTGCCACCTCAGGGGTGCCTGAGTGGCTCAGCCAGTTAAGCATCTGACTTTGGCTCAGGTCATGATCTCAGTTTGTGGTTTCAAGCCCCGTGTCAGGCTCTGTGCTGACAGCTCAGAGCCTGGAGTCTGCTTTGGATTCTGTGTGGATCTCTCTCTCTGTCCCTCTTCCACTCACATTCTCTCTCTCTCTCAAAATAAATAAACATTAAAAAAATAAAGCTGTCAAGTGTTGCCACCTTGGGTATGGTTCTTTGGGACTGGCCTCTCACCAAAACCAGCTGGGAAAGGACGTGTAGCTTGGCTCTACACTGCCGAGTCCTGAGGAATGCACACGTGCAAAGGAACATTTTTCTAGAAGCTGGTCTGAGGCACCTGGAGAAGCACAGGGGCGAACCCTTTGGGAATGTGAACATTACTAAAACATTACCCTCATTTCCACTGGGTCAGGAAGCTATAGGAACAGTGCTCT